>NC_133770.1:117561242-117727146 GCF_003597395.2 Chelonoidis abingdonii
CGATATTAATGACGACGTCGTGTGAACGGATACAGCGTTAAATCGGTATATCGGCCATTAAACCGATTTAAAGTCGCAGTGTAGACCTGGCCTCTGAGTACAATTCCCAGACCTGAAGAAGAGCTCCGTGTAAGCTCAAAAGCTTGTCTCTGTGACCAACAGAAGCTTGTCCAATAAAAGATATTACCTCACCCACTTTGTCTTCTTTGGTGGCAGCCTTCAGGGGGCAAATCCTCCACTGGTGTCAGTGGAACTGGTATCACCAGCTGAGATCTAATACCAGGACTTGATTATTCATTGCCCTGCACTGCAGGCATTCATTTGCAAAAGTGGGTATAAAATGCTGCCAGATCAGAATAGTAGCATTACACACTCACTTTGCACTGGGGTAGATGACTAAACATGATGCAAGTCATCAGAAAAATCAGGTCCTCACATTTGAATGTCATTTCTCTTCCTCCTCACAAGCTAAAGGCTTGTCTACACTTAGACGTTTTGCCAATATAGCTATACCATCAAAACCCTCCTACTGTAGACCCAACTTATACTGGCAAAAGTGCTTCTGCCGGTACAACATATTGCTGTTCAGTAAGCAAAATAAGGTATAAACACAACAATACTTTTTTGCTGGTGTAACTGCACCTACACAAGGGCTTCTGCCAGCATAACCATATTGTAAAAACCACTCCACACCAATATAGTATGCCAGCAAAACTTGTAAGTCAAGACCTAGTGTCCTTAAATCCTTATTGCTTCTGCTCAGGGGTGGTTCTAGAGATTTTGCTGCCCCAAGTATGGCACGCCCCCTGTGGCTTGCTGCCCCAAGCATGCACTTGGCGCGCTAGGGCCTGGAGCCACCCCTGCTTCTGCTATTAGTAATACTCTACATTGTAGCCAGAGATCTGATTATGCCGGACCTATTATTAAAATTATTTTGTCCAGTCTGTCCCAAGGACTGAATAATCTAAGAAGTCTCTTACATGTCTACCTCCTCTAACTATATCAAAGTAGCCTTTATTCAATAGTATCTTACTGAAGAATTTTCAAGATTTGTGTTGCTGTACTTTTTCCAAGCTCAGCTACATTTCATAGTGTTGAGGATATCATTGACATTGGCCTAATGGTTACAAAATATATAGATTTTTATTATTGTCCTAAAATCTTATGAGCCATAGCATGCAGTAGAGAAGACAGTAAAGGTTCCATCTGTTTCTCAAATTTATGTTTTAAAATACAAACCAAAACAAGAATTTGAGCATCAAGGAATTTCAGTTAATACAGTGAAAAAATACTGAAACTAATAACTGAGTCAAAATAATGGTATTGATTGACATTTCACTACCAGTTTGAGACAGCACAAAGGAACAATCAGTATTAGCAGCAACCCAGTTAAATTCAACAAATCGTAAGGGCTTTGTATTAAAGTTAGTTCAGTAGACTATAATTCTTGGTTAGGTCCTCCACAAAACAAGTAAAGCTGTTTTAGTTTAATACATCAGTGTCACCAAAATAAATATAGAATGTAATGGAAAAAACAGAGAGAGACACTAGGCCCATCTAAGTCCCTTTTGTACCATTCTGGGTACGTAGAGGAGACTTCAAGCTGTCCCCAAAGGGTAACTGAGGATACCCCTGACATAAAGACATCCCCAAATGGCAAAGAACTGTCCTACCACTTTGTGCTCTAGCAATGCCCACTTGCACAATGGTCCTTAAGGGGCCATTGGAAGCTAGCATAATTAAGAACAGCTCTGAAGCTCCACTAATTTGGGCAAAGGGGTGGAAATTACCCCCAGGTAGGGTGACCAGACGGCAAGTGTGAAAAATCAGGACAGGGGGTGGGGGGGTAATAGGAGCCTATATAAGAAAAAGACCCAAAAATTGGGACTGTCCCTATAAAAATCAAGACATCTGGTCACCTGACCTCCAGACTTTGGTGGCAAAAAAGTATCACACCATCCAGAGTTGTGGCACACTGAAGAATGTAGCCTGTATTCTGCATCAAAAGTGGCTCAGTGGATATTTATCTCAGAGAACAGCAACATTTTACTAAAATAAATACAATTACTTTAAAAACAAACCACTGCCACTATAGGTTTAACAGAAAAAGCTCATGTCTGTTATTATGGCTCCATTTGTATTTTAAATCCAGCCTTTAAAAGATTGGTATTACTTAATATATTTTACAAATTGAAATCAACAATAAATAAGATATGCATGGAGAACACAATCATGAGCTCATTTTCAGTCTCTTGGAGCAGTAATCTAATCAAAATTGCAGAGGGTAAACTGAAAAGCAGAGTAATACCATTTTTTTAAAAGGTTTTAAATACATAAAAATATCTCTTGACTTCCTTTGATGGTTTCAGTAGACCTAATGCCAAATTCAGGCCTGGTATAAGTGGACACCTGTTAAGAGAACATCAGGGTTTAGCCTACTGCAGGGACAGACAGGACTGATCCTGCTGATCCATGCTGGCTTCTGCAGAAAGCCAGACCAGACTGGGGTAGGGGGTCGAGGTCACTAAGATAAAAGAGGGTTGACTATGTCCACATTAGACTTTTGTTTAATTTCTTAGCATTGTTATCCTTGCCACAGATCCACAGGTGGGAACTACAATGTAGATCAGCTCCTAATGTTTTAACCTCTGCTGGCAGCAGTACTCTCACCAGTGCTGCAACAGGTGGAGGTGCACTAGTGACAGCAAAACAGTGTAGACAAGACCTCTGAGATATAAGAGGAAAAGCAGGGCCTTACTGAGAGAACCAAACAAACCAAGCTAAGGAGAATGCTTAGGCTGAGAGTTATATTCTGTTATTCTATTGAACAAGAACATCAAACTCAAAGAATGGGGTAAGTACTGGACATTAAACCAGTTAGTGTGTGTGGCGTGTTTACTCTTCTTATTCGCCACATTAAAGGCAATGGAGACTTAGTTTGGCTACTGTATCATTTTAGTATCTGTACTGATGCCCTCAATTGGGGTATTTCTCTTCCACCTATGTTTTGTGTTTTTTTCTACTTGTATATACATCTCCAATTATGTTCAGATTCAACAGAAAGTGACTTCAGCAATGCAACAAGAAAATTGTTTTACCTTTGGTAATTATTTTATTTGATTATACCTATAATGTTTCCTCTGAAGTAATAGTATTAATGCTTTGGGTATTCACGTAAAGACTCAAAACCCTTTTAGTTTTCTTTTTAAAAAGGTCTTCCTTGTAGAAGTGAGAGAAATAGAATTCTAATATTTAAAGATGGGATTGCTGGTTCATTTTTTAAAGACAGCCAGCAGATGTCTCTGCTAAACATGTTGTCGTTAGTATAAGCAGTTATAAACTTCAGTAGGAGCCATGGGTCAATTTGCATCTTTTCACTTTAAAGTTAGGAAAAAATAAACTTTACAGATTATTTATGCAACCCTTCTGCCCCTCTGAGTTGGCAGCAACAAGGGCCAGGTTCAATATCCAGGGGTTCCATTTCAATGACAATGCAAAACCGGCTCGAGC
The DNA here is from genome assembly GCF_003597395.2 of Chelonoidis abingdonii. Lineage (NCBI taxonomy): Eukaryota > Metazoa > Chordata > Testudines > Testudinidae > Chelonoidis > Chelonoidis abingdonii. The sequence continues at coordinate 117,564,753 of NC_133770.1, forward strand.
CCCCACCCAGTGACCTGGGACAATTACATACCACCCCCCCCCCGGGCACCTCTAGGAGGCAATACTTCCCCACTCACAAGCACAGAGTCTGATTGTAGCAAAATCCTTTTAATAAAGGAGGAAAACAATGCGGCATCACGTTGGAGAAACACCACAAACAGGATTATAACACAAACCATAAGCAAAAACCCACCTCCAAGTATGTCTGGCAATGTCCTTTCCCCCTTAGGGTCTTAAGTCCAATCACCCCAAAGTCCAACAACCCAAAAGTCTCTGGTCAGTGCCACCCCAGAGGTCAAAAGTTTATCTGCAGAGTTTTACGCCCCCCAGCCTGAGTGGAAATGGGAGGAGGGGGCACACACAGAGTGTTAAGGGGCACCTTCCGTGGGCCAGGGCCAACTGCTCTGCCTCTCTGTGGAGTTCTGCTGCAGCCTTCACCACAACCAGCTCCACTACACTAGCTGTGCCGCTCCTCCAGCCGACCCGTGAGCCACTTCAGCTGTCCCCGCAAACTGCTCCACTCCGCTCACTGTTCCATGGGCTGCTCCAACATGCTGCAAACTGCTCCGCTCTGCCAGCTGCTTAGCGATAGATCTTCAGGCTCCCCCACTAGTTAACACAGCACTCAGTGATCTCAGCTCAGTAAGCTTAGCTCTTTTAGTGATTTCAGCTTGTACTAGGGGAGCCCCCGTACTGGTGCACCATTAGCCCAACGTGAATTCAGCTCAGCAGCCTCTAGATGGACTCCTAATGGGATCAAAATTAGCTCTGTTCTTCAACAGTGGAGAGAGGAGGATGTGCAATTGGTGTTCCAGGCCCTCAAAATGGGCCCATACCATCAGGTACACACACCAGTCCCCAACCTCTCTTATTTCAATGGGTTTTGGTACCCATGTCCCTTGTCTAGCAAGTGCTACTTAATTGATATTGAGACATCTCTATCATAAAGCAGTCTCATAGTTCTTCATTCACATAATCAAGGTGACAGCACGTTATTCCTCCTGCCCCAATAACCAAGAAATTGGGGATCCCAGAGCTGTCAAAATAACCATCCCAGGCTGCCGTAGGCTATGCTAGGTGGGGTGGGTGTGCCAATGCAAATACCTAAAATTCCTTTCTACACTCCCCATAATTCACCACCAGATGTCAGGGTAGAGCTCAGCCTGACTCTGCTTACATCTCTGAAGACTTATTTTAAAGTAGCTAACACAGGGTATCACTACAGGATTATTCCAATTTTACAGAAATCGATTTTTGAAAACAGATTGTATAAAGTTGAGTGCACGCGGCCACACTAAGCACATTAATTCAGCGGTCTGTGTCCATGTACCAAGGCTAGTGTCGATTTCCAGAGCATTGCACTATGGGTAGCTATCCCATAGTTCCTGCAGTTTCCCCCGTTCATTGGAATTCTGGGTTGAGATCCCAATGCCTGATGGGGCCAAAATTTGTCATGGGTGGTTGTGGGTAAATGTCATCAGTCAATCCTCTCTCCATGAAAGCAACGGCAGACAATCATTTTGCGTCCTTTTCCCTGGATTTCCCAGGCAGACACCACAGCATGGCAACCATGGAGCCTGTTCAGCCTTTTTTCACTGTCACCGTATGTCTACTGGATGCTGCTGATAAACACGGTACTGCAGTGCTACACAGCAGCATCCCCTTGCCTTTCGCAAGTTAGCAAAGACGGTTACCAGCCCTACTGTACTGTCTGCTGCTTTGCAAGTTGACAAAGACAGTTACCAGTCATACTGTACCGTCTGCTGCTGTCATTGGTGCTCCTGGCCAGCCTCGGTGAGGTCGGTCAGGGGCGCCTGGACAAAAATGGGAATGACTCCCCAGGTCATGCTCTTCTTTAAGTTTTGTCTAATGGAGAGTCAGTCCTGCCTAGAATATCAGGCAAGCCTACTAAAGAACCAGAGAGGCAAATGGCCACCCCGAGTCAGAGCCCCAGATATCCCGCAGAAATGATGAGCTGCATGCCATTCTAGAGGGTGCCCCTGCAACAATCCCACCTGTTGCTTCCCTCCTCCCCTACCCCTCCTGGGCTACCATGGCAGTTATCCCCCCCCATTTGTGTGATGAAGTAATAAAGAATGCATGAATAAGAAACACCACTGACTTTATCGCCTCTGCAAGCAGACATCAAAGGAGGGAGGGGAGGGCGGTTGGCTTACAGCGAAGTAGAGTGAACCACCATTCTGTACTTGCTCAGCCTATAGCTGAAAATGGAAATCTGTGACAAGCACTAGGATAGAAGCACAGGCAGGACTGAATCTCCATTTGTGTATGGGCCTTTGGTTGACACTGGTAAAATATAAAATGTCCCAGGATATGTATGTTGGGGGACAATTCTAAACGGCAACTTATTTTTTTTATTTGCAGCAAAATGTAGAGATCTAAGTATCTGATTGTGAGCCCTGGTAGCAAGGAGTAGGCTAGGGTAGGCGCAACCGCACGGTGCTGCTGACTGGGAGAGCAGCCTGAGGCAGACGCCTCCAGCTGCCATGATATTCCAGGCAGGACTGAATCTCCATTAGACAAAACTTAAAGAAGAGAATGACCTGGAGTCATTCCCATTTTCGCTCAGGCGCCCCCGGCCAATCTCACTGAGGCCAGCCAGGAGCACCCACGGGACAACGATGACAGATATCAGCCATACTATACCATCTGCCATCCACAAGGCAAGGCAAGGCAAGGCAAGGCGATGCCGCTGTGTAGCGCTACAGCACCGCATCTGCCAGCAGCATCCAGTAGACATACGGTGACATTGAAAAAAGGCAAGAAATGATTTTTTTCCCTTTGCTTTCATGGAGTGGGGAGAGGGCTGACGACATATACCCTGAACCACCTGCGACAATGTTTTTGACCCTTCAGGCTTTGGGAGCTCAGCCAAGAATTCAAATGGTTTTCGGAGAGTGCGGGAACTGTGGGATTGCTACAGTCATCAGTGGCCCCTCCCTCCGTGAGTGTCCATTTGATTCTTTGGCTTTCTGGTACACTTGTCTCAGCTCCTTAAGTTTCACGCAGCACTGTATTGAGTCCCTGTTGTGGCCTCTGTCCATCATGGCCTTGGAGATTTTTTCAAATGTTTTGGCATTTCGCCTATTGGAATGGAGTTCTGATAGAACAGATTCATCTCCCCATACAGAAATCAGATTCAGTATCTCCCATACGGTCCATGCTGGAACTCTTTTTTGATTCTGGGACTGTATGGTCACCTGTGCTGATCAGTGCTCCACGCTGGGCAAACAGGAAATAAAATTCAGAAGTTCGCAGGGCTTTTCCTGTTGACATGGCCAGTGCATCCGAGTTCAGATTGCTGTCCAGAGCGGTCACAATGGTGCACTGTGGGATAGCTCCTGGAGGCCAATACCGTCGAATGGCGGCCACACTAACCCTAATTTGAAATGGCAATATCGATTTAAGCACTACTCCCCTCATCGGGGAGGAGTACAGAAATCAATTTTAAGAGCTCCTTATATCGAAGTAAAGGGCTTCATTGTGTGAATGGGTGCTGGGTTAATTTGATTTAACACTGCTAAATTCTAGATAAACTCGTAGTGTAGACCAGGCCACAGTAACAATCAGTTGTTATTTATTTCATGTCTAATGACTCTTAGCTCATTAAATATTCCTTTTCCCTCCTAATATCTTGCAAAATATATCTTATTTATTATTATTATTATATGTATTATCATAGCACCTAGTCATAGACCCCAATATGCTATCTAATAACACAAAAGGCTGAAATTATACGTTAGAATTCTTGACTGTAAAATAAATAAAATATTTATTCTTGAAAAAGATTAAACTCTGGCTTTTGGAGAGACACAACAGTCCTTTCTAGAGTATGACATATTTGTTAACCATTCCTATTTTCAACAGAGAATATCATTTACTTAATATTTCCCTTTTTACCAAAAATCAGCATGTCAAACAACAAGTTTTTATTTTTATGATATTCTAAAACAGCACAGTGCGCTATACAATAATTGTACCCCCAATGGATACCATTCCAGTGATCCTTACATTTTATTTACATGTATAGATTATCTGGCATTCGTCTTATTTGCAAACAGTTTCTGAACAGTGAAACTAATATTACTTTCTCTTAATTGGCATTTGCCTTTCACATATAGAGAGGTTTTCTGATTAATAGTGAAAAAAAGGTCTCATAAGGCACAGATCAGCTGGAAAGGCATCTGTTTAAAATATATACACAGTAATTAGAAGAGGACGTCAAACAGACTTGATTACATATTTCATGGGTATATGTCAAAGAGCATAAAGCAGTTGACTTAACCCCAGGGTGACTTCAAGAGGATTTACTATATCTAGTGTTTGTGATTAGCACCATATAATCTGGAGCTGCTGAATAAGTGGAGTTTTACACAATATGCAAATTTTATTTTGTTTAATTTAGCCCTTCTGGATTTAGCATAACATCTCTGCGTTTCATCAAGACTGGAACAGCTGGATCCAGTTAGTTCAGAAATTAAAAATGTAAGAAATGAAATAAAGTAATCCTTGCTATGGTACCCAATATGCATTGGAATTAGAACCTTGACATCTGCTAAAGGATGACTAAAGTGCACGTCTAAGATTCCAATGAGATGCATACTCCGATGAATGCCAAAAACCGATACATTCTCTAATTAAAGACTTCTCTTATTTTTCATATATATTAACTCAGTTTCACCAGCCTGTCAAAATTATGTCCCCAAGTGTTTTTGGTAAGGAAACAGATCATACAGCAGTCAAGGAAAAATATGTCCACATGGTAACATGTTTTTCTTTGTGTTTTCCTTTTTAATTATTAATATTAATAATTAACTGAAAATGCAGAACATTGTTTAACATTTTAATGGAATTTAATTTATGCATATTTTTCATTTCCCTTTTAATTATGATTTATAGCTGTAACTTTATAAAAATATTATATAAAGAAAAAATATTTCAATATCTCTTATCTGAGGTTTTAAGAAACTGAGCACAACAGGGAAATAAGTTCCTAGGCTAAAAGTCACATGTAAACCAAGCCCTATATTTCAAAAATAAAAAAAAACGAAAAAATGTCTAGTTCTCAATTTGATTTTATGGTTATTTCACACATTCTCCATTTAGAAGGGGAGTTCCAAAAGACACTATTATAGGAACTTATTCCACAATCCTTATTCAAATCCTCCTTTCACACAAGGAATTCCATAGGCTTTCATGACCTCACTGCCAAATGTCAAGCACCTTGCATGACTCTTGCACTGGCAACTCCTTCGTGCCTACCAGGCATCTGGGGATGACTAGGCCAGGAAAAAGATACACAGATACCCTTTGCCCTGGGAGAAATTGCACCAAGCTAGGAGCCAGGGGACAATAGGTTCTGGTATTACCTCCTGACTGTTAATATTTCTAACACTGCACAACCCTTGTTACAGACCAAGGCCTCAAATCTTTACCCTAAGAGGCAGTAAACTATTATTTCTCTTATTTCATAAATAAGGTAACAGAGATTTCATGATGCCACTTAAGACAGAACTGGGAATACAATCCACATCTGTAGTATAACTGAGCCAAGTCATCCATTCACTCACATAGGCTTTTCAGATGGAATATGTGTACTTCACTATCCAGTCTGTAACTGCTGTTTTAAACACTTGACCACACTCTACTCCCAGAGAAAAGAATAGTGCCCAGGAACCTGTTATCTAACAAGCCACTACTCTCTCACAAATGATTGTATAACCTGCTTGCAAAGGGTTTGTGTCATGTCTCCCTCTAGGGACTGGTCAATGAAAATATAACAACTTATACATCTGCTAACAGTTACTCCTCAAGCTCAAGTGACAGGGGTCTTTGCTCTGAAGGTACTGTATTCAGTCTAAAGATAATCCATACAGGGAAAGAGACTATATGTAAACATGGAAATGTAAAATTAAAGTCTGTAGCATAATCTACACACAGAAGAGACCTGCTGCATTAAGGTTGGAATGCTCACCTCAATTCTGACATCCCCAGCTGGTGGTGAAATATGCTGATATGCTTCACCAATGCAAAGCCACTAAATATTTGTTAAGATGACACTGTATTTATATGTAAATTTGAAAATATAATAAATGAAAATGAAATAAAAATAAAGTAATTTGCTTTATGTCATATAGAGCTGCACAAAACTTGGTATGTGTGCATCACAGGAACACACCCATACATTCTTATTATATGAGGGAAAACATAATCTGGCTAAGGGTTCTTTTTTAAATCGTGTCTATGAATTTTTTCCATGTAAACAGGCATAATCTTCTGTGTTTATGAACTAGCCTTCTCTTATTTGTATACATCAAATTTGCCCAGAAACATCAATATATCATGATGAGTAGTGCATCATATCTTTGCACAAAGTTAAGGGGCAGGTGGGTATAGGGACAGATGCACAGGCACACATGCCCAAATAGGCACATTTTATGTTCTGATTCACACTTACAATAGGATCTATCATAATTAAATGCTTTCTTTTCTCCTGATATCACATACCAGGGTCCTGAATTGACAGGTGATACAACTTAATGAAAAAACACAGCTTAAGTTCTAAAACCCTAGATAACCTCCATCCATAGCCTTCGTCCATTAGATCAACAGCACCAGAACATATGTTATTTTATATTAAAAACAAAATAGGAACATAAATAAATATATCTTATCTGACCACCCAGCAATTCTCCAATTGAATCAAGGTCCAGAAAGCTCACCCTAATACTGAGTACTCTAAGCAGACTTGCAGAAGACATTTTGTACTGAATAATGCACTACTGCTCCATACTACGGGTCATGCTCGACATATCACCACATCTTCCAATCACCTTTCAGGGCTCTGCATAGTTACAAATACTTGATCTGGTTGCTGCAGGATCAAGCCCTTAATGAAAAGATTCTGCTGCTTAGGCTATGTCTACGCTTAACGGCAATTGTAGAATACCTATGCTGCACACCCTGTTAGCACAGGTATATATAGCAGTGTTAGGGGGGACTACATTTTCCCAAAGGGAAAATGGGACATTGCACAGGGGGGCCTGAGGCCCCGCATGAGCTCCCCCATCCACAGCCTTCCCTGCTTCCTGCCTGCGGGGCTGGCCCAAGGCCCTCCTTTCTCCCTCATGCGTGAGGCTGACATGAGCCCAGACCCTGCCACCCGCCTACATTGAGCCAGCTTGAGCCCCTCTTCCACCTGCCCACCTCTGGGACTGGCCCGAGGCCCCCCCCCCCCCAACCCAACCAGGACTAGCCAGACACTTCCCTCTACCTCCTGCATGGGGGGCCAGCCCAAGACCCCCTGCCACGAACCCATGTGGAGCTGGCCTGGCCCAAGCCACTCTCCTGAGCCCTTCCTCCTGCACAGGGCTTGTGTTGCTGCTCGCCCTCCACCACTTTCCTCTGCACCCCACTAGGGGTCGCACCCTACATTTTTGGCAAAACTGCTCTTGCCAGCTGATGATCACAGTTGATCACAAATGCACAGTTTTGCCAAAAAAGTTGGGACGGCCAGGACAAGTCTTAAAAAGGGGACTGTCCTGGCCAAATGGAAGGTAGGGTCACCCCAGGCAGTGTAGACAGTGAGGCAAGGCTTAGGTAAGTAGAGTAAAGACATGCCAGAACCCTACATGGCTCTGTACTCACTCAAGCAGTGCCTCTCATGTCTACATTGCTACATTTTGTAGTGCAGTGTCCCGCTGCCTTGCCACTGCTGGAGTCTCTCTCTGCCAGTGAAAGAATACGGCAACAGGGAAAGGCTCTTGCAGGGGGAGAGGCAGTGGGGAAAGGCTCCACAGCTCCCTGCTGCTGAAGCATTTCCTCTCTGGCTCCCTGGCTTACAGAGCCTTTCACTGCCGCATGTCCCTGCACACCACTGTGTGGACACAGCCTGCTTTTCACTGTACTGTGTAGCTACATGTACCCTACATGCTGCCACCAGCATAGACAAGGCTTTAGTTAGCTCTAAGTAAGGGTTTAGTGAAAGTAGTGAAGAGAAGAAAATGGGTTTGGAATCATTTAAGTTTCAGTGTGATGGGCACAAGAAGAGGGGGTAAATTCCTATCTATTTGGAACACAAATTTAGAATAATCTGAGGCTACAAGAATTATAGGCATAGTTTGGAGAAAACAGTTTGTCCACTGGTTAAGGTGCTAGCCTGCATTCAATCTCCTGCTTTGCCACAGACTTGTGGGACCTTGAACAAGTCACTTAGTCTCTCTGTGCTTCACTTCCCAATCTGTAAAATGGGGACATTATTATTAATCATGTTATTATGATAGCACAGGGGTTGGCAACCCACGGTACGTGTGCCAAAGATGGCACACAAGTCAATTTTTAATGCCACGCTTCTACCTGCCAGGATCCCGGCCCCACTCAGACCCCCCCCCACCGCTCTCTCCTGCGGGGGCAGGAGGCAGAAGCTTGGTCCTGCTGGCAGCCAAGCTCCCCCCACCCACCTTCTTCCCCCAACATGCTGCCTTCCTGCACCTCCTCCTCTCCTTCCCTGTGCCAATCAGCTGATTGCCCTTGTGAGGCGGAGGCGGAGGCGGAGGGGAGCCGCAGCATGCTCGCTGCTCCAGGGAGGAGGCAGAGAAGAGATGGGGACAGATGGGGCCCTGGGGTAAGGGGTTTAATTGGGCATATCCCCTCCAGCCCCCTGCCATGAGCCGCTCACGGCAGGAGGCTGGGAGCACCCCAGCCCTCCGCCCTGACCCCTGAACCCCCCCACACCCTCACCCTTCTGCCCTGACTCCTGAACCCCCCCCCACAGCCCTATGCCCTGACTCCTGCACCTCCATACACACAAAGCCCTCTGCCCTGACCCCCGAACTCCCGCTCCACACCCAGCCCTCTGCCCTGACCCCTGAACCCCCATCACACCCCTCTGCCCTAACCCCTGAACCCCCCCCACACACATTCAGCCCTCTGCCCTGACCCCTGCATCCCTCCACACAGTCAGCCCTCTGCCTTGACTCCTGCACCCCCTCACACACACCCAGGCCCCGTTCTGATGCCTGACCCCCCCCACACATACCCAGCGCCCCCACACCCCATGCCCTGACTCTTGCACCCCCCCACATCCCCACCCCCCACCCTGAGCACCAAACTGGAGGTCCTGCACCCCCGCACATTCCCACCTGCACCCCCGGACTGGGGTTCCGGTCACTGGCCCCGCTCAGCCCTCTGCCAGCCCTGTGTCAGCCGGGGTCCTGCAGGCCCCGCTCAGCCCACTGCCAAACCAGGTGGACAGAACCCCAGGTTGGCAGCGGGCTGAGTGGGCCAGCGGCGTAAGATCAGCATTTTAATTTAATTTTAAATGAAGCTTCTTAAACATTTTGAAAACCTTGTTTACTTTACATACAACAATAGTTTAGTTATATAATATATAGAGTTATAGACAGGGCCGCCCGAGGGTGGGCGGGGGGCAAGTGGGGCAATTTGTCCCAGGCCCTGCAGGGGCCCCTTGAGCCGGCCTGGGTTTTCAGCGGCACTTCACTCGCTCCGGGTCTTCGGCGGCGGATCCTTCAGCGCAGTGAAGGACCCGCCACTGAAGTCCTGCTGAAGCCTCAGAGCACCATGCCGCAAGAGGCAGAAAAAAGGAAAAAAAAGAAAAAGAAAAACCCGCGATTGGTGGCAGCTCTAACGCTGCTGCTTCATTCTTTGGCAGCAATTTGGCGGCAGGTCCTTCCCTGAAGACCTGGCCCTGCCCCAGGCCCCCTGAATCCTCTTGGCGGCCCTGCTTATAGAGAGAAAGACCTTCTAAAAAACAGTATTACCAGCATGCGAAACCTTAAGTTAAAGTGAATAAGTGAAGACTCAGCACACCACTTCTGAAAGGTTGCTGACCCCTGTGATAGCACCTCAGGGCCCATCAAGCATAGGTCCCATTGTGACAGACATTGTACAAACACAGAGTAGTAGACAGTTCCTGTCCCAAAGAGCTTACAGAGGGCAGGGGAAAGGGTAGAACATACGAGCAGAGTGAACAATTTGATGGCAGCAAACGTCATATCAGTTCCAGAAATTCTTATTTTAATGGTTTAGTCTAGAGGGGACGCTCTAAATGGGAAGAAGGAGGGGAAGAGGGGTGAGGGAAACACAGCAGGGGAGGAAAATGAAGGAGAGGCAGATGAAATTGAGAAGAAGAAGGAGGATTGGAGCAAACAGCCTATCAGCACAGGACAGAGGAAGTTGCAGAAATTTCCACAAGTTTGCCTGAAATATTTAGATCCCTGCTTTGGCTGCTCCTGGTCCTACTGGCTGGAGCTCTGGATGGCTGCTCTGCAGTTTTCCTCCAAAGACACCACCTGGATCTTAGTTCCCCAGAGTCAAGGAGGAGGGTCACACTTGCCCAGGAGGATGCAGGGGTGGCCCCATCTGGGTCCCATTTTATCCCCTTCTCCCAGTGAAGCTACATTTCCCTCTCTCACAGGGATCTTGTCAAGACAAAGACATTAAAATTGGGAGGCACTCAGATACTACTGTAATGGGGGCCACAGAAGAACCTTAGGTAGATTTGCCACACAGAAGAATTACTGCTTAATCTTGTGACTGAACAGCTGGTCAAGAAACTGGAAAAAATTACTAAGTCATTTTGTTCCACACAGGTTTCAAAAAGCAATAATTTTTAGTTTATTTTAAATGTTTATGTGAACATTTTTATCACAGTGTTTAGGTTTCTTATATTTCATTTTAGAATTTTTTCCTGTCTCTCTCCACTCTCTCCCCCTTTATTTTTCTTTTCCTCCCCTCTTCCAGGTTCCTGCTGAAAAGCAAGGAGTAGGGAAGGGGGAGATGGAAAACCAAAACTGAAATGCCCAAACACACAACTAAAGTGATTATTCTTTAAAAAATTGGGGAACTTTTAAAACAAAACAAAACACTCCCTCATTTTCACTTTAAAAGATCGCTAAAATTTCCAATTTCAAAAAAGAGTAAAAAGAAGTCAACCTTATAGTAAGAGATATCCGTGGAAAAAAAAATCCAAGTTCATACTAATATTTAATTTATAAGTCACATTATCTACAGTGTCTTGCAAGAAAGAATCTGAATTATTCTATGAAGTTATTTCAATGTATAGGCATTATTATATAAAAATTATGGCAAACTTATCAAACCATCCACAAGTGTTTTAGACTCTTGAGAGTAAGCAATGTATAATTCTTCTGAAGGTGATAATGAACACCATAAGCTCATCACAAGACCGTTTATTCACCCATATTGGCCAAGAACATGGCCAAAAGAGGGCTTTATTAATGAAGCAAATACAATAATTCACCACCCTCACCCCAGAGTAGTATAAATACATCCAGTTTGCAGCTAAACATGGCTACTGATGAGTGATAGAGAAAATAAAATTCCATGTATCCAAAATACCAGAGACAGATCTTTTCACACAGAAAGCTATCATTTCAAGCCTGTCCCTGTGAAGGAACTTATTCTTGCCTTGAAGCATTAGTTTGTATTCTACAGAAAATTCATGACCAGAACTGCCATACAAGCCAGACAGAGAAAAAAAAAAGGTAAAATAAAAGAGACCACCAGTAACAAATGAATTAGTCCAAAATTGGAAGACAAAAGACACTGCAGAGAATTTGGACAAATCTACACACACACTCAACGTCTTTTGTGTGTGTATGGTCTTAGATTTTCATCATTGATACAGACCAGGAAGCAAATCAAAAGCAGGAAGAAAAGGCTTCAGACTCTTCTTTCATGCCTATATTTATCCTGTCATCACATTATTACCATACAGCTTATCCGGGACCAGGACTGGAGGGGAGCAGTTTTTTCCTCAGCCTAGTACCCTCATTAGATTTATAAATTGTTCAGCTGAAATAGGTGCCAGACGGAAGCTAAGATGAAAAAAGAAATGAATTGGGAGGGATGATGTTTTGCCTCCTTTCCTGTCAGGGCTCTGGTAATGTTGGTGCATTGTCAACAAAAGAAGTTTGCTCCTAAATTCCACAGAACTGCTCCTTCACCACAGAACAGGTTTGTGTAGCGAATATACATACTATTAAAGCAGTTAATTTTATGGATAGATCAACAGTATACCAAAGGTTCCATTTCTGAACTGTAGTCTGTATACGGAGAGCGTACAAAATCTCCTTATTCATTTGGGGCTCAATCCTGCTCTCATTAATGTCAACGAAAGCTCTGCTATTGATTTCAAGAGGAGCAGGCCCTTGAAGAGCTATAGAAGTTGTGATGCTATGTGGAGTTTGGGGAGGGGGGCACTTCAGGATATTATGAATACCAATATTGTAAAATTGCAATGAGTTATGCCAGATATCCCATGTAAGATATCTGCAAAAATGTTATAATTTGCCAGATGTGATAATCTCATTTATCTGTTTGTATCACCTTGTGACTCAACAAGGCAAGCAGGGACATGCCTATGGACAGAACCCTAAGGTTTCCAAGCCATGTGCTGGGCAGCTTGTGTTTGGAACAAAGGTCGCACAAGTGACATGGCAAAGAGACTATAAAAGACAGTTGAATCTTTTCCAAAATGGTCTTCAGTTCTGCTTCTTGTCTTCATTCCGGCTTCTTACCTCTGGAGTAACATTTCTACAAATGAAGCTCTGAACAAAGGACTGAAGGACCCATGCAAGCTGAGGATGTTTTCCAGAGGGACGTTCAAACCAGCAAACTCACCAATACTGCTAGGAGCCTGATATATGCACTTTGAAGTCTTTGTATGTATTTGGCTGTTTTGCCATTTAACATCTCTCCTTTCTTTTTTCTTTATAATAAACATTTAGTTTCAGACACTAAAGGACTGGCTGGCAGCGTGGTATTTTGCGTAAGATCCAAATCTATAGTGACCTGGTAATGTGGCTGACCCTTTGGGGTCAGAAGAACATTTTGTATATGTGAGCAGAGTTTTTAAACAACTTCTCACTGTACTGGAGCTATGTGCTGACTGGGAGCCAGAGAACTGGAATGCAATGAAGGGGGCTGTGTGGTTACCTTTTTTTGCTTCATGATAACCAGTGAGGGAGGATCAGAAGCACAGTTTGTGACTGGTTGGGGAGTTTAACTTCGGTGTTACCCACCAGTCTTGGGAGCATCTGCTCTCCCTTTTACAGCCTGCTCTGACCTTGGCATTTCCAGTGAGGGCTGCTCCAGGCACCCCAGGTCACAGAAGGCTCCTCACAAAATCCTTGGGACATCAGGAAGGAACACAGCCACTTTTCAAACACTGGGCCAAATCCTCAGGCGCAGAACACCTGAAATCACCACAACAGCCACCAGGTATTACAAATGCCCCACAGATGCTTAGTGCCTCTCTGAATTGGGGCCACTGTTATGTCAGGTATGTGCTTGAAAACAACAAATTGAAGAGTAAGTTGAAGAAAGTTGAGCGATGTAGGCTTTACGCATCACGTATACCTATATTTCTGCTTGAAACTGATATGCCAAGAGCACATTTCATAAGCACAATATATTCTACGTGCATACAAGTAAAGATGCAGTTAAGCCTCATCATATATGTGGTCAATAGGGAGCTCTCTGGCTTCATGTAATTTTATGTATCTTTCAGATAAATCTCTGATTTAAATGCAAAATCTGGCACTAATGGTCATCTCATGGATTTGATACACTTGGCCAGATAAGCACCTGCTGATGCAAGGAATAATGCGTTACACATCCTGGAGTCAAGAAGACCCTTTGTGACTCTGGGAGACCCACTTTAACATGGAACTGTTGGTTCTAATACCCTTCGCTCCAAAGTTTTCCACCAGGGAATGCGGCTTTGATTCCTGCCAATGGCTTCGCAGGAGCTCATACGGAGAAGGTTCTGAATCAGGACATCTCCTGGCAGCCAGGTTCATGCCCCTTTTAGGGTATGGTTGGCAGCTCTCCAGAATTGTCCTGGAGTGTCGAGGAATTAAAAGATTAATCTTTAATTAAAGATTATGTCATGTGATGAAACCTCCAGGAATACCAACCAAAACTGGCAACCCTATTTTGGGGAATGTTTTGTTTCCTTAAAACTCCCTAATCTCCTGCCTAAAGGAGGCTATGGCAATGTGTCCACTGTAACCTCCCCCATAGTAGACCTTCTGCACAGAGAGTCTAGTTTCTGGAGACCTTTCATTTTATAAACCAATGAGTAGCACTCACCCATATGCATCTTTTTCCACCCAACTGAATATGGGGTAATAGTAATAAATATGGGTCAATATACGGATAACATTTTATAAACCTCAATATTTTTCAGTGGCAATTGCTAACAGAAGTTGAAAATACTTTTCATTTTATTTAACTGTGTCCTACTACCATGTAGGAGACAACACAGCAAAAAGAAAATCACTTAGTCAAATGTGAAAGGGGATTGCAAATTTCATTGAACGTGGTGTGCATCTCAACAGGAAGATTTTTTTTGAGAGAGGGGATTACTATTTTTTCCCCAACGGATGCATGTCACTACTTAGGTGGGCAACTATATCAGATCTGATTGTTATAACAATGTCATCTAATTATGCCAAGAGTCACATTTGAATTATATAAAATATAAATATTTATGAAAAAAATAAAAATGAGACACAGAAATTCACTCAGACGATTAGTTTTAAAGCACGTCAGCCGAGGACTGAAAGCCTTTTACAGAACTGAATTCATCAATCTCTTTCAGATTCTTCTATGAATGATCTAAAAAGTGATTACTCATACTCAAATCCTTAAATTATTTCTACAGTGGCTTCACAGTCATATTTTTTTTTTCCTGAGACGTAGCTGCCCAGAAAAAAAGGTTGAATAAGAAATGTAAAATGTAATCTATTTTAGAATGGTTTCCATTAAAAGACATCATGATAATGCAATATATACTGTTGTAAAAAGTAAAATTGCCTGGAAAGTTTACTGCCTGAAGGCACCCAAACAGACAATGGAGCACTATTTCTTATTTAACAAGAAGCTTTTGGGAATTCACTAAATTGTTTTTACTGGTTTCTCTATCACAAAATAGCTCTTCAGCACCAAATCACATCATCAAGTTCTAATATGCAGTAGGAAAAATTACTGCTGCCAACTAAAGCTGAATGAAGCCCAACTAATTAATGCAAATATTTCTACTAAATCTTTCCATATATCTGTGAATGATATTCAGGTTACAAATGTGTCACCTGTTCAAAACTTTACACGTTTATTTAGAAGAATCCCATCCATGTTTTGTTTTTCTTATAGATAGTGGCAAAATGGGTTGGAAAAATCTGATATTTTAAAATTGAATACACCACTGACATGCACGATTCCAATCTCACACTAGTGAACATCAGCCATAACTCTAGCCAAGTGAATTAAGTTAGTGGTGTCAACAAGATCAGAATAAAGCCCTGTGTATTAATCTGGAACTTTCCTCTTTGGTGTTAGAGTTGTGTGTGCGACTGACCTGTAAGTCTTTCCAAAGCATCAAATCCATGTTTCAGTGCAATGATATCAAGGAACGAAACAGTGCCATCTTCAAACCTATAGAAAAGGAGAGGGTAACAAATACGCCCAGTAAACAAATCACATAGCTACTCTACACACATGATTTTAAATACATTTCATAACACTATTAGAAATCTAGTGAAACTAATTCACAGAGAAACGAGTTCTTCCCATAGGGATTCCTCTCCCACTCCTGTACTATCCTGTGCGGTCAGAATATACTCTTCGGGCTAGATTTCCACGTGGACTGTGCACCTCCGCCAGGGGAACAATACTCTCCTACACGACCTTGGGTCTGAGGGCATAGGGGTACGGAGCACTATGCAACTGCTGACTCCTCCCTCTAACTAGCTAGTCAGGAAGGGCTGGGGAAAAGTTGGAGCTCTGCCTCTTCCCTCCCCCCAGCACCGATCCAACTAATACAAGTAATAAATTGCTTCCCTTCCCCAGGGCAAGGAGGGGAAATGGGAACATGATTCCCCCCCGCACTGCTCCTGGAAATGGAAAATAAGTCCACTCTAATACCACTGTTCATTAGAAATGGCAAGAAGGTAGACTGGGACCTTCTGTTCTCCCACTCTCATAATGCTAGAACAAGGGCACATGAAATAAAATTGAAAGGTGACAAATACAAAACTAATTAAAGGAAACACTTTTTAAACAACATGTAATTAGACAGTTGAACTCATTCCCCTAGAATGAAACTCAAGCCAAAATTTAGCACGATTCAAAGAGTAATTGGATATTTACATGGATAAAAAGAATATTCAGAATTATAATAATTAATGGTAATAGCAAGAGGATTGGAAGCGAGATAAAACCTTATCCTTCAGGGTTTAAAATGATCTCTAATTATTAGGGATTAGGATACGGGCAGATTATCCCCTGATCTGAGTTTCTTTGTACCTTTCTCAGAAGCATTTGGTACTAGCCACTGACACAATAGTGGACTAGATGGAGCATGAGTCTGACCCATATGGCAATTCCTGTGTAGCAACGCATTATGCTGACTGAGCACACATACACATGCACAACAAATGCCCTAGAGAACAGATTTCTGCTTTTTAGATATGACACAATCTTTTTCAAAATATGGAAAAAAATTGTCATTGCCACAGCCAAAGAGAGTAAAAAAGGCACAGAAAGGTTAAAAAAAAATAATCAATCTGATCCAAACTATATGTCCTTTTTAAACAAACCAAAACAAACAACCCTTAATAGGATGGCATAATGGGTCTCACGCTCTCTCTTGAAACATTCAGGGGAATTTTCTCAGTTACCTTTTTCACTTTTCTACAATCATCAACTAATTCAAACAATATAATTTACATCGGTAGCCATGCCTATACATTAGATGTACTCTACACCACATTAATAGGTATTATGTGCATGATATTACTGTAACATTACATTACATGATATATATAGAAGTTGGGAAGTGATGTTAATGTATTATGCTCTTCCCACAATTTTGCTCACCCATGTCAAGTATCCCATAACACTTTGCAAAGCTGAAGTCAGACTAGAAAATAGGAAACTTGTCAAAGCAAGCTGTGTGAATACTTTGTACCAAGTACTGTTAGGGAGTACTTTCAGGGCTCATCAATGCTTTGAAGTATCCATAACACGACATGGGAAAGTATAGAAATATACCTTCATGGATGGTACCTGGAATATTATATTCAAACAAAGATAAGGAAGGTACAGAACATCTAGTTAAGGATCTGGTACACACTTGTGTGTTGGATTTTAGTAATGTGTAAAGAGTTTCGTAACCTATAAAATAAATACTACTGTATAAATACTGCTAGTTGAAATGTGTAAGGTGAATACACTGTGAAAATCTGCTTCTCAGAAAGAGGATATGTATGTCTCCTTTTCATATTGTTCTTCTTTGCCGTTAGACAATAAAATTGGCTACGTTCAGTTATTTAGTCTCTAGAACACTTAAGAATGTGCAGTAAAACAATTCGCTATGCATTTTAATCAACAACTCTAATAGGAGAATCATATAATACTTCAAAAAGATGTTCACTTTCACATAAATGACTAATGCAAAAGTTAGCAAATACTGTCTTGATGGTGAAATGCTCAATTGAGTAAAATAACTGTGGATAAAAGAGGCCAGAGAATGGGGTAAATAATTACAGATCTAACAGAAATGGATAAGTGGTGGACTGCCTCAAGGGAGAACAGACTAATAGATTTTAAAGCTAGAAGGCTAGAGTAATTAGGGCCCAAGCCTGCTTCCAGAGAAGCCAATGGAAAAATCTCTCTTGATTTCAATGGCAGCAGATACAACCCAATGCTATACATTAATGACTAGTAACTGGAGATCAGTTTATGCACATTTGCGGGCGATATGAAATGAGAGAATGCACTAGTGCATCAGAGGGGCAAGACTGGATCCAAAGGTGTAACACAAAGGCTCATTGGTGCCAAAGTGCAAAGGGTTCACTGTTCTTTATCAGCAACTTCTGTCTCAGACCTGACAAAATCACTACACCTAATACACTACTTTCATGGTATGTATCCATAAAGGCTAGTAAGTGAGGTCTATATGGAAAGCTTGTAACTCATCAATACACGTAATCATTGTGAGATGTTTATATGGGAAATATTTAAGGGATAATGTATAGTGAAAACCTTATGGGTTTTGGAGTAAAAGTGAGTCTCCAGGGAATCACATGTCTTAGTGATGGCCCATTCAAGTATGAGGAAGTTGTCACCTTCCCCTGATTAGCCAGTGGTGTAAAGCCAGGTTCAGTTGTCTACTCTTGCCCCATCCCCCAGTCAATTAAAAGCCATCAAAGACAAATGCAAACAGTCACAACCCTTGGAGGTAACAAGGAACTTTATAACAGATCACCCTATCTGTGAATTAAGATGAAAGACTGGTTAAGTATATCACAGGATGGAGAAAGACACTCTGTAGTCATTCACTGAGGAGACTCCTTGTTGAACAGCGTGTTTCATGAACATTTGTATTTGGTTCCTGGGAAGCCAGCCAGCTCTGTAACAGGCTGAACTTTTGGGGGGGAAACCGACTTTATTAGCTAGGAAAGGTAACTACTGTATTAATAATTGTAGGTCCTAATTCACGTTTTATGGTTTTCTTTTGAATTGTAACCATGTTTCCATCACTTGCTCTTGTTTCTGGTGAAATCTCTATTTTATCTTAAATAAACTTTCTTTCGACTTATTGCAAATGCTCACAAGTGCTGTGTGTTAGACAGCAGTGGTGAAAGGGAAAATTGGTCAACTGGGATACACTGTTCCTTTGGGAGCAAAGGATCAGCGATTTCTGTGAGTAGCCAGTGTCAGGGGCTGGATATCACACGGAAAATGCTTCAAGGTGAATGGGGAACCTTTTGTTAACCTGCAAGGCAAAGACTGGGCTGGTGTAGCCCAGAGGAAAGTGCTTAGTGGCTGAAAGGCTGATGGCGTTACGGAGCTGACACCCAGGAACCACAGGGAAGACTTCTCTCAGAGGCAGATGTAACAACATGGCTCAGTCCTGAATGCCTTAAGAACTATCACAAAGGGCAATGGAAAAAATGAGGGCAGGGGCTGACAGTGGCTTGCAAATTGAATGTAGTAAAGGATTAAAGGTGTAGATAAGTTTGGAAAATGGCTTATTGGGTTAGGTCCCACATAGTCCCAGATGACAGGTTATAGAAAAGATCTGAGAGAGAGACTTGATAGAAATATGCTATACTCAGCTCATTAGCTAGCCACAGTCAGGAAAGCAAACAAACCTCTGGGACTGTGCCAATAAAGAAACAGAGCAGAAATGCCGGCACCGTACAGAACAACAGAACAAAAAAAACCTGGAGCACTGCACAATTCAGAGCACTCTGGTACACGAAGGATAATGAAACATTTCAAAAGGTAACAAAGAGGGCCACAGAAAAGATAAAAAACCTCAGGGGTCAGAACTGCAGTAAGAGGAGAGGTTAAGAAAATTAGGGTTACAGTCATGGGAAAATAAGTGATTAAACAAAGAGATGATTGCAGTATATCAAATTCTTATCAATATAAGATAAGTGAAAGCCACAATACTATTTAAGAGAACAAAAGATCCAGTCAGTGGATCTGAACTTAGGAATCACTTCCTTTTTAACGCAAACAAGCTGTAATTTTTTAAAAGAATTGCTATATTGGTAATATAAGAAAATAGCATACACAAACTGCATTGTCATGAACTATATTATTACTTATTACTTCCATTTGCATCTATTGTAGCCTCCATCACAAGCACAGAAAATAACTATAAATTTATAAATCTCTGTCTATATAGTTGTGCCCCCCACCAACAGTCTCTGAGCCAAGGACTCACCACCAAGGTTCTGCCACTGACCAGAAGAATACACAGATTCATAGACTTAAGGTCAGAAGGGACCATTATGATCATCTAGTCTGACCTCCTGCACAATGCAAGCCACAGAATCTCACCCATCCACTCCTGTAACAAACCCCTAACCTATGTCTGAGTTACTGAAGTCCTCAAATCATGGTTTAAAGACCTCAAAGTGCAGAGAATCCTCCGGCAAGTGACCTGTGCCCCATCTAAGGACCATTACATTTTCAGCTGATTGCAAAGGTTACCTAGTCACTACTGAGATGGACCCACTACAAATATGGTATATTAGATTCCACTTCCAAAGAGGCAGGTTTCCAGATACATTTGTAGATATAGCTTACTCTTTGCAAATGCCCATTTTATATGTTTATATCCTCCCCACCCAAAGTCTAGTTATGCTATACTTTGTTTATCATTTTAGGCCCTTTGCTGAAGTCAGAACAATTCTTCCATTATTCCTAGAATTTGTATATTTACCTTCTCTTCAAGTGATTTTCATGCACATCTTCATGATTTACTAAACCCCAATACATGCTATTTCAGACAATCATGTAATCTCCCCACTATTCAGTTTCTGAACTGAACAGTGCTTACAAACCCCTGTGCCCCTGGGAAATCTGTGGAATGCATATATAATTCTGTTTTTGTAATGAACAACACCTTAAATGCCTTGGCAATTTTAATTAGTATTAAGCTAAACCATAGGGCTACAAGGGGTAGTTATCCATCTCTTGGGACATAGGGAGCATTCTAACTGAATATTTAACAGCATTTTAGGTACAAGAGCAAAGAAACTCCTTGCATCAGAATACATTTAGTTCAATGGCTACTTTTATGTCTGATGTAATTGATGCTTCAAATAACTTGTTTCCCATTCAACTGTAGTTCCACTGCTAGAATAATGAGCTTAATCTGATCTTCATTTGAAAGCTGATCCAATAGTCATTTCTTAAAGTATCAGAGAGTTCTCATAGCAGACAATATAGATGCATTTCAGACTACAAAGAACATCTCTTCAGAATCTCAACAACACACTACAGACTAGTTCCCTTATCTATTTTTTACTACAACTGAGCCCACATAATTGCAGCCTGGATCAGCCGCTTAATTACATAGGTTTAGAAAACCTATATCATCTTATATTAACCAGTTATCTAACTGGTTAAAAACAGTTAACTGCATACTGGAAAATAGATAAAGCAACCTGAATACATCACAGGGTTATAAAGATGAACCTCTGAAAGGAGTTGCTGCAGTTCTCACACAAGAACAGAAGCCTGTGTTCCACTATTGGGCCCCCACCCCCAGGGCCGGCATTTCCATTTCACCGCCCTTGGCGGTCGCCTAGGGCGTCAGGATTTGAGAGGGTGGCATTTCGCCGCCCTTGGCGGCAATTCGGCGGTGGGGGGGTCCTTCCGCGCTCCGGGTCTTCGGCGGCAATTCTGCGGCGGGTCCTTCACTCGCTCCGGGACCCGCCGTCAAAGTGCCCCGAAGACCAAGAGTATGGAAGGACCCCCCCACCGCAGTATTGCCGCCAACGACTAGGAGTGCAGAAGAACCTCCCCCAGGGTGCCAAAAACCCTGGTGCCGCTCCTGCCCACCCCATGGACTTACGTTCTGGAAGTTGGCAGTTTGGAAAATCCCAGATGCCATGAAAGATCAGCTCGTGAAATCAGTTATAGCAGAGGTTGGGGACTTGCAAATGAATGAGTTGTTTAAGCAGTTTGCACTTTATTACTCTGCCCCCCATATATAATATCTTAACTATTTTGCAATCTATTTCTTTGACTTTTAGGACTAACTGAGGACCTTACTATTCTATTGAAACAGTTTTAGTGTAAATTGTCATGTCAATGTATCTAGAGCCTGGGACAGGTGCAGGAAACAGATCTAAACATACAATTTTCTGTCACATATTGTAAATGACAAATCGTTTAAGCATTAGCCCTAAGGGAATTGAAGTCACATTTATGTATATATAAGCATCCGCAAAAGCATTCACTTGGTTGGCAGCCTGGAAAAGTCCAGAGGTTCAGGATGCTGCCAGACTGTACTTGGTTTTCATCGTCCAGTTTCATACTTTTATCTTCCCTTTGAAGGAAAAGCCTGCACAACTGGCCAGCACTCTCACACTACATTAGTAATGCACATGGTCAAAAAAATCCAGCTCTTTCTGTATGGTTTTGCAGAGTCAATACAAGAGAATACAAATAGCAGAAATTTAATTATGGACCAAATTGAGCTCTCATTTATATATGTATATATCCAGAATAACTCCATTTAGGTCAAACGAGCAGAAGTTGTCCCTTGTCTCTAAAGCAAGCAAAAGTGAATCTGAATATACAGAGAAAGCAGATTTCTTGAATAAGCTGCTTTTTTTCCCCATAGTCCCTTCTCAGACTAGAACTGCACTTTGAAGTGAGATATTGGAGAAGTTCCTTTCATCTTTTCAATTCATTTATTTTCATCTAATTAAAAAAGCATAACAATATAGGAAATGACTGACATACATATTTAAAAATAGCTCATTCATAACTCATTTTCACCTTTTAGATCTGTTCTATACCTATTACCTATATTTGAAACAAAATACCTTGATAAAATTGTTATTTTTTATGTTTTGTAGAAATACAACTGTTTAGTTTATTCTAAACTGCCATGTAGTGGAACTAACCTGGAGCTGAGGGCTTGAAATGCTGAAAGTATGACCTCAGGAACAAACTACTTTCAATCATATACAAGCTTTAATGTTAGTGGTAAATGCAATCTCTAAAATTATCAGGGGAATGGAATTTAATTGATTCACTGCTTATTCACAACATCAACACTCACCATTGGCAAAATAAGTTATTATTTTCTCTCTCTTTAATCTAAACATATAACTACTGACCGCTTAAATGAATAGGGCCCAATTCTGCTTTTAGATAGGCCTACAAACTTCAATTGTGCTAGGTTTCTGAACCATCTTATAATTATAATTGGGGCTCTCCGCTGGAGACTGACTTACCACACCACATGCTGCTGATTTAGTGCATCTCCCAGTTAGTTTCGAGTTGTATCTCTTGAGCCAGTGCCACGCACTTTTGGCGCCATACCACCTAGCTGCAGTCTCATTGTCATTAGTCGCTTCTGAAAACAGTGGCCAGGGTCCACGGGAATATCAATCACTTTTGAAAATCATGTGTGAACTCCTAGGCTCATTAAAGTCAATGGCAGAACTCTGCATTAATTTTAATGCATCCAGGATTTCACCCCTTGGCTTCTGATCCTGCCCACTGTCTGAGGCCAATGCTAGCTTGCCATTGACGTCACTGGGAGCAGGATCAGATCCACGGATCTCAAAAATTATTTTTACACATACATAACTTCATTATCATCTGAGTATATTTGCCTCAATTATTTCCACATTCCTATACAGTAGATGCCACCTGTGCAAATAAAAATCAAATTTAGAGGTGGCCCATTGTAAAGGATGTGCATGCTATGGTTAATGCATCCTTGTACAGTAATCTGAGTTTCCTGTAATTGCCTACCCAATGGTGTGCTTCAATGAGCCAAGAACTTGAATCACAGCAGGACTGTAATACATTACAGACTTCTAAATAAGACACCTTTCTAACCATTTCAGCAACTAATTTTTACCTCAGTTAGAGATACATTACACATTCATGAGTGATGACTGTTTCTAATGCAATGAGATTAATATCCTTACCCAATGCTTGAATGACTACCATTCGTGGGGCAGAAAACAGAATCAATCAATCAATTTTTATTTCTCAGATAGTGCTGTGCCATGTGGGGGACTGCCTCTTGAAGTAGATTTGCTTTGGTGAACTTCTAATTGCTAACCTTATTCACCATTTACAGGTGTAAAAATTGTCCCTCTTTGTGTAAGAAAAAAAGTCTTTGAATTGTTACTCAAATCAATCTGAATGACACATTATAGATTATCAGGCCCTCTCAATCTGTGAACAAGAGTGATGCTTCTGAGCACTAGATATTACATGCTGCATTTCAATAAGTTTCAGCTAGATGCACATTTTTAATAAACTATTAAAACTCTTGCACGACTACAATTTTTCAGCTGATAGTCTACAATATTATTTTTAAAAGAAACGACAAACAGAACTTCTCTTACCACCATTTAAACCATACAGTGTTACACTGCCATTCAAACAAAAGATCATTTGCATCCAGAGGATACAAAATTCTCCACAATGTGGACTCTACAAGGTCACTGAAGATTAAAAAAATATTTTTTTCCCTAGTGAGAAGTTCCAGAAGTTACAAAAAGCTTTGTACTACTACAGTCATTGATAACAGATGTCCTTCTGAATTCATAAATTGTACCAGTAAGACTGTATTTGTTGACAAAAAGATTAACATTCATCTTCCCCTTAAAGATTCCATACTGCATAGGAATATTTCTTTAAGAAATATAGCATATTAAAAAAATGCTCAAAGACATCAGATTTGCTGGCTAACAGATGCATGTGTTATGATATATTATTCTTTAAGATAAAAGTATAGTTTACATCACCTTGTTTCAAATCTAGTTTAAAGAAACTCCAGAACCGTAAGGGCCAATTTCTGCCCTGGGATATGCACTGGCAATAACAGCTGTCCTTGAAGTCAGTGGTCACTTCATGTGTACATTTTGAAACAGAATTATCCCATAGCATTTTTAAGGGTGTGGTATTACATGTAGAAGTTTGCAGACTCTGGTAAGTTTCTAAAAAAAAAAAAAAATCATTGTTGTATGAATGTGGCATTCCAGACAGAATGAGACTACATAGAGTGGGTGGAACTTGACCTTGGGCCAAATCTATCACTGGCACAAGCGTGTACAGTGCTATTGAAGTCAGAGTTGCATAGGCCTATGCCAGTGGCGAATCTGGCCTGTTGTGTGGCCAGGTACTTTGCAAGCTTTCCCACAAAGTTACATCAATGCACCTCAGTCTGAACCTCCATCTTGTCCCATTTGTAGTGGGACAGCTGCCTTCCACTCTGCAGCCCCCTGCTTCCATTTTCCACTCTTAAGTTCCCCTGACACAGACTCCACACACCCTTTTCTGTGGTAAAAATACCCCTCCTTGAAGTCTGGGTTTATTCACAGAAAATAACTCAAAATACAATGCACAGTTGCAAAGTCTAAGTTCAACTAACAAACATTTCTCTTGCTACTCCCAGGCCTCTCTGCCTAGAGAGCTCTTGCACTCTTTCCAGTGCAAGGTCAGAGCTTCTCCTGCTTCAGAAGGCAACTCCAAGCCCTTTCTGGCTGGAGTCTCAGGGCTTGGCTACATTTGCGAGTTACAGCTCAATAAAGGAGCCCTGGGCACACTAGCTCAGTATCCGTCCACACTGGCAAGGCACTAGAGCGCTCTGACTCTGCAGCTACAGCTCTCCTGGTACTCCACGTCAGCAAGTAGAATAACATGCTGCACCCCTGCTGGAGCGCCACAGAGTTAGTGCGAATGAGGTGTTGCATTACCACGCTCTGATCAGCCTCCAGAAACATCCCATAATCCCCTTAAGTCAAGTGGCCACTCTTCCCATTGTTTTGAACTTGCTGTAGGAATGCGGATATGCTGTTTAAAAGCTTCATTTCTGACAGCCGGCTGCTTACCTGCTCTGAGACAGATTACTGTGGAATGCTGTGTGTGAGAGAGACGGGGAGGGGAGGGAGAACTCTGCTGCTGTCTGAACTTACAAGACAGCATGCTGGCATGCTCTCAGACCCCCAAAAACCCACTGTCTCTCCCCCTACAGACACACAACACACTCCCTGTCACACTCCACCGTATCCCCATTTGAAAAGCACGTTGCAGTCGCATACTAGGATAGCTGTCCATAATGCACCACTCTCAATGCTGCTGCAAGTGCCGCAAATATAGCCACACCACTGCAAAAGCAGCTGTCAGTGTGAACAGACTACAGCGCTTTCCCTACTTTGCTTTCCAAAGGTGGGTTTAACTCACAGCACTCTACATCTGCAAGTGTAACCATGCCCTTAGGCCTGATCTACACTGAAAAGTTACATTGGCATAGCTAGATCTCTCAGGGGCATGAAAAATCCACAACCCTGAGAGATGTAGCTAAGCCAAGCTAAACTCCATTGAAGACAGAGCTAGGTCGATGGGAGAGTTCTTCCATCAACCCAGCTACTGTCCTTCAGGCAGGGGATTAACTACAACGATGGGAGAACCCCTCCTGTTACTGTTGTATCTACACTGAAGAGTTGCAGCTGTGCTGCTGTAGCATGTTAAGTGGAGACATAGCCTGAGTCCCAAATGCCAGGATTCTGCTGGAGCCTGCTCACTTCTAACCAGTCTCTGCTCTCCATAAGCATCCCCCCATCATCACTGCAACTTCCAGTTGCTCATTACAGGGAACTCACCTGATCCCTCTCAGATGGGATCTGAGTTACTACATACAGAAAATTCTTTCCTGGGTGTCTGGCTGGTGAGTCTTGCCCACATGCTCAGGGTTTGGCTGATTGCTATATTTGGGGTTGGGAAGGAATTTTCCTCCAGGGCAGATTGGCAGAAGCACTGGGGGATTTTCACCTTCCTCTGCAGTGTGGGACACGGGTTACTTGCTGGAAGATTCTCTGCACCTTGAAGTATTTCACAGAATCATAGATTTTTAGGGTTGGAAGGGACCTCAAGAGATCATCTAGTCCAACTCCCTGCTCAAAGCAGGGCCAATCCCCAAATGGCCCTCTCAAGGATTGAGCTCACAACTCTGCATTTAGCAGGCCAATGCTCGAACCACTGATTTGAGGACTTCAATGGCTCAGACACAGGTTTGATACAGGAGTGGGTACGTGAGATTCTGTGGCCTGCATTGTGCAGGAGGTCAGACTAGATGATCATAATGGTCCCTTCTGACCTTAAAGTCTATGAGTCTATGAGATGGTGCTCATTCTGTCATCAGGGTTTGCTTAGCCACAGATTCTCCAGTCCAGTGGGTGACACACACTATTACATGAGTTTTGAACTTTTCAGGGAAGAAACTTGTCAACTGTGGTCCTGTGATGTAGACAAAGGGCCATTAAATACCGAGCTGGGGGAAGACATTGTCGCCTAGAGGACTGGATGCATAGGGTTGGGAATCAGGACTGGCTCCGCTCTGATGCTGGCTCTTATCACTGTGTTCTTGGGCAGGTAGCTTCACCTTTGTGCTTCAGTTTCCCCAGCTATAAAAAGGGAGTACCAGCACCTGCCTATCTTCTGCATAGTGATGCTGTGGTGATCAAATAGTTAGTGCTGGGACAATGATTTGAACAGGTAAACTGCTAAATAAGTTCTAAATATAACTGCAGTCTTACACAAAGTTTAATATCACTGTCTGTCTTCAAAGACAGAAAATACAAAAACTCTAATATTTCTTAGTATTTTCAACCCTTCTAACATGACCTTTTACTTCTGCAGTATAAGCACACAGTATTCCATACATGGCTATTCAAAAGTAGAAGTCTTTGTTCTGCTTTAAAATTGATGAACACGCTTTCATTAGAACTGAGCAAATACGCAAGATAGTGCTCACCAACACTTTTCACATTTCAAACAGTGGTTTCCTCTGATCATATGCGTGTCCTTGTTAATTGGCTGTTTACAAAGAGATTTGTGAACAAGTTTGCCACGTCATATTTGGGAAATGGCTGTTCTACATACAAATTCCTGCTGTGCAGATTGTAATTCCCTTGTAGTTCCTTACACCATGAGTTATTCTGTTGAAGTCAGTGGGAATACTTGAGCAAGATACTACTCAGTACGAGTAAGGGTCTCACAATCTGTTTCTATATTTCCTGTGAACATGGTATGGAGACTAACAAGAGTATTTTGATATTTGCTATTTGTTATTCTATTTAAGAGGTTGCAATTCTATCAGGGAGCAGATATGATACCATGTAAATTTGGTGTCCAGTCAAGGTCACAAATAATAAATAATAGTCAAAGTGAACAGCTGGCAAAACAAACTACAGGCTGAAATTTGTTTGCATAGACTGTTCTTTGATCAATATGAATAATGAATAAATTAATAAAAATCAAAGTCGTGTATAATATGCAAAGATAAAAAAGGAAGGCATTCATGAGATAAATTATTCACAGAGAATAATCTGTCCAGCCCTAATCATCTGTCCATATTGAGTAGCAAATTGATTTGCTTATTGTCTCATGAAGACAGAGTTGTAATCTTTAACTCAACTAAATGGGCACATTTGGGGATAGAGATTAACTTTTTAATGAACCATTAAAGATAAATAAGTTTAAAATTAGGCAGACCAGCATTCAATAAGAATTTATCCTGGCAAACCGTAATGTAATACAACTGTATAACCATGTGCAACAGTTACCTCAGGTCATTGAGCTGAGTCATGTTAGTTGCAAGTGATCCCTGGATAATAAAGAAAAATCCTCTGTTAGTTTTTCCAGTTCTGAGAAGGTACACAGAAGCTATGGACTCACACTAATCTTGGTTCAGGAAAAGATACAAATGTATGCAATTCTGGACAACTCATAATTGCCATTTCCATTAGTGTGGGGGTGAAGAAGTGGTCTGGTCTCATTCATCAGAAACCTTTTCTCTCCTATTACTATCAACTCTTTAAGGTCCTGACTTTAAGTGGCATTTAATACCCACAGCTCCAATTGAAGTTATTGGGAATTGTGGGTGCTCAGATCTTCTGAAAATCAGGCCCTCCACTAACAAAATATTTAGGGTGAAATCATTCCATACTGAGCCATGGGACAAGAGGACACTCCCATGCACACATTTGCCCTTCCCAAACCACGACTTCACATTTAATGGAATGAATCTGAAAGGAGATATAAGCAGGGATGCAGAGAGGTTTTTGGGGGCCCAGGGAAAAATATGAAACTGAGCCCCCTCCCACCCTGAAACTGAGGCATGGGGTGGGGATAGGAGTTGGAGAGTGAGCCTACCCCCACTCACCCCACAATGGTAGCTCCTGTCCTGTGGGGCTGGGTCCGGCTCCCTGCTCTGGGCACTGCAACTTGGGAAATATAGTTGCAATGCCATTCAGGTTTGGCCTTGCTGCCCCTCTGTCATCAGCAGCAATCTAAGTGATGCTGTAGCCCCCGTGTACCAGGTCGCAAGGCCACTCACTCAAACTCCATATGTTTATGGGCTCTTGGAAAACTGCCCCTTTTGGTCATCTCCCCCAGCATTCAGCCCTGGGCATAAGCAGGAAACAAAGGACAAAGCAGAGAAGGTTAAAGCAATGACAAAAATGGGGGGTTTGGGGGTGGGAAATTAGTGGAAAGTGGGGGGAAGCTGGAGATGAAGACAGTGTCCTCCCCCACACTTTCTTACTTTTTTCATCTGAAAAAGAAAAAGTTGGTCAAAAGTTACTTTCACTCACATTTTAAACATTTTTAAAAGATGCTGATGAGGAAGAACTAACAAGAGACTGAGTATAATCCTGTAGGATCTGAGCATGCCCTGAAAGTTGACTTCCCCAGAAGTTTACATTGCTTAGCATCTCAGAGGATCAGGCCATATATGAATTAATTTGGTGAACATTCAAGGCCAAATCCTTGGCAGCTGTAAATTGATGGAGCTCTACTGAAGTCAGTGATTAGCTGAAATTCTGACCTTCAATGTTCAGCATAGCAGTAATAATGATAAATTGTACTTATCACCTTTCATTTCTAGATTGACTCGAGGCAAGGCACAATTAAAAAACTATTTTCTTTCCTAGAAATAGAAATGAGAATTGAGAGTATGTCATATTTAGAAGCCAGCATTTATATGCCAGTTATGTAGTTAGCATCAAGAATACAATGTTATCAATGTTTCCTACCAGTCATTTACTGTTCTTTCCTTCTGATCAGAATATGTACATATGTAGAAGTGTCTGCGGTGTTATGTTAACTATAGAGACCCATTAAGGGGTAAATGCTAGGCTGATAAATTATGTTTAATGTACAATATACACAAATGTCAACTTAGGTATCAAAACAGGTTGACAGTGTGATGTGACTGGCATTATTAAATCACAGTTATAAAGCTGCTTGGATCCAGAATAAAATCTGATTAGCTAGTTTGTATTTTGAGACCTTTGCGGTGATAATAAAATTGTCACAGCAAGTTGAAAAGGGAGACAAATACAAGTAATGCTTCTGTGCACAGTTCTCATCTAATGATGACATCGTAAGAAACATGTTGGTTGCCATATGCATGACACACTTCAGAGACAGGGGTGCTTGGACATAACTCACCGAGACGCGATTGTACGAGAAATCATTTCCCATTTCCCCTCTTGCTTGATGAAACACGAACAATAAGATGTGGAACATCGGTTCAATAACATTCAGGCAATAAACTGCTTTATTGCAAAACTGGGTTTAATTCTAAACAAAGTAATAAATTTACAGCTTCGGACTGAAGAATCTGTATAATAGTTGGGATTTTTATGTTTCAGTGTTATTAAGCCTCACAGTAGCCCTGTGAAGAAGAGTAGTATTACTGTCCCACTTTACAGATTGGGAAGTGAGGCAGAGCTGTTAAGTAACTTTCCCAAGGTCCTAGCCAAACTGATTTGCAGAGTTGAGACTGGAACTCAGGAATACGTGATTCCCAGAATCCCATATTCAAACAGAAGCAGATTTAATAAGCACTCTGAAATTTCCCCCTGCACTGGGGAATTCTTGAGCAGGATAGAGTTTAGGGTGGCCAACTTTCTAATGTCTGAAAATCAGACCCTCTTGCCTTGCCTCTTCCCCAGTGCCCTTGCCCCGCCTCTTCCCTCGAGTCTCTGTCTCCCACTCACTCCTCTCACCCCAACTCATCACTCATTGCTTTCCCCCCTAAACTCCAGTGTGAGCAGCCCCAAAGGACTTGCAACCTCCAGCTTCAGCAGGCTGCCTGGGAGTGTAGGTCAGAGGAATGCTGTGGCCACATGGAAGCAACCAGGTAGTCTTGCCGGCAAGCTAGGACATGGCCCTCCTACACAGCAGCCTCCCACTCCCTCTGCGCTGCCTGCCCAGCAGCCCTCATCTCTGCCTGCTCAAGCCTTCCCTGCCCTCGAGATGCCTGTGAGAGCAGCCAGAGGAAGCGCTGGCTGCTAGGGCAGCATGCATTCCTTCTCTGCTGGGAGCTCCTTATCCTGCTTGCCATGTCCTCCACTGCAGCCCTGCAAACCATACTCCTCAAAAGGGCTGCCTGCAGCCCAAGTTGGTGCATGCACGCTGCCATGGGAGCCACATGGGTGACCAGATGTCCCAATTTTATAAGGACAGTCCCAATATTTGGGGCTTTTTCTTATATAGGCTTCTATTATCCCCGACCCCATCCCGATTTTTCACACTTGCTATCCGGTCACCCTAGAGCTGCCACTTCAGGGCCAGGCAACAGGCTGCCACTTTTCCCTCCCAACCCACTATAACCGGACTTTTAGTGTCCGGTCAGTACATCCAACCGGACACCAGCAGATTCCCTTTTCGAACAGTCAAAAACTGGACACCTGGAAATCCTAACAGAGTTACAGTAGCAACTTCTACACCACCCCATCCTAGTCCTCACAGTGGTTGAGTAGAGGGGAAAGGGAATATGACCAGGATGTTACCAGGCACAGGCTGACTGCCCGAACAAACCCCATGGGGACTGTGGCATGAGGGATCTGAACCAGTACACATCAGTGCAGAGGATTCGGAGGTCACAATGGTTACTTATAGCCACTTTTGCATCCCTGCTCTGGGTCTTAGACTAAGCACGGTTTAACTGAAATGGAGCACTTGGCCCAATAGCTCAAGTGTGATTGTTGTATAGATTATTTTTCTCCCCATATTATTTAGCTTGCAGTTCAGTTAGAAACTATTCTGGGAAACAGCTTCATAATAGATATTTCAAACTTTTTAAAATATGCCATTGGGTAATTGGATTTTGTCCCGTATCTTGTTTTACCAGATAATTTTGCTAAACTTGAATATGGCAGCATACATGCTTACACTTTCAATTACGTTTCTTTCTGAAATTAGCTTACATCTTAAATTTTTACTCCTCCACAGCTAAAAGTACTTGTTATTTCAAACTAAGACTAAGCATGTGGTGGGTTTTCTTTGAAGTTGATACCCGGTGGCAAAGCACGTCCTTCGCCTTACTGGGCTCAGCATTTCAACCCCCAGAGAATTTTTACTCACCACTCAGGTTTTATTTTTCAATATTTACAAGGTGGGCCTTAGGGCAGGCCCAGGCAGTACTCTGTGCCCACCCACCTCCCTGGAACCCAATGGGACCACTCTCTGTCCATCTGACTTTGTCATGATATGCAGTCTTTAGCTCTTTGTGACTAAGCAGGGTGCACACAAAATATATCACTAAAATCATCTTAAACTTTACATCACTACCCCTTCCTCAAAACAAAGCAACACATGGCAGTGTGACTTTAAAGGGGAAACGTTTACCTTTCTGCAAAGTAAACACTTTATTGCAATACTAGATGCTAAGGTTCCAATCCTGGAAGCCTCTAAATGCATGTAAGCTGCGTGAAGGCCCATTTACCTCCATGGGATTCCGTGCAGGTGTCACACTCTAGCCATGCAGGTCCCCAGTAAGGTCTAATACACATCATTTTACTTATGGTTTGTAGTTTACCTGGAGAGCACAGTAAAAGAATGAAATGCAACTGAAGTTTCCTCCAGGTGAATGGCATGGCTATCTCACCAGCATGCATTGGAACTGGACTTGAATATTGGTATTTTGTTGGACCTAGTCCTTTCCACTCCACAACCCCCACCATTCACAGCTGTGCAAAGTCTGCAAGCTGCTCTGTGGTTTCCTGTCTTCAAACAATGTGCAGGCCCATAGTTCCTTGCATATACATCAAAGCCTCCAGCCTACTTCCTCCCAATAACATCCTGTCTTTTGACACCCAAACCCAGCAATCCCTTCACCACATCAGATACCTATTTGAGCAATCCCTTCACCACATCAGATACCTATTTGAGGAATACAAAAGTAAAGTACTGGACAGTCAGTGAATCTGAAAACAGTGGGGTCAACCAATTCCTTATGATCCAGTCTGTTATAATTAGCTCTATTCATTGTAAGTTAAAATGTTACTATCATGCTACCACAAGTATGTGACATTGCTAGTTAAACTGCTCATATTAAGAGCAAAAATAATTACACTTAGTAACACCCATTTTGTTCTGAATTTGCATGAAATGTCTATCAACATAACAGTATGATTTATTTACTAGCTCTGAATACTTCCAGTTGCAAGGATCTCTGGTTAAAAAAGTACATTTTATTTATTCATTTCATTTGTCTTGAAAGTTGATTTTGACAGATGTATGGTTTTATAAAATCCTGTAAACATAACAAAAATACCACCCCTGTGAATGCATCTCTCCATCTGAAGGTACAGAAACTCCCTCTACCTTAGCCATCTAAGATACAACAGAATTGTCAAAAGACAGAATTTGTGCAGACAGATTGTAATACAAAATATTCATCCGGCAATCTCAGTTTGTACCATTAAACATATTATTTATTCACTCTTATCAATAAAAGCACTTGTAGAATCCAGATTACACATGCTTTCAGTGCATGTGTAATCCTATCGCAGGCAATATACTGATTCTTAGAAACATTGCTGGGAGCATGATAGTAAGCATAAGAGAAAAATGGCATCATGAAAGCCTCATAGAACAGGGTTTCTCAAACAGGGGTCACTGCTTGTGTAGGGAAAGTCTCTGGAGGGCCGGGCCAGTTTGTTTACCTGCCCCGTCCGCAGGTCCGGCCGATCGCAGCTCCCACTGGCCAGGGATCGCTGCTCCGGGCCAATGGGAGCCACTGGAAGCGGCGGCCAGTAAGTCCCTTGGCAGCCAATAAGTCCTGTGCTGCTTTCAGCAGCTCCCATTGGTCCGGAGCAGCGATCCGTGGCCAGTGGGAGCTGTGATCTGCTGAACCGGCGGACGGGGCAGGTAAACAAACTGGCCCAGCCTGCCGGGGGCTTTCCCTACACAAGCAGCGACGCCTGTTTAAGAAACCCTGTCATAGAATTATGTCCTTCCCCAAAGAAAGGGATGTATTCTATTCTTCTTCTTCGTTTTCTTTTGTATGGCTTGGGTAGGCAGCAACAACTACAAATTTATAGCTAAGGCCTGGGCTACACTAGTGGCGGGGCTTCGGATTAAGATACACAACTTCAGCTACACGAATAGCATAGCTGAAGTCGAAGTATCTTAGTTCGACTTAGCTGGCCGTCCTTATGGCAGCAAGTCGACTACCACGGCGCCTCCGCCAACTGCGCTTACTCCTCCTGCCGGGGTGGAGTATGGGCATCAATTAGCGGATTGATTTATTGTGTTCAGATGAGACGCGATAAATCGATCCCCAATACATTGAACACTACTCACTGATCCGGCAGGTAGTATAGACGTACCCTTAGTTTGACAGCCAGCACATTGCCGCAGCAGTGAGCTGGTGAATGTTCTTCAGGCCCCCGGCAAAAGAACGAAGGGGCCATTCAGATATGATGTGCTCTATTATTTGTGCCTGGTGACCACAGTCACATACAGGTGTTTACCTCATTTTCTAGTTAAAGAGGGTTTGTCCACATCTCCCATGAGATGTCCTAATGTGATTCAATCTGCACCAGTCTTTCCGACATAAATCAAAACCTGGTGATTCCTCAACTGGATCAACAGCGAGCTGTTTGTTTTGAGTGGTCGAAGTGCTCCATGTGACTCTCCATTGAGCCTCAGACAACAACCTTCACGTGGTGCTTCTATTAAGTGCTTGTGGTTTTGTGCTGTGTTTTGCGCAAATCCACCAACATAGCAATGTCGTCAATTGGCCACTGGACATCGTTTTATCGACCTCCCAGTGAATATAGCAACGACTTATTCTATAAGAACCCTCCTAGACAGGATTCTTTAGTTTGTCAATTTCAAGTGACCCACAGCAGAAAATGCATGTACCTGATCTTCTCAATTACAGAAGTCACAGATATCACGAAAATATTTTCAGGTAACAGGATTCAGAATTACCTGACAAAACCACCATCTAAGTCTGCTCTAAATATAACGGCATTACTTTAAGCTCCCCGGCTACCTTAGATAATTAAGCATGCAGCTGCAAGTAGGGAACCTCAGTATCTTCAGTATTCAAGGAATTGCCAGCAACAAATATAGGAAAGTACAATGGAACTTAAATATGTGTTTAACATTATGGGTGTATGTAAGTTTTCACAGAATCAGGTCCTTAGGAAGGTAGCAGATAAGACAGAGTGGAAATCCAAGCTTGACTGAATCTACACAGCAAATTCCATTTCAACCAACAAGGTGCCATGGCACCGTGTCATCATGCGACGGCGCTTATGTCATGATGCAAATGTAACTAAGTCACAAAATCATCTCAGAACAGCCTGAGCTCCAGGGACCTTAGGGCTTGTTTACACTGTGTATTAGTTTGCACAAGAGGGGGAAATTCTAGTGTGGACTAGGGTGCTATGCACTATCCAGACCATGTAGACCCTGCTGGTGTGCACTAAAAGTTCCCTAGTGCTCATTACTCTAATACTGGTGGAAACAAGACGGTATTAACACACACTAGGGATCTTGTAGTGCATTCCAGCAGGGCCCATGCAGGCCAGTCAGGGTATGTCTACTCTGCATTTTAAAACTCGCGGCAGCAAGTCTCACAACCTGGGTCTACAGGCTCAGGCATGCGCTACGGCACAAAGAACAGCTGTGAAGAAGTTCAGGTTTGGGCCAGAGCTCAGGCTTCCTGTTCCCCAGGTTTCAGGGCCTGAGTTCCAGCTTGCACCTGAACATCCACATCACTGTTTTTAATGCTATAGCACAGGCCCCGCAAGCCAAAGCCTGTAGACTCTGGCTCCAAGACTCACTGTTGCAGGTTTTAAAACACAGGCAAGATGTACTCAGTGCACTCTAGAATGTACGCCCTCTAGTGTGGACTAAGGGACATGCCCATCATTTCCCAATGCAAAAGAGAGTAACTCCCGCTGAATTATGGGAGTTACCCGTATGCTGCAGAGGGAATTCACAGGTGGAAAAGCAGGGCCGGTGAGATGCTCTTAGATGAGAAATGACAACAAAAATATTAAAAAGATGAAGCATAAAAATATGGACCAGCTGGAAGGTTTTTAGAAAATAAAGGATATGCAACTAGTGATCTCTAAAACTCAGTTCAGCACAGCTCAGTGTAAATAAACAACACAAATGTTATAATATCTAGTTTTCTGTATCAGAGAGGTGAACTATTTTCAGATCTCAGTTTGCTTAATAGGTTTGTACCATTGCACATTTTGACCCCGATCCAGCAAAACACTTAAGCACGTGTTTAATTTTAAGACTCAGTAGTCCTGTTGACATGGGAATGGTATTATATTTTAGGGGTTGCATGAGATAGCAGGGGACTATATTCGATGACTCAGGAGGTTCCTTCCAATCCTATGTCACTATGACAAAAGATTTACTCGTGTGCTTAAAATTAACTATGTGCTTAAGTGGGTTTTTTTTCCAGCAGAGCCTCTGATAACTTACAAAAATGGAATGCGGATGTGGAAACCTTCACATCATTATAAAGCAGTATAACCTCAGGCTGCTGTAAACATGTTTTGCTTCCAAAACAATTAATTTTACAAAACAAATTTTGAATAAATTCCAGATATTTTGATGTCTCTTTTTTAACATATAACAAATGTAACTTTAAAAAAAAAAAAAAAAAAGGTCTATTAAGACTTGTGAGGCCATTCGATATTTTGATCCATTGCCTATATTTATGAAAGACTCCCCCTGCATATGTAAATGTTTGCCTTTACAGGCTATAATTACTGAAAAGATATCCAGTTGAGATTAGATTTCAGTTATAATTAATGATGAATGTGTCAACGTATTATGATGTTGTTTATCATGCTGCCTGCAATGTAATTTGGTGCAATAATACTAAGACTTGCTATGTGACAGTTATTTAGCATTTAAGTCTCCTTAAGATGCTCTGCAGAGTATCTTGAATGTTAACTATGTGAAGATTATTTCATACAAAAGCAGCTTCAGGCAAAATGTAGTGACAAGTTGCCAGAACCCAGCAAAAGCTCTAAGTCTTATGTCATCTGTTAGGTGAAATATGATAACTAAATAATTTAGACATGTAGTAAAGTTCATCATAAATCCAAAAGGCAAGAATAAAAATTCACATTATCAGATGGGATGTGGGAAAAATACCCTTTGTTCTTTATGCTAATGCATTTAAAAAGATGAGACATCTCCCTCTTGAACACACAGGCACAGGGTTGAAGATTCTGACTTAACCCCATCCCACATTTTAGGCCTGCTCTAGATAAGACAGGCTTCAAACATTTACATTATTTCCCATCAGGTTCTGTAGTCAAAGTACGATCCCATTTGGTCACTTCAGACCCAGTTCTGCACTAGAATATTGTACCCATGAGGAGTTCCATTCCAGCCACGGGTGTCCATGCTAGCAGATCCTTGTGAAGGACTGGGGCCTTGCTTCATAGCAAATTCAAAGCTTCCCTGGAAGAGCTACACACCATATACTTATAGTGCAGATGTCAGTGACTCTCACAGATTTTTGTGGAAGACAAGTTTTACATTTATTAATGCACATTAAAAAGAAACAAATTTATAACTGATAGCTCTAACTGGTGTCCCAGAATGTTAGCACCTGTTTCTACTCAAAGGGAAAAGATTGGGCAGAGAAGAAGAAATAGGCGCAGAGAATAAATTCATTACTCTCACTGTTGAAAAACAAATGGCACAGGAAATCAGCAAAGTTTTAAATGGAAGTTCTACTCTTAGGAGATGGTGTAACCATATTTGAAGGGGAAAATGTAATTCTCCCTGTGTTCTTTGGGGTTTTATTTTTTATTCTTTGGCTTGGTGACATAATGAATGCTGGCCAGGTGGCTTTTGCTAGAACTGGGGGAGAAGAAATAAAGCCCTGCAAAAAAGTGTGCCTTGCCACAAGTCATTTCTGTGCTGTTATTTAGTGGGAATATATTCTTGTAGAAGAGCTGATATGCTCTGATTTGTTTTTCAAATTCCTGCTTAATCATGTTACATTAACAATGATGAATAAATCCACTGTTAGGATTTTGCATTTCTAGTGTGAGATATTCCATTAAACTCTAATTCATCAAACTTTCCTTTAAAGTAAATAACATGTTATTAAATATGCTCCATAGTGATCTCTTTAAAGAAAATCACATGCTTGCTTGGATCAATATTCTTGATGCAAAAATGAACTAAAAAACAAACAAATAGTATGGGCCAGATTCACTGAAACTGGTGCAGAAAGGTATGAATTACATCTTCCTGAGTGAGCTAAATGTCTTGTGTACAGGGAGGATTCACTCCAAGGGAGGGAGGACAATGCTGTTCTCTCTCCAGGTTTAGAGCCAATGCTCCACTGGTGGAAGCTGCGAGGGATACACAATGAATCAGTATGCCCTTCCACAACCACCTATAGCCAGGGCCGCCAGGGGCGGGGAAATTTGCCCGAGGCCCCGGACCCCGCAGAGGGCCCCACGAGAGTTTTTTGGGGCCCTGGAGCAGGGTCCTTCACTCGCTCTGGGGGCCCTGGAAAACTCTCACGGGGCCCAAACCCCCGGAGCTTCTTCCACTCCAGGTCTTTGGCAGCAATTCAGAGGCGGGGGTCCTTCCACTCCAGGACCCGCCGCCAAAGACCCCAGGCCCCCTGAATCCTTTGGGCAGCCCTGCTTGTAGCTAGCACCACCCTCCTTTTTGGGCTGCTCTGGGCCCCTATAGATCTCCCGGCAGAAGGGAGATCTGCAGCCTCCTCCTTTGGCAGACTCTCTGGCTGAAACCATAGTAAATCCTATGCTGACGCTGAACCCTTGTATTTTTGGTCTTCCACCAAATATATCTATTTTTAGAACAACATTAATTTTCTGACCCTTGCATTAAAGGTTGAGTCTTTTTGATTTTTAAATTTTAAAACAAAAACGTATAGGGTCAGTAAAGATATAATGGATTCTGTGGCTTGCAGCTCTCCTGGCTGCTTTTGAGAAACTTTGTTTCCACATTACTAGGTTATATGCTTAGACTTTGTGGCTTTTTTTTAATTAATGTGGCCCTGGAGATTTAGCCACGCTGTAACCAGTGATCCCTACCAGCTGCCGGTGGTAGCTAGATGTGGCTGTTACAGCACTGTCCACTGGAGCTCTCCCTAGAGGACCAGACATGATGAGCCCCTCAACATGAAGCCAACCAGCTAGAGAGAGAGGCATGGCCATGTAGTGTAGGCATCCTAGTCCTAGAAGGGCTTTTGGAGACTCAGGCCTGTCTTTTTTCTTCAGTCTGCTGACAAATGTACTGAACTCACCGTTGTTATGTAAAGCCTCCGCTCAAATGCGATTGTAAGATCTATAACTTGTATCATTAAGTTCTGCAATCTTTTTGCAGACTTTGTAACTTCAGTGATTGTTAGCATAGCCTTTGAAGTTTTGTAACGTTTGCAAACTCTGTTACTTTTTGAAATTACCACTTCTATGAACTTCCAAGCTGTGTAATATCCCATCACGCAATCAGAGAGTGTGAACGAGGGAGTGTGTGGGGAAGATAAGGGAGTGTGAACAAGGGAGTGTATGTGGAACTAGGCGGAGAGGAACTGCAAGGAGAAGAGAGCCCGGAGCTAGGAGCCAGATGTGCTTGATGGAACCTGACCTGAGAAAGCAATCAAGGCAGTACTGTAAAGAAAAGATGCCTGAAAGGAACAGGGACTAGGAATGCTTCTCGGTGACGGACGCGGAAGAAAAACTCAGTGTACGTGACAGGAGTGCCCAATTCCAAAATAAAAAGAAGCAGCCACACACACAAGCGGCTGCTCCATGACCTGCTCAGCAGCCTGGATTCGTGACCACAGGTGGATATACCAGATCTACCACACTTCAGCTTCTCAGCCTCCATGCTGTCTCCGGTAACTCTCCACCTCTGTAAGTGTGTGGGTGCATGAGGATATGAATGCAGTGAATGTGTGTGTGTGTAAGAAAAGAGATGGAGCTAATTCAATGTGACCTAACAGTGGCATTGTAATAAAACTAATACAAGTGTGACCCTGGGTTGGTTTTTAGGGGAACAGAAGTAACAACCACCTGCTGGAGAGTGCAGCAACTGAACTCACTAAGCAGGTAAAACCATTGTATTCTGGAGGTGACACCAATAAAAATATTTTGCATACTTGTCTTGATTTGCTGGCCAGTGGGAAGTATGTCCAAGGATCTGGACTGGCATAGAGGATGGAAGAGAGAATAATCATGTGAGCAATAGAAATAAGCAAAATCTAAGTGAGGCTTGTAGAACAGATGCCAAAACCAAGAATCAGTTCCCAGATCTACTACTACGACTTACCAGACTGTAGAATTATCATTTAGAATCTCAAATACTAGAAAAAGAAGACACTTTTCTCCGATAGGTTGAGAGACAGAACAGAAATGATGAAGTCTCTTGCTGAGGAAACAGTCAAAATGGCTTCTGCTGAACTCCCTGAACACTTGAGGCACACACAGCCAATGAGAGAACTGGACCATTCATAGCATGTGACCTCCAGTGACCAGTTCAGTTAAACAATAAGAATACTTGCCCTCTTCATAAAACAATTTGAGATTTACAGATGAAAAGCACTATATAGGGACTAGGCATTATCACTATTATAATTTAAAATGCACTATGGTCATCCCAAGAGAGGAGAGGAGAGGAGAGAAACACTGCCCATTGTTGGTCTCATTAGCTGATAACAATTTTGTATTAAACACAGTCTGGCTTGAAAATCATTTACAAGTCAATATTATGTAACTTACAAGTCTTTTTAATTTTGTTTGAATACTTCATTGTACTCAACACTTGTCCATTAATATGCAGTAAGCCAATCCCGGTATTGTTAAAATTGACACTAAGGCCTCAGTTCCGCCCTTAGCTACATAGCTGCAACTCTGCGCTGAAATCATTCTGAAGGCAGAACCAGCTGCTAAGTATTTAAATTAATATCATTTACAGCTCAACTCAGATATGAACTATGTTTAACCTTTTATTGAGCTCTGCCAATCTTATGAAAACAATACTGAGACACCATTACTTTGGTGTAAACCTGTAAAGATAGCTGAATGACATCATGTAATTATATTTGATGTGGTTTATGAAATTACCTCTAATCCCCTTTCAGTCATAACCCCTTTAAATAACTGTTGGCTTACCTTTTTGAAATAATCAAATTCTCTAAGGTACCTCCTTAGCAACTCCTTTTGATACAGTTGGTGCTCGTTGCTATGTATTTTCTTAGTAAGAAAGATGCAAATCACTACCATCAATATATATCCAACACAAAACTGCATTTTCTAGAGTTGTGTTAACTATATTAACTAATGGACTTCAGCTTTGCAGATAACATTTCTAATAGAAATTGGCTAATGCTTGTGTTCAATTAGCTTTTGTACCATCTATCAGAGCTCTGATGTTTAATTTTACAACAGCCCTTTCAACTGATCTCTTGAGAAAAACATGGTGCATTGATGACGTATTTAAATTTTCTACCATACAAGTAGAATGCTAGTATTAGGAACCTAATCTTCAAAAAGATCTCCAGAAGTTTTTGGGATTTTTAAGCTAGGCAAAATCAACCAGAAAGTATCTCTACAACATGTTTGCTTTCACCTAAATAAAAGAATACAAAACAATTGGATGCATCGAGGACTATTGACTTTACTGTGAGAAAACAAAACAGACTGATGCAACACTGGCATCATGGGATGCAACAACAGAACACTAGACCTAGACTTTTGCTGAAAACATCTCTTTGAAGAAGTCGCAGTTCAGCAAGCATGCAAATAAAGACCTAAAGGCTGTCCAGTACCACCAAAAAGATGGTGTAAATAATTAGTTATGAAAAACTATTCTGAGAACCCCAGCAATCCCCAAATCAACCATTATTTTAGAAGCCAAAGCAATACAAGAGGTGAGTCAATTCACATACCTTGGTAATAACATGCAAGCCAACGGGGATGTCCAGAAGGAAATAATGTCACAAATTGGCCAGGCAGTAGCTGAATTTGCATTTAAACAAGATTAGATCATTCAAAAATTACAACTCACAGACCAAACTACCAATCTGCAATTCAGATTTTATTTCCATCTTAAGATGGCAATGTGAGAGCTGTAAATCCATCAAAGGTGTTTTCAAAAGCCTTAGAAAAATACTAAGTATTAAAAGGAATTAATTTATAACAAATGCAGAGATTTGTCAGAGAATTCAATAATCCCTTATCTCTAAAGTTATCCAGAGAAAAGAAGATGGAAATATCTGGGT
This sequence comes from Chelonoidis abingdonii, assembly GCF_003597395.2. Taxonomy (NCBI): domain Eukaryota; kingdom Metazoa; phylum Chordata; order Testudines; family Testudinidae; genus Chelonoidis; species Chelonoidis abingdonii. The sequence continues at coordinate 117,606,922 of NC_133770.1, forward strand.
CATGTATTAAGAATGAAGATACAGCATGTACCATGGTAGGCATCCCATTGGGTAGCAGAAAGCATGTGCAAAAGAGGCTGAAAGAACACTACTAACAGAGGGAAAACATATGAGATAGGTATATTTCCATATATAGTCACAGTATTTAAATTCATACTCTACATTATTGCAGAATAACTACCCCATGTAGACAAGCTTCTAAGTCTCTCTCACTTGGATTTTTCCACAAAGAGAGTGGTACATCAGCACCACTGTTTTTAATTTTCTAAAAAAAATATGGAAATGGGGTTTGACAAAAATAAATAAAGCAGAAGTGGCTCTTCAAGGCCCAAGGAAGACGAAAAAGGGAGCCCATCAAAAACAACAAATGTGACACTGCGGGTCACATTTACTCTTTTCCTTGGTCAAGCAAATCCTTGGCCAATTTGGGTTTAGTTTATGAGCAAGGTACATCTCTATGAACTATCTTTCAGTATGGAAAGATATTTTCTAAATTATTTCAAACCTCGCTCCCACGTGCCAGTGAGATATAAAACCTCAATATCTGTCTGGCACAGAGTTTTTCTTGACTAGGTTAAGAGGTTGATTTTTTAAAAAAGAATGTTAGCTAGCACATCCTGAGGCCTGGTCTACACTACGTATTTAAACCTATTTTAGCAGCATTAAACCGATTTAAGGCCGCACCCATCCACACTACGAGGCCCTTTATATCGATATAAAGGGCTCTTTAAATCAGTTTCTGTACTCCTCCCCAACGAGAGGAGTAGTGCTAAAATCAGTATTACCATATCGGATTAGGATTAGTGTGGCCGCAAATCGACGGTATTGGCCTCCGGGTGGTATCCCACAGTGGCACGCACTGTGACCCCTGGACAGCAATCCCGAACTGCGGATGCACTGCCAGGTAAACAGGAAAGCCCACCATCGAAACTTTTTGAATTACATTCCTGTTGCCCAGCGTGACTAATGATCAGCTACGGGTGGCAATGCAGTCAAATCCAACGAGAGCTCCAGCCATGGACGTACAGAGAATACTGGGATCTGATCGCTGTTCATGGGGAGAGGACATCTGTCTTCTAGCAGAGCTCCGTGACAGAAGACAATGAATGCCCAAAGCGTTGAAAAATCTCAGGCTTACACAGTGCGTAGCGGGACAGCGTCAGAAAGCCAAAGACACCGGATGCTCACTTGGCAGGAGGGAGGGGGTACTGAGGAGCTCCAAGCTATCCGCATCACACTGCAAAGTCTCCAAAAAGTATTTGCATTCTTGGCGGAGCTCCAAATGCCCTGTAGGTCAAACACATTGCCGGCGTGGTTCAGAGTATGCTCGTCTGAACTACTCCCTCTCTCCACACGTGAAGCAAAAGGGAAAAAATTAGTTTTGACTTCTTTTAATGTGCACTCTACGTGTACGAATGCCTGTGGTAGACGGTGAAATGCGTGCTATTGCAGTAAGAGAGCATATCTGCTCCTCTCCCTCCGGTGGCAGACAAGTAACAATATGCTTGATTGCTGCCAGTACCACCATCTGCCCGTGAGTGCCCTGGCTGGACTCAGGTGAGGCCGCCGGGGGGGGCGCACTGGGTAACAAATTAGGGAGATGACTCCAGTCATATCGCAGTAGATGGTACAGAAACCTGAATGGTAATGGTCCCTCATCATATGCACTGGGGGCTAAGCTTCAATCAGCCCCCTCCTTTCATGTGTAAAAGAAAGAATTCTGTACTGCCTAGACTATCACAGCAACTGGAGGCTGCCTCCGCCCTGCATTTTATTCCCGTAACAAGTCAGCTGGTTTCTTATGTTCTGCATCTTTATAAGCATGACACAAATTTGGGCGGCGAGCACTGCCACGGTATCAGGAAGGTTGGTAGAACCGAGGGAAGCGGACGGAGCGTGGGGTTGTGTTGCAGGGCACCCCGCGTGAATGGCATCAGCCATCATTTCGTGTGGGATCTGACACAAAGCGGCTGTTGCCTCTGGTAACTGTTTCTCTAGTATACACTGCCGCCATAATGCTAGGCAAGACTATTTTATAGATACCATAAAAGAGGGCTTGACTCGGTGGAGTCATTCCCTTTTTTGCTTGGCCCCTGCCCGCATCTCAGCCAGGGGCCACCGCATGATAGCACAGATGGTATCTGAATCGACAGAAGAACCGTCATCGCCGAGCAGTTGCCCAAATTTACAATGGCAAGCAGATGGTACGAGGGAACGCTGATAACCGTCTCTGCTATCAACAAAAAGCAAAATGAATGCTGCTTTGTGTAAGCGCTGGAGTATCGCCTCTGTCAGCCGGCATCCCACAAACACATACGGTGACAAAAAAAAAGTTGAATGGGGCTCACAACTGCTTGCCGTGCTATTGACATTGCAGACCAATCCAGGGACAAAGGCCGAAATGATTGTCTTCTGGGCGTTGTTCTCCGGAGGAAGGATATTGAAGTGACGACACTTACCCAGAACCACCCCGCAAAGACAATGAATTTTTGGCCCCCTCAGGCGCACTGGATCTCAACCCACACGGACCCAGAATTCCAAGGTGGGGGAGACTGCGGGAACTATGGGATAGCTACGGAATAGCTACCCACAGTGCAATGCTCCAGAAATCGACGCTAGCCTTGGACCATGGATGCACACCACCGAATTAATGTGCTTAGTATGGCCGCGTGCACTCAACTTTATACAATCTGTTTTACAAAACCGGTTTATGTAAAATTGGAATAATTCCGTAGTGTAGACGTGCCCTGAGTAACACATTCTGCAACAGGGAGAGACTAGTATTCAACTCAGCCAGCTAACATGCCAAAGACAACTTGCCTTGTCTCCACAGGAGCTTTTGAACATGCTAGTCAACATGTCTACAAAACACCTTTTATCTTAGTAAAGACATAACCATAAGGAACACACAAAGGTCATAAAGATAGTATATCTTGCCTGGATTGCAAGGCTAACTGTGTAAGATAGGGTTGGCCAACTCTTACTGAAGCTATTCCAGGAGATATTTTTCCCCAAAATGACGTAAAGTCATTTTTTAAAAATATCGTATTAAAATCTCCCAGATTGCTTTCAATAGTCACCGGGAGATCAATGCTGATTCCGGGAGACTCCAGGCCAATCCCAGAGGGTTAGCAACCCTAGTGTAAGGTATTATCTTTATTTATATTCTTTTCTGTGGTGATCATCACCACAGAAGCTGAGACCGTCACATCTGTTAATTAAATTAATCTTTGCAACTCTCCTGTAGGAAGTCTCATTATCACCACTTTAAAAAGGGGGAACTAGACACAGGGACTGAGAGAAAGAGTTGGCCAGATTTTCAAAAGTGATTTTGGGTGCCCAATCTGAGACATCTGTCTCGGGCCAGATTTTCAGAGGGTCTGAGCACCTACAGTTCCTATTGTCTTTGGCTGGTGTGAATACCCTGTACTTCCGACAGAGAACACCACAAAGGAGGCCGTCAATATCCACAGCCATTTAGAAAAATGTTCGTATAAGTGCCCAAAATCACAGAAGGCGGCTGTGGTACTGTCAGGGAGAGAACTCATATCTCCTGAATCCTAGTCATTGGCCTTAACCACAGATCATCCCTCCTCTCTCTGGAGACTAGCATGTACTAACGGACTGTCCAGTAGATAAAATATTGCCAAAACAATTTCATCAGCCCAAGCCACAAAGTTAGAGAGACAGTCTGACTGCTAGGAGGATTAGAATGAAACAGAAGAATTTCCCTAAAATCTACTTGGCATTTCAATCAAGAGCTTTTGGTTTTGCATATTGCAAAGACAGAGGGGAAAGTCTGGATTTGAGCTTCGCCAAGGGTTTGTGGGTGTTCACATATGAAGTTTTGGTTTAGGATTATCCATATATAGCATGTTCCACTGGTCTTTCTGAGTACAGCTTGCATACTGAGCAGACATGTTAATTATACTCTTCACAGTGATCAGAGAAAAGCTCAGATAACATGTCTGTTCAATAAGCAAGCTATACTCAGAAAGACCAGTGGACTGTGAGGCTATATAAAATGGGATAGAATATAAAACAGATATGTTAGAATCACCTTGTATAAGTCAGTACTAACACCACATTATGCATATCGTACTCAGCTTTGGTCAGCAAAATAGTATAAAATTTGAAACGCGTAGGATACCTGATAATACTGTGTTCTTGTCGTGATCTAATGAATATTTTTAGATTATCAACTAAGAAATGGAACAAATAGAGAATCTGTTTTTTCAGGAGTGTCCAAATACATGCGCCACACCTCTTATTCTTCCAGCCTTTTCTTATTAGGACCAATGAATCCTACCAAAATGAGAAATAGTTATGTTTCCCCAGGACTTCTCAGGATTCTAGAGAACCATGAGGGCTATGCAAAGAACACGAGCGTGTGGATTTTAGCTGTGACAACTTCACTAGTGTGTTTAGCTGCAAAGAGATTAGCAGAAGACTAATATTTCTGTGATGTAAGAGCCAAATTCTTCCCAGTGATCCCTATTCCACACAGGAAAGGACAAAACTTGAAGGGTATCTAAAAATGTAATAAAAATGTTTTGCTTTTTGCTGCCTAAGAAATTGACTATAGACCAGACACTGCTTTTAATTACATCAATGTACACACAAACTAACTGTTTTGGCCTAAATACAATTAATGCGGGTTTTTCAGTGGTATAGTGGGGACAAAATATGTCCCTAAGAGAAAATAGGATGCTGAAACTCTGTTAGGCAGTCACATGGACAAAAAAAAATCTGCCCTTGACACCTTGGCTCTTGAGACCTGAAACTAAAATGGAAAAAATGTTTTCTGGCAAGACAACTGGGATTTACTTGGCATCCTCTTCATGCATACGAACTGAGGCAATGGGCAGCAAAATCCATATTCATTCCTAACAAATAAATTAACCTAAGATCTAATTCTTCCACAGTGAGTAGAGTGTTGCGAGAGGAGTTTGGTGATAAACTATATAATGAATATAGTGTAATTACATATAATTGTAACTGTACTGGTAATTATTTTTCTTAATTTGAGGCTTTATCAAACTACCGAGGAAATATTTGTAATGTAATTGTTATGCCCATTGGCACAATCATAATTCAAGCTGCAAATACAGGGCACACTACAGCTTTTCTTAAGAGCTAAGTATAATCAGAAGATTGTAATAAGAAAATAAAAAAGACAATAGAGAGAAAACAGAAGAATAAGTCAATTCCTCACTGGGATAATCATACAATGAAGATCATAAAAGTATAAATTAAAAAAATGTGTCACTAATTTTGAGTTTGAATATCAACATTTTCCAAGGAAACAGAGTTTCTGCAAATAGGATTATTATTGATGCACATATACCAGCTAAGTCTGATTTCCTTAAGATACTGCTGTAAGGCAACGCTGGAAGGGAAAGACAAACTTTGAACACCTGCATCATGAAGTAACACTAATTTAAAGAAGTAATCAAATCCCATGGGGCAAACAAGATTTAAGGTCTTAGCGCAACATTTGCTATGTTCTCCAGAATCTAAGTAGTAATTGAAATAAACATATTAAGGTAGGATATTGAGAATAGTACAATCTAATGCTGTCTTGTGAAGTCTGCACAAACGAAAAAGAAAAAAACCCAGAGGTCTAACCTTCCAAAGCTATTTGTGACTGTCTGGATGGGTACACTATTAAACAGAGAAAACACAATTGTCAGCATGTGTCATTGAATTTTAATTGCAAGAGGTTGCAGAGTCAAATTCATTCTGGAGTCTAAGATACCACGAAGAAAATTAGCAAACTAACAAATCTCCCAGACAAAAGCAGTCTCCAAACTAGACACAGCTCATTTATACTGATTTAGGAGTTTTAAGGTTAAAAAAAGTACACTTTTAGAGAAAAGTAAGATTAGAAGCTTCACTTTATCTGTCTAGGCTTAAGGTTTATCCATAAGTATATTGCCAAATAGATTATCTTTGTTTCCTGTGCAGTTTAGCCTGCTGTTATCCAATGAGTGTTGTCAGAAAAGGCAGAATTCTTTTTTCTGCAGAAAACTGAAACAGATGCTATCATATGCATCTTTCCCAAATTTGGACCTTAGCATCCAAAATCTGGGTGCTTGTATGAAACTCCTTCAAGCTTATTACCAGCTTGGATCTGATCTCGCTGCCACCATCCAAAATTTCCAGGGTTTTGGCCCCCTCTGGTCTCCCTAAAACCTTCCCTGGAGGGACCCCAAAACTCAGAAACCCTGAGCCTACAACAAAGGGAAATAACCCACTTCCCTTCCCTCTCTCTCTCCCACCCAGACTTTCCTCTCTGGGCTAACCTGGGAGTATTGATGCAATCTCTTTACATCACAATACCAAGAAGCATATCTCCTCTATTCCACAAAGCGAAACCCCAAATTACAGGATACGAGAGCATTATATCTCTCCTCCTTAGCTTCTATCCCCGCTAGGGACCATATGAGGTTAACCCCACAGCGCAGTGTTTCCCCTCCACTGTCCTTTTTTCCTTTTCTGCCTTAACCAAGAAAATCCAAAAGGTTTTAACAAGGAAAGCCTTTATATAAAAGAAGAAAGACAACATATTTCTGCTACAAAAGATGACAATTACAGGGCTTTTGCTTACTAAGAAAAATCATGAAAACAGCTTTGATTCAACAGATATCCATTTTGGAACATTCCAGCAAGTCACACATGTAATACCCAAAACACATAAAGCTTATTATTGTTTTTCTTACCTGTCTTCAGCTTGACAAAGAAAACGATTAGAAGAGAAAGAGCTTCTCCTCGCTTGAGAGCACAAAAGACTCAGAGTCAAATTCCTCCCTGATTTGAAATCAGTTTCCTGATTGGTCTCTGTCCGGCGTGTTTTTGGTTCGCTTTGTTAAACCTTTACAGGTTAAAAGACTTACCTTAAGCTATCTATTTTATGACAGATGCCACCGATATTTTCCCGTATGGAATCAGCAATGTCACTGTCATTGTTTTCTTCTTCTTCTGCTTTCTACCCTCACAGATTTGTAATGCCTGTAGAAATTATAATCCCGTGGGATGTCAAATCACTGCTGTATAATGAAACCACAAAATTTCATATAATTATTAATTATATGTTCGAAATCAAGTAAAAATAGGTTGTACTTTTTGAATTAACTATTTTTCACTTTCGTAATAAACGTTAAGTTCATGCATATTACAAATGAATTTTGTTCCCAGTTTAACTAGCTGTCATAAACATACAGCTAAGGGTAGCATAAAATCCCTCCTTTACCTGTAAAGGGTTAAGTAGCTCAAATAACCTGGTTGGCCCCTAACCAAAAGGACCCATGAGGAGAGAAGATACTTTCAGATCTGTGGGGAGAAGGTTTTTGTTTTATCTCTCTGTGTTCTCTCCCGGTCAGCGAGGAACGAGGACAGGAAGAATACATCTCCTAAAGCCACACTTGAACTAAGCATGTAAGATTACAAATTGTAAGTAATAGGAAGGAAATGCGTTAGATTATCCTTTGTTTTAGCTTGTGAATTTTCCCTAGGCTAAGAGGGAGGGTTATTCCTGTTTTTTTTCGAGGGGGGGTAATTTTAAAGTTTGGCCTAGAGGGGAATCCTCTGTGTTTTAAATCTAATTACCTTGTAAAATTACCTTCCATCCTGATTTCACAGAGGTGCTTCTTTTACTTTTTTTTTTTTTTTTATAATAAAGTTTAAGAACTTTTAAGAACCTAACTGGCTTTTAGTGTCCTAAAAACCCAAGGGCTGGTCTGTGCCCATTTTGTTAACCTATTTGGTTGGTATATTATTCTTAAGGGTGTGAAAGGACTTGGGGGGGGGGAATTTGGGGGGAACAGTAATGCCAAGGGGTTCTTTCCTTGAATCTTTGTCTAACTCCCTTGGTGGTGGCAGCGATACCGTTCCAAGGACAAGAAAGAATTTGTGCCTTGGAGGAGTTTTAACCTAAGCTGGTAGAGACAAGCTTAGGGGGTCTTTCATGTGGGTCCCACATCTGTACCCTAGAGTTCAGATTGGGGAGGGAACCCTGACACTAGCAATGGACCTGAAATAAAAGGTCACGTTCGGAGCTGTATTTGGTTTCACTGGTGAATTAAGGCTAGGTTCTTGATTCAACAGTGCCTAAATCTCATGAGTCACTCTGGCAAGAATTTGGCCAGGACAGGAACACAGGCCTTTTCTGGGTTTGAATCCAATCAGAAGCAAAGTCACAGAAGCAGATTCAGAATAAAATCTGTAACAGTCCCCTTGCAAGTTAAAGAGATTTAGGCTTAAGGTTCTCTTTTAACTTAACCTTTGAATTGGAGATCACTCTTAAGTGTTCATGTTTCTATGCCAAAAGGAATTCACACCACATTAATGTCAGTAATATTCCTAAACTAAATGTTATAATACTTAAGAACAGAAATATGCATTCCAAACATTAAACACTTTTCTTTTCTTTTTACATTTTTCAAATTTTTCTTTGTAGTTAGTTTATCACTTTAAATTAAAGGAGGAGACGCTATTAAACAATGATGGTCACAGAAAATTACAACATTCAGATTTTCTGAATCCAAACAAGTTCTGAAGTTGACAGAGCATTGTCACATTTACTAGGACAAGCACTGATATATGCTGACATTTGACATACCATCAAGTTCTTACAGTGCTTTCTGGACTGAAATGTTCATAACCAATCCACATTTCAACCCAAATTTTAACAAAAATTCTGTCAGACGAACTGTATATAACCCTGGATTAAGGCGAAGTTCCTTAGTGCACCAAGACTGGCTTGGTGCAGGAGAGATGGAGTGAATATTAAAGGAGCTTGTTACACTCCCTGATTCTCAGCCTGCCCTGTCCCCAGTGTAAATTAGATCTGCCTAGGGGCTGCTCTAATTTACAACTGGAGGCTATGGTCTCTAAGGAACTGTCCTCCAACATTAAGTGGCAGAGCAGAGCTCTGCTGTCTGAAACACTTTACACTGGTGGAAGGGAGATCTGATGACATAGGAGTCAAATTCTCTGGCTTTACACCTTCAGAACATTCTTTCCTCATGGGAAAGGAATTCTGAAATAGGCACCTGAAGCCAGATTTCAGCCTGTTTGCACCACTCAGGAGATTTTGATGCTCAGTATTGTATTCAGGAGAAAACTATGCATCATTTAGAATAAAATACATCTGTTCCCATAGATTAGAAACCATTTGTCTGATAATCCCATGAAAAACTGCTGATGCACTAACCATATTCCAGTTATTTTTATGGGGACATTTTCATATGGATTTCTTCCCTTTTGTTGATGCAATCTGCACCTGCAAAATGTGTTGACAATATCATTTGTAAGCATAGATCTAGTGAAAACTTCCTGCAACATCTCTTTCTAGTACACCCATGTAATAAGAAGCATTATTTAACCCTCCCTGACAAATTTGTAAAGCATTGTCTTCTATTTTTTCACATCCCTTCAGTTCTTCACCACAGATTCAGAGGCATATAAAAAGAACAAGACAGCTGAACAGTTCACTTAGCTACAGCTGTGGGTTTTTTTTCTTTTTTAAACAGATTATGTGCAAACCTGAAGAAGAAATGTATCAGAAATATTAAATTAATAGATAATTAATCCTTGATCTAGAAAGGTATCTGAGATAAAAAGAAAATGTTTTCTTAAACAAGACATCATGCTGAGAATTTTTATAAGCACGTAAAATTAGGAAGTTCTTTCAGATATTTAATTTGCAAAAGGTAGATCTCCTTTGCTGCTAAAACTCCTTCATTACTCTGAAATGATATCCCTGAGACATACCACCTAAAACACAGAATTTAAATAATCTAAATTATGATGATAAATCTCACTTTATCTTTGATTCATGATTCTGATTGTGACTCTCATTCTTACTCTCTCTCTTACTTAAATATATCAAACTCTACCACAGAATCTCTATGGATAGAAATTCCATGCTTGAATAATAAGATTATAGCACTATGAACTTACTACTGACCATTGTCCAGGAATGGTGACAGTGATGTGAAATGCTCTGAGAGATTACAGAGGGTACAAAAACAGAAAACCAAATAAGAATGGGGGATTTCAACTATCTCTATGTCGAGTGGGTCACTGCAGGATAGGATGCAGAGATAAAATTTCTAGACACCACTAATCACTGCTTCTTGGAACTGCTAGTCTTAGAATTCACAAGGAGAGAGGCAGTTCTTGATTTTGTTCTAAATGGAGCACATGATCTGCTCCAAGAGGTGTCTGTAGCTGAACTGCTCAGTAATAGAAGATTTAATGTAATTAAATTTAAAATCCTTTTAGGTTTTAATCCCCCCACCACCACAGTAGCATTTAACTTTAAAATGGAGAACTATATAAAAATGAGGAATCTGGTTAAATGTAAATAAAGAGGAACATTCACAAGAGGGAAATGCCTGCAAACTCCATAGAAAACTATTTAAAAACGCTGTAATAGAGGTGCAGCCTAACTGTATACCCCATTTAAAAAACAGCAAGAGGGCCAGAAAAATGTCACCATGGACGAACAAGAGAATAAAAAAGAGGCAGTTAGACGAAAAAATAATTTGAAGAGCAACTAATAAAAGACTTAAAAACTGACAGCAAAATTGTTTTTAAGTACCTCAAAAGCAGGAAGCCTCCCAAACAATCACAGGGGCCACGAGATGGTTGAGGTACTAAAGGAGCACTCGGGGAAGATAAGGCTGTTGTGGAGACGCTAAATGAACTCTTTACATCAGGTTTCACTGCAGAGGATGCGATTCCCACACCTGAGCCATTCTTTTTAACTGACAAAACTGAGGAACTGTCCCAGATTGAGGCATCAGTAGGAGGCGACTTTGGAACAAGTGAATAAACTAAACAGTAATAAGTCACCACCAGGACCACATGGTATTCACCCAAGAGTTCTGAAGGAACTCAGATGAAATTATAGAACTGACAACTGTGGTATGTAACCTATCACTTAAATCAGCCTCTGTATCAGATGACTATAGGATAGCTAATGTAACACCAATATAAAAAAGGCTCCAGAGGCAATCCTGGCAGCTACAGGCCAATAAGACTAACTTCAGTATTAGACAAATTGGTTGAAACTGTAGTGGAGAATGGAATGATCAGACACAGATGAACATGATACATTGGGGAAGAGCTAACACATATTTTGTGAAGAGAAACCATGCCTCACCGATCTATTAGAATTCTTTGAGGGTATTTGGACATGGGTGATCCAGTGTATATAGTGAATTGGACTTCTAGAAAGCCTTTGACAAGGTCCTCAACAACGGCTCTTAAACAAAGTAGGCAGCCATGGATTGATAACTGGTAGGAAGCAAAGGGTAGGTATTAATTGTCAGTGTTCACAGTGGAGAGAGATAAATAGTGAGGTTCCTGAAGGATCTGCAATTGGATCTATGCTGTTCAATACATTCATAAGAGTTCTGGAAAAAGGGATAAATGGTGAAATGTCAAAATTTGAAGAGGATACAAAATTATTCAAGATAGTTATGTGCACAGCTGACTGTGAAGAGTTACAAAGTGATCTCAAAAACTGGGTGATTGGGTAACAAAATGACAGATGGAAATCAGTACTGACAGGTGCAAACTAATGCACATTGGAAAACACTATTCAAACTATACATGCAAAATAATGGGTACAAAATTAATCATTTCTATTCAAGAAAGATCTTGGAATCACCGTGTATGGTTCTCTGAAAACATTGTGCAGCAGCTGTCAAAAAAACCTAACAGAATGTTAGGAACCATTAGGAAAGGGCTAAACACCAAGACAGAAAATATCATAATGCCACTGTATAATGCTACGATATGTCCACAGCTTGAAGAGTGCATGCAGTTCTGGTTGCTCCATCTCAAAAAAAGATACATTAGAACTGGAAAAAGTACAGAAGACAACAAAAATGATTACAGGTATGGAAGAGTTTCCATATGAGCAGAGATTAAGAAGACTGAGACTATTCATCTTAGAAAAAAGACAACTGAGTGGGGATATGAGAGAGGTCTATAAGATCATGAATGGTGTGGAGAATGTAAATAAGGAAGTGTTATTTACTCCTTTACAGAACAAAAAGAACCAGGGGTCACCCAATTAAATTAATAAGCAGAAAGTTTAAAACAAACATAAGGATGTACTTCATCACACAATGCATAGTCAATCTGTTGAACTCCTTGCCAAGGAATGTAGTGGAGGCCAAAACAACAATTGGATTTAAAAAAGAATGAGAAGTTCAGCAATGGTTATTAGCCAAGATGGTCAGGGATGCAATCCCATGTTCTGGGTGCCCATAAACCTCTGACTGCCAAAGGGATGGATCATTTGATAATTGCCCTGTTCTGTTCATTCACTCTGAAGCTTTTGGCACTGGCCAATATCAAGACAGGATACTAGGCTAGATGGACCACTGGGCTGACCCACTATGGCCATTTTTATGTTAAGTCTAAGGCATTTGGGGGCATTACCACAATGCAAAAACTCATAACAAATTGAAAGATTTATTTTTGAGACCTTTTGTACTTTCAGGGAGTTAGCTATGTGCTTCCTATTAAAAATCAATGTTAGCTTCCTCATTTAAACAAAACAAAAACAAACAAACACCTTAAGTGATATTTTCATTTCTGTGTATCCACACTTTAATAAGATTGGTCCAAATGCTACAGTGCTTAATCAAGCAAAATTCCTATAGTATTGCTCAGTTAGGGTCTGCAGCAAACAGTATCTAAGATTCATATGCATGAATACAATTATGGACTAATATCTGTTCTTAGACCTCTAAAGCAAATCTGCAAAAGAGTGAATATGTTGTGTGACATATACATGTGTGACCCTAGGAACTCCTCTAGGCACAGGGCCCCCCCATACAATAACTCACATCAAGTCTGACACTCATTGCCCCAATATGCTGTTATCATAATATAGATCTCAAAGGTGTCATGTAAGGTGTCATACATGTAAACTGGTGACACGTTGGTCCCAACAGTCATTGTGTGATGCAAGTACAGGTTGGGTACAAAGAATTATAGATGTGTGCTGGAAATATATTAAAATGTGTTTGGGAGGCAGAACATAAAACCGAGTCTGTCCTAAACAAAGGAATCTGTATGTACCTGTCTGACCAGATTGGTTAGTGGCAGAGGACAATGCAAGTACATTTACAAATAAGGGAAACAAAGTCATCAAGCTAAGCAAGTGGGGGGGGAAGAGGACTGTTTAATAATCACACCAGGGACAGAATCTGCAGCTCAGGAAGCCTTCCTGGCTCTTGAGGCAATGACAATGGACTTTGAGTAATATAAGGGGAGCAAAAAGACCTTTTAGTTATCCAACACTGAGGGGACATAGGGTACAGCATGCTCCGAGCCTGTGAAAGTTGGATCCCATAATCTGGAGGGCTAGGGATGCTGATAACTTAATGTAAGGAAGAAAACTGCTTTATCAAAGATTGTAACTTGCTAAGACAAAGTTTTCATCACTAGAAAACAAGTTTTGTTTTATTTGTAACCTGGTCTGTCTCTTTTACTCTGGCTTACTGCACTTAAATCTCTGTTCTCTATTAATGAACATATTCTTGTTCTCTTACAAAGCCCTCTGAGTGCTGTTTATTAAACTGAAGTGTGAGTATTCAGTTAACCTAACAGGCTGATGTGTGCTTTGTCCCTTTGGAGGCAGCAAACCTAATAATTTCTGTGAGTGTTCAGTGACAGGATGGGACACTGCAGGGGGATGTCTATGGGAAACTTGGGAACTGAGGTTCACTGGTTGTTACCTGAAAAGCAAAGTTTAGACTGGCAGAGTTTGCTGTCAAGGCAGGGAGACTGGTGTTTCTAGGAGCAGACACAACTTAGCAGCAGCAAAACTCTCACTATTGCTAAGGTAGAGGTGTAACACAGCGGCTCAATTTTGCATGACTTGAGCCTGACACCACTACATATCTCTAGCAATACACTAAAAATCAGATGTGCATGCATTATGATCTGTATGAAACAGAGTGGCTTTCAGGATCTGCATCCAATCCAGGTGTGTGAATGCACATTCAAGGAGCATAGCTAAACATGAGATGAGTGTTTCACATCTATATATAAAATATAGGAACATGCAGTATTCAGAATGGACAGATATTGTCACATAATGAGTGTACACATTTATGTTGGCCCTAGATGGAACAGTATACAGCATGCTCATTAGGTAACATAGGGTATGTCTATACTGCAATTAAAAACCCATGGCTGGCCCATGCTAGCTGACCCGGGTTTGAAGGGCTTGGGTGAAGGGGCTGTCTAACTGAGGTGCAGATGTTTGGGCTAGGGCTGGAGCCCAGGCTCTAGGACTCTGTGAGGGTTCCAGAGGTTGGGCTCCAGCCTGAGCCCGAAAATCTGCACCTCAGTTAAACAGCCCCTTAGCCAGAACCCCATGAGCTCAAGTCAGCTGACATGAACCAGACATAGGTGTCTAATTGAAATGTTCACATACCCATCGATTCAAGTTCATCAGTAGTATACAGACCATCTTCTCTAGCATACTAATGTCTGAATGCACTGACAGATGTGTTCAAAATGATGCACTCTATGAGATCAGAGTGACATATCTTATGAGGGATATTTTTTGGTCCTAAACATCTCACATATTGCAAACTCCTTTTTAAATCAAGAAAATTTCTGCCACATGGAGATAAGATTTGAGCCACACTGGAAAATGACTGTCCATTTACACAATATCAAGATATGACTGACATAATTTTGTCTCCACACATTATGTGAAGGTTTATGAATTCAGAAGAAAAATTTATTTGCATATATATATGTCTTATTTAATTCAGTCACGGCTAATCCATTTCTAAGGTTGTTTTTTTGTCAGCTTGAAGTTTTACTTTAGATTTGAAAAATAGGAACACAAAGTCTGATGCTACTGATGCTTTCAGATTTTGTGTCTTGTGACAAAGTTCCTCCTCTACCTTGGTGGGTCCTGCGCTTATTAGTGGATTTGCTTACCTCACAGATTCACCCTGTGGGTCAGAAAACAGCCTAGAGACCTTCCCCTCTGGTAGAAGGCCACAGTCCAGGTCATTTCCTCCTGTGTCTGATCAGGAGTTGGGAGGTTTGAGGGGAACCCAGGCCCACCCTCTACTCTAGGTTCCAGCCCAGGGCCCTGTGAACTACAGCCGTCTAGAGTGTCTCCTGGTACAACTGCGCGACAGCTACAACTCCCTGGGCTACTTCCCTATGGCCTCCTCCCAACACCTTCTTTGTCCTCCCACCAAACCTTCCTCCTGATGTCTGATAATGCTTGTACTTCTCAGTCCTTCAGCAGTTTGCCTACTCACTCTCAGCTTCTTGCACGCCGCTTGCTCCCAGTTCCACACACACACTTCCTCACCTCTGGCTTCCTTTAGCCTGACTGGAGTAAGCCCTTTTATAGCATCAGAGGAGCCTTAATTAGAGTCAGGTGCTTAACAGCCTCACCTGACTCTTAGCAGTTAATTGGAGTCAGGTGTTCTCATTAGTCTGGAGCAGCCCCTGCTCTGGTCACTCAAGGAACAGAAAACTGCTTATCCAGTGGCCAACATATCTTCCTTTGACTACTCTGCTGTTCCCAACTGGCCTGGGTCTATCACAGTCTGTTGACAGCACTAGAACTTAAAAGAAGTCTGCTTTAGCAAGGAGGGTTAACTTGGGTATCACAATTTGGTTTTATTTTCTTTTATGCCTAAGAAGGCAGGCTAGGCTCTATATTACTGATGGAAAGTTGACAGAAAGGGCCTCATTCCTCTCTATAATTACATTGGTGTAACTCCACTGACACCTAATGAAGTTGCTCCTGATTTATTAGTGTGAATGACAAGAGAATAAGATTCTTAATCATTACCTCATTGTCAGAACCACCGAGTGGGTGGCTGAGGCAGAAGCAGGGGCTGGCTACTGTTGAAACAGGAACAAGCTAGAACAGGATCAGGTGGGGGCATGGGCCAGCTGAAGCAGGAACAGTGTGTTGAAACAACTGGCAGTGGGAGTGTTCTGAGCTAGGTAGTAACACTGAGCAGGCTGGAGAGACTGCTTCCCTTAGGAGCCTATATACCTGCCTTAAGATCATGTAGGAGGGTCTTGCCTGTGGATTGGCCAAATTCTTGTTGAATGGGCTATGGCCTATCACAAGACCTTCAGGTAATTGCTTCTGAGCACACTCTCTGTCTCAGGAATGACTCATCAGGCTGAAGCAGGCTCAGGCTCAGAGGTAATTCAGGCTTAGCCAGCTCCTCACACTAGTACAATTCAATGTTATGAAAAAAATCTGTGCAGATTTTTTTAACTTAGTTTTATAAAGCAAGCTTGACAAAAACAGGGCAAGTATAGATTTGTTCCCAAAATCAAAACTGCAAAGTGTCTGCTTTGAAGTATGAAATAGGAGATATAATCTGTTCAGCTTCAGTATATTCTCTTCTGCAAGTCTGAAATCTTTTTTTTTTTATTATAAATTGTACCAGAATCTAAGCTATTACAATCTCTGGATGTAGTTATTAAGATATACAGATTTTAAATGATAATACAAATGTGTGCAAAGTGGAAAAAAATACATTCTAATAGAGAATCCGTCTTAAGTTGTTTTTAATTGAATGTGAACATGCTGAACCATGATGGCTAAGTGTTTCACTAAATCTTAATAACTTCTGTTTCATTAAACTTTGGGTTTTAGTTCAAAAGTCATGGAATGATTCTAAATCTTTTCTCTTAATAGCAGAGATTGTTTCCCTTCCCCTCTGAATTGAGAACTTCTTGAGAAACTCTTAGATGTTTCCTTTCCATGTTCCCGACAGATATAAAATGCATGTTTGCACAGAGTATGCCATTAAGAAGATAAAATAAATATGGAACTTGTGTTTCCACAACTAATCTTCAAGTATTATCCTGAATGATATAATGTAAACATTTGGAGTGCCCACTGTCTCTACAATAATTGTTGTCTTCTACTCGGAAAGCCAATGTCTATTAGCATTTTTGAAATCTAGTTCCTTGTAGCTTAGTTTACCATGTAAATAAAATACACAATATTACAGAAACCTTCCCACAAAGAATCTTTTTCTGAGCATTTTGGTTAGTAACACCCTTTTGTGAAAATTCTGCTATTAACCCACTATTTTCTATATGCATTGTAAACTGCTGTTTCACTGCATTCTTTGTTTAGGCTGCTTATTGGTGGTATTTTGTTATCTCACAAAGATATTCACAGGGTTACATGGAACTCACCAAATGGTCAAACCAAAAATCAGATTGACCCCATTACTATCTGTAAAATGCACAGATGGTCACTGTTAGATGTTAGAGTCGGTGGCGGATTAGCCACTGGGCAGGAGCCCCGGCCAATTGGAGTGACCTAGAAAAATGGGTACACCCATGCCCTAACCCATTCCTCCCACCTGGCACTCCTGCCAGGGAGTGGGTCAGGGTGCAGGGGCTTGCCTCACCCCCCAACCCACCCGGCACTCCTGTAGCTCCCAAACAGGTGCGCCAGGCAGGAGGAGCAGGGCAAGCCCCCGCACTCTGACCCCGGTCCCCTGCAGGAGTGCCAGATGGGTGGGGCAAGCCCCGTGCCTCGACCCCATTTCCCCATCAGGAGTACCGGGGAGGGGTGGAGAGGGGACTGCAGGCGGAAGAAGTGGGGAGAAGCCTCCATTTGCTCTGGCCCATGGGCCCCACAAAACCCTAATCCACCCCTGGTTAGAGTATATAGAAGTGCCAAGTGTGCC
This sequence comes from Chelonoidis abingdonii, assembly GCF_003597395.2. Taxonomy (NCBI): domain Eukaryota; kingdom Metazoa; phylum Chordata; order Testudines; family Testudinidae; genus Chelonoidis; species Chelonoidis abingdonii. The sequence continues at coordinate 117,624,657 of NC_133770.1, forward strand.
AGTAATCAGGAACTACTAATGGGAATAATTAAGATTAAAGTTCAAGAAAAAGATGGTGAAGCTGGAGTCAAATTCCATCTTGACAGGTTAAAAGGATAGTTCTGTAAGGGTGGCATGATGCTTGGAGGGCATTTTAGGCATTAATTTGTGATGATGATGAAGATCTCACTACAAACTGGATGGGAAATATTCCAGGAAGTGAGACAAAGTATAGTGCAGGACATTATTGGAAGGCATAAGCAAACGAGGAAAAGATGGACAAACCATGGAACAAGAATATTACAGGAAAAGTGTAAATCAGCCAAGACTTCTGGGAAAGCAGTAGAAGTAAAAGCACTCTGCAAAGCGGTGAAGAAATCACAAAGATCGGAAAAGCCAGTGTTTTGGAAAGAAGAGGCTCAACAACTAGAGGAGGTTACAACTGAAGGAGGAATCAAGAAAACAAGATATGAAAACAATATATAAAAAGATTACATTGCTGGGAAACACAATCAGGCTGAAGAGCTGATGTAATATGGAAGGAGCATTTTGATTGCTGAACCCTGCACACCGTCTAGGTTAACATAATAGATCAATATGTGTAAATAAAACTAACAAAGAATATTTGAATGTCTCCTTTAAAAAACTTAATTGCCCACTCATCACAGTAGCAGATTAAAGCAAGTCAATAATTAAGAATTTTTACATTATTTTGATTCCTTGTTGCTGATGCTGCAAATCAACAACTAAGAGAATAAGAAAGAATGCACCAGGAGGAAGTTAAAGGAAGCAAAAGACACATCTGGAAATTTATGATGTCATCTTGATAGGAAGAGAAAAGTCATCAACAGGAGCTACTTTATGCTTGTCTTGGGGAAGAAACACTCTGATAGTCTGGCCCATAGGCAGTGAGCTAGTGCTATAGGTTATTCCTTTTTATTGGGGAAAAGGGGTTGGTCTAATTCATGAGGACACAAATGCTGCCTTTTCAATAATCCTGCAAATCGTTAATCCAGGAGCAAGTCCTTTCTGGATGAAGGCTGTATAATATTAGCTGCTTTCTGCTTGAATCTGAAGGACAGGGTAAAATGGGATTAAATTCTAAACGAAGTTGATCACTGACATTTGCCCTCAAAATAATCTTCATTATGCTATGAACTTCAAAGCTGAGGAAGCTTTGTTCTGTAGACTCACCAGGCTCTGGCGGGTTCCTTGGCAGCATGCATATTTGGGAAATCATTAAACTCAGTCAGTTATTACTGACATTTGGACATGCCTAAGGGGTTCTACACTATGTGTATTTAGAAAGGTATATAGATAGATAGAAAGAAAATACAACTCACATCACGAAGTACAGATATTTACTATCATGCTATTCAGCATACACAAAATGACACCAGCAAGTTCCATTGCAGCTCAACCCCACACTTTATTCACATTGCTGAGATCAGAGACTACTTCGGTGAATAACTACTAGTAGTGTGAATAATAAAGATGACAAATTTGGCCCTAAGACATTTTAGTAATGGGAAAAATCTACCTGGACTAGTCTGTCTCAATCCCATTTTCTGTATTTTTTCCATTTCTCTTAATCCCATTTCCATTTATTTTATAATATCCTTTAGCCCAGTGTTTCTCAACCTTTTTGATACCAAGGACCAGCTTGCTGACTTCCTAAACTGGGCCATAGAGATTTCAGGGACTGGCGGTGGTCCATGGACTCAAGGAAAAAAAACACTACTTAACAAGAACCTTTGCTAGAAAAGTGTTCATGGGACATCCAGCTATCACCGCAAAACAGTCTTACACCCTCACAATGTTAGAACATCCAGAAATGAACTAAGGGATCCAGCCAGTTCCCCACTGTCACATAATCCATCAATACATACTGTGACCCGATCAGATTAATTCATGCTTCCCAGCCAACCTTGAACTTTAGCAAAATGGCAAACTATCCTTCATTTACAAAATCTCCTTTAAGCAGAATAGCAACACTCTGTTTCCTGCTTCTTTCTTTCTGCCTTGTTTGCCCTTGGGGAGGGAGAACATTTCGTCTTCCCCTCGGGCCCCTCTCACAGCCTTCCTGAGACTGCTTTTATATCCTCTCTCTAATAAGTCTCTTGTCACTATTATATTACAATAATGTCTAGAGGCCCCTGTAAAGATTGGGCTGCACTGCACTTGGCAATATACAAACACATAGTCTCAGCCCCGAGGAGTTTATAGTCTAAATAGAAACAACAAATAAGAGCCGAGAAATATGAGGTAGTATCATCATTCCCTTTCACAGATGGAGAATTGAGACAGTAAAAGATTAAGTGACTTCCCTGATGAAATACAGGAAGTTTGTGATAAAGCCAGGAAATAAACCCAGATCTCCTGAGTCCCAGTCCAATGCTACAATCACAAGACCATCCCTCCTCACACTTTCTTTCCTACTTACCTTAATGTAGGGTTTATTATATTATAAACTGTTTAGTTTATATAACTCCATATTTCCCTAGATTCCCTCACAAAGACATTTCTGTAAGATGAAGCTTATGTATTCCATGATTCTGTGGCCACTGAATTCACCTGAATGTGCAGAATTTTGCTCCACAATCTGAATTTTCATTTTTTTTTTAAATTGTGTTTTTTAGCCCATATGGTTTTGGAGAAAAGTGAACAGACTGTAAACCAATGTACGAACCTGCAGACAATCTGAAACAATAGCACAGAGAGGTGTGAAAACTGCCCCATTCATCTTTTTCAGGGACCCTGGGATGCTGCAATTCTGCCCCATGACACCAAAGAACTCAACATTTCTACCATGGAATTTGCTAATTTTTTGGAGCCAGGCACCATCTATTTTATTTTTAGTGTGGAACTGTCTGCCTGCTCTTCCATTTTGCCCGCAAGGGGGAGTTCATTTGGATAACTGTGCAAGCTCCCTGCACTGTTCTGTGCAGCCAGACAGCAGGCAAATGAGGAGCCGCAGCTGGAGTTCGGCTTGCAGCCAAGGAGCCAGCAGACCAAGGACTGGAGCTGGACAGCCTAGAGAACACAACAGAAGTCAAGGAAGAGGCTGTGGAGCCAGGTAGCCTGGAAAGCAGAAAGAAAAACTATCCTTGAAAATAATTATATACAAAACCAAGCAACAGGTGTTATGCCATTGAATATATCCAAGCAGGAGTTGTAAACTGGGTGTTTTTTTTGTGTGTGGGGATGAGATGGAAATGAAGGATGTCTCATAGCAGAATAATAAATTAATGTTTCTATGGGTTTGCTGCCACCAAATCTGGAACCTGCAAGAGGAAAGGCAATTCTTGATTTAGTCCTAAGTGGAGCACAGGATCAGGTCCAAGAAGTGAATATAGCTAGACCGCCTGGTAATAGTGACCATAGTATAATTAAATTTAACATCCCTGTGGCGGGGAAAACACCACAGCAGCCCAACACTGTAACATTTAATTTCAGGATGGGAGACTACACAAAAATGAGGAGGTTAGTTAAACAGAAAATAAAAGGTACAATCAGTGCCAAAAGTGAAATCCCTGCAACCTGCATAGAAACTTTTTACAGACACCACAATAGAGGCTCAACTTAAATGTATACCCCAAATTAAAAAGCATAGTAAGAGAACCAAAGAAGTGTCACCGTGGCTAAACAACAAAGGAAAAGCAGCAATGACAGACAAAAAGGCATCCTTTAAAAAGTGGAACTTAAATCCTAGTGAGGAAAATAGAAAGGAGCATAAACTCTCACAAATGAAGTGTAAAAATATAATTAGGAAGGCCAAAAAAGAATTCGAAGAACTGCTAGCCAAAGACTCAAACAGTAATAGCAATTTTTTTTAAGTATATCAGAAGCAGAAAGCCTGCTAAACAACCAGTGGCGCCACTGGACGATCAACATGCTAACAGAGCACTCAAGAATGATAAGGCCAATGCGGAGAAACTAAATGAATTATTTGCATCGGTCTTCATGACTGAGGATCTGAGAGAGACTCCCAAAGGTTTTGAAACAAATTGATAAACTAAACAGAAATAAGTCACCAGAACCAGATGGTATTCACCCAAGAGTTCTGAAGGAACTCAAATGTGAAATTGCAAAACTACTAACTGTAGTTTGTTACCTACCATTTAAATCAGATTCTGTACCAAATGACGGGAGGATAGCTAATGTGATGCAATTTTTAAAAAGGAATCCAGAGGTGATCCTGGCAATTACAGGCTTGTAAGCCTGACTTCAGTACCGGGCAAACTGCATGAAACTATAAAATAAAGAACAAAATTTTCAGACACATAGATGAACATAAGTTGTTGGGGAAGAGTCAACGTGGTTTCTGTAAAGGGAAATCATGCCTCACCAATCTACTAGAATTCTAAGAGGGAGTCAACAAGCATGTGGACAAGGGGGATCCAGTGGATATAGTATACTTAGATTTTCAGAAAGCCTTTGACAAGGTCCCTTACCAAAGGCTCTTAAGCAAAGTAAGCTGTCATGGGATAAGAGGGAAGGTCCTCTCATGGATTGGTAACTGGTTAAAAGATAGGAAAAAAAGAGTAGGAATAAATTATCAGTTTTCAGAATGAGAGAGGTAAATAGTGGTGTCCCTCAGGGGTTTGTAATGAGAACAAACCTATTCAACATACAAAGAAATTATCTGGAAAAAGGGGTAAAGAGTGAGGTAGCATAATTTGCAGATGATACAAAACTACTCATATAGTTAAGTCCCAGGCAGACTGCGAAGTGCTACAAAAGGATCTCACAAAACTGGGCAACAAAATGGCAGATGAAATTCAATGTTGATAAATGCACAGTAATGCACATTGGAAAACATAATCCCAACTATATATATACAAAATAATGGGGTCTAAATTTGCTGTTACCACTCGAGAAAGAGATCATGGAGTCATTGTGGATAGTTCTCTGAAAACATCGACTCAGTGTGCAGCGGCTGTCAAAGGAAAATGGGCCTCATTAAGAAAGGAATAGATAATAAGACAGATACTATCATATTGCCTCTATATAAATCCATGGTATGCCCAAATCTTGAATACTGCATACAGATATGGTCATCCCATCCCCCCAAAAATATATTGGAATTGGGAAAGGTTCAGAAAAGGGCAACAAAAATAATTAAGGGTATTTTTCAGCTTGGAAAAAAGAGGAGTAAGGGGGAATATGATAGAGAGCTATAAAATCATGACTGGTGTGGAGGAAAGTAAATATAGTAATCCTTCTCATAACACAAGAACTAGGGGTCACCAAATGAAATTAATAGGCAGCAGGTTTAAAACAAACAAAAGGAAGTATCTTCTTCACACAATGCACAGTCAACCTGTTGAAATCCTTGCCAGAGGATCATGTGAAGGCCAAGACTATAACAGGGTTCAAAAAAGACCTGGATAAGTTCATGGAGGATAGGTCCATCATTGGCTATTATCCAGGATGGGCAGGGATGGTGTCCCTAACCTCTGTTTGCCAGAAGCTGGGAATGGTGATGGGGATGGATCACTTGATGATTACCTGTTCTGTTCCTTCTTTCTGGGGCACCTGGCATTGGCCACTGTTGGAAGACAGGATACTGGGCTAGATGGACTTTGGTCTGACCCAGTATGGCCGTTCTTATGTTCACTCTCTGCCCTTCATCTTCCTTTTCCCACTCTGTGGTTATCATTAGCTCATCCTCTTCCTCTTTGTCTCTGCTTGTCTGTTTAGAGTGTAAATTCTTAGAGACAAGGACTGTGTTTGTACTATACCATTCAATCCATACTATATACAGTGGACCAGACTGCAGCCCAGCCTTATGTGGTCATATAAGGATATAAGAGGGAAGTATAGAATAACACCCACTTTCTTCCCTCCTCCGCTCAACCTCTCTACATTGACACTTCTGATACAGTTGGGACACATGGCGTGCCATGAGTACATGGTGTCTAGACTCTGCCTCCTAATATTTTTGCCAGCACTGGGAGAGGGTAATGGGGGAGGGAAGGAAATCATCTGGCACTGGAAGGAGATAGTAGCAATTTCTTTCCAGAGAACAAGGTGAATTAATGACTTAGCCCTGATCTACACTTAATATTTAGATCAAAGTAGCTATGTTACTAAGGCGTGTGAAAAACTCACACCCCTGAGTGCCGTAGTTAAGCCGACCTAACCCCCCAGGTGCAGATGCACCTAGGATGATGGAAGAGCTCTTCTGTCAACCTAACAACTGCTGCTCAGCGAGGTGGATTACCTACAACAAAAGAAAAATGCCTTCCAGGATGCGTCCACTGCATTATGGTGCAACAGCAGCAGAGCTCTGCTGCTATAGCCCCACAGTGTAGACATGCCCTGAGCCACAATTCCTTTCTTTGGCTGCTCTTGGGTTGTCATAGCCACATGCTGTGCCTTACACAGGGCTGTGCCTAAAGGCACAGTCTAGCTCACCACCTAGCATTGCTAAGTCTTGGCATATTTTGATGCACCTCCAGCAGTGTTGCATACCCTGAGATTAAAGTGGTTCCAAAGAAGCCAATAAAATTTCAATAGTCAACTTGTGATGATTTCAGTGACACTGTCAATTAATTTAAAAAGCACAAGCCAAAGGAATTGGAACACATAAAAACTATGTTTAAATAATGTTGAGTGTCTAAATTAACCCCCTGGTACTAGTTACAGCTTCTCACTTTGTCCTCCTCAACTCATGCTGTTGTGGCTAAGGTTTCGGAGCACTATACTAATTATATAGTATGCCACAGAGGATTTGCTACCATTCCTGGCAGAACAGCTAGAGGCAAAAATAGAGTAAGACGCTTTAATTCCTGGTCTTAGATTTAAGTCAGTACCTGAACATTATTTGAACAGGACTGGTGTGTATATTTTAAATACTGTATGGATCAAAAGCCAGCATCACTTTTTTACATATGATTAATCATAAATTGTGTAAGTATATCCTATGACTAGAGTACTGGAATGAAGAATTTTATTGTTACACTGAACTACTTAATATCTTCCTTCCTTTATCAAACAATATAATCAGTAACCAATGTGAAACCTACAAAGTACAACAAATAACACAATACAATAAAATTGTCACTGGGAATCAAACGCTATAAAACCGCAACAGCCCATGTGAAAAGTTTACAAAGTTTCTCCAAGAGATTTAAGGTGAATCTACTCTAATTGGAGAGTAGGAACACCACATGGTCAAATATGTATTATGACAACTTGCTATTGTGATTGCAAACACATATCCTTGCTCAGGTAAAACTCCCTTAGCTTATATCAAAGAGAAAAATCAAGTATAGGTGTGCATTGGAATTCCTTTCCTTCAAGTCTTGCTCTCATCCCCACAATATGTCATTTGAAATCCCATGTATAACTCCACATTTGTTTTCTTTCTAAAATAATAAATCTGGTTTTCTAGTTAATGTTAAGATTGAGTTTGTGGTATGATGACTTTGGGCCAGATTGGAGAAAGAGACAGAATCAGGGGCATGCGCAGGGATTTAATGTGACTACTTTTGGGAGGGGGAGGCACTTTAAACACCAGCCCATACCCAGTGCCCTGGGCCCTGTTTCCCGCACTCCCCTCGCAGATTGTGCTACCAGCCTAGCTTCTCTGCTTCTGGTGACATCTAGTGGGGCTCAGCAGGAGTGCTAGCTGCAGTGATTTTCCCAAGCATATCTCTTCAGCCATGCTTAACATGACTCTCACCCTATCAGACTCGAGGGAGGGAATCCTGGGGCAGGAGCTATGGCAGAAGCTATGGGTGGTAGCAGAGAGGATTACTGGGGGGCTCTGTGCCCCTGCTTGGCCCCCCTTGTGCATGCTCCTGGGGAGAATTCACTTCAATTGCTCAGGGAGACTCTGCCCTATCACCCAGAAAACTAAAGCAAGAGGCCAGACTTACGTTCCCAAGGAGACAGATTACTGCGCAATGTGATTTATAAAAGCACCTGAGTTAGGATCTGTGACAGTGCCTAGCAAGCACCCCCTCCTCTCCACCCACTAGGGCTGCTGTGGTGAGGAGAATCCAAACTTTTGCTGCTCTGGTTTCCCTAAGGTGTGTTAAGCTTCTGGAGCCTCATCAGTCTGTAGACCTGGTTCATCCCTGGGCCTCTCTGGTACATTTCCTGCACAGTGGCTCTCAGTCTGCTATCCCTTCTCTGAAATGGGGCTCCTCATCTGACTTGCTCTAGGCCCCCAGGACCAGCATTGACCCCCAAGATACCTCGGTTACTCTCCCAGAACTCCACCCAAAAGTTGTGAAGCCTCTGGTTTACTATTTAATGCTCTCAGAGGCATGCAGCAGTTGTGAAGCAGTTAATACACAGTCACACAATTTGCACACAGTTTAATACCTTTATGCGCTTTTATACTTAATCATGTAAAGTACAGGTGAGTACGAGTCATACAGAACAACAAGCACTACATGCACGTCACCTTCTATCTCACCCTTTCCTATGGAGTCTTTGGGGGACAACCTGGGTCCAGGAATCTAGGCAGGCAGAATGTCCCCTGCCTCAGGCAGGCTGCACCATGAAGAGAATGGTTTCTCCCTCATGGACTGGAGAAAATTGTCCCACTAAGACCACCAGCTTCTGTCCCTTTAAAACTTACACCACCCTGTGTCAGGTGACACCCTTTCTCAACTTCCCCCCATGAGTACAATCCCCTACCAGGTGACTTTGTGGCTAAGGTGACTTCCTGGTCAGGAACCAGTCTTTTGTCTAGAGTGACCAGATTTCTAACAATTGGCTAGTTAGCATCAATTACCTCCTATTGTTATTCTTTTGCAACCCACCTTTGGAATCTCAGCCCAACATGGAGGCAAACAGACAATAGAAAAGACATTCAAAATGACAACACAGATACACAGGGATCACAATCTCACATGGAATTAATAAATTGTACAGACATATTCCCAGATCCTCAGAGGCACCTAACTCCCATTGATTTTCAGTTGAAAAATGTCACCCACCTCTAGTCTAGACTAGCACCTACAAATAGGTTAGCTAACTCAAGTTGACTGGCAGTCAACAACAGTAACCGTAGTTAAAAAAGAAGCAAAATTCCAGTGTAGACATACCCTAAGCACCCAAATAAAAGGTATGCATGCAATACAGAGAATCCCTGCCGTTATTTATTAACAGTGCCTTTTCTACTTGAATATTCAACCCCTTGGGGATTTCTTTATTTATATATTTAATTTTCCAGTGAATTGTACTGGGGATTTATTGTGATTGTGTTAAGTCCCTCTATGTTTTCAGGCAATAATGCCGCTTTATTACCGAGAAATAATCACTTGGAATACTATAAATATGCTTAGGGTAATACTGAATATTGAAAACACTTATCAGCCAACAGTGGGCAAATCTTTCACTGCTCTTCACACAGAGTGCTCAAGATGATGTTTGGCTATAGTGACACCAGGCAGAACAATATAATATAAAATGCCAGTTGCCAGAATCAAACCTCTAAAAAGATGACAGCCTAAATTGTAAGAAGCTTTCTGGTACATATTTACACTTGAAGCAGAGAAGGGAAAGAGTAATAGGTCACCTGAATATATATTAACTCAGCAAGCAAAACGTCCCTGCTCCTTTTTACACCTTTTCTTTCAGAGTGAATTTGGTGGTGGTTATGAAAGCTGACAGACTAATAGCACTGGAAATTGAAGTGTTTTATTTATCCCTAGAACAGGGACAGCAGCAGCTTGAGCTTTCTACACTGCTGAGCTCAAGCGCGACAGCCCTGTCAGCTGTCAGAGGAGGATAGTTCATTTTCTGCAGCCTGGTCAGTCCTTGATGTCTCTGTTGACGCTGCCAAGTGCCAACAAGACTGTCAATAGTACTGGTGGTTTCATAATGTGGACACCTAATCAACTAAAAACTGGACTGAGACCACCAGTACATTCTACAAAGGCCTTTAAAAGACCCATCGAATAGTTTTTGCTAACTTCCAATTAGAGATGCATTTGAACTGGTGACCTAGAGACGGGGCCAGATGAACCTATTGTGGGCCTGGCGCCAAACATATTTGTGGGCCCCTATGGGGAATGATTGTAAAAGACAGGAGATTGACACAGAAGTTGTCTGACACAGGTTTTATTTCCAAGTTTAAGTTGTAGATGGAGCTGGCTGCTGCTAGGGTACCAGCAATGGCAGCCATAGGGCAAAAAGAATACATACAAGTATACATAAAATAAATTATAAAAGAAAAAATACAAAATACTAAAAGGGAACCGTCACACTATCGTACCCTTCACATTTCTCATAGGAACTACCAGGATTTGAATTAAATTTTTGTATGAAATTGGGGCAGACTTAAAGCTGTTTTAAAATAAAAAATATGAAAAACATTAATACATTTTATTTACAGTGTCATTATTCATATTAGTCTTGCTTCAGATAAGTAATTTGTATATTACATAACAAGTACTAACGTGAATAACTTACTCAACAAAACCATTGCATGTAGCTATTGTTCTATTTATAGAGATGAAAAATATCTTCAGATTTTTCAGCCTGTCTTTGCTGCAGCAAATGTTTCAGTGAAACTGGAGAAGTGTATAGAGTAAGACTATCAGGTCTTTCTTGACCCATTGTAGCACTTCTTATCCTTTTTCAATGTGAGAAAGACCTTTCTCCACTGCAGTTTGAGACTGGTAGTGTCAGGTAAATGCGTAGTGCAGTAAAGACATTTGGAAAGGCTGTTTGCAAATTATGCATGTTCATTATGGTGAGCATTTGCAGTGGTATAGGCAGAGCTTACAATAATGGCTTGGAGGCAAGTTGCTTTACAGGTGAGCACCATCAAACCCATTTTTCAAAGATCTTTTCATTGAGGTCATCTGAATAGAATTCAGTTAAACTTCTGAGAGACTCTTTAACAGCAGTACTCTCCAGGTCAAAGCAAAGCTGGGCAGGTCATGTAGTCCACAGGCAAGACAATAGTTGGACAACCCACATCAGTGACTGGATCCCCAGAGACCACAAGCGATCGCCAGGCAGACCAAAAACACACTGGGCCGATCCCATGACAAAACTCTTTGGCCAGAAATGGAAAGAACATGCTAGCAACAAAATAGAATGGTGTAGCATCGACTTGCATTCGTGGAGGTATGGACGAGGACAAGCCGGACAAAGGTGATTGTCAAGGTCATCTGTTAAAAAACAGAAACGGTTGTTTATTTCTGAACATGCATGAATTCTTCTGTTGAGATGGCTGATTCAACTTTGAAATTCTCTTCACCAGTCAGCACAACAGCAACACTATCGTCCATGGATGCTAGAACATTTTTTATAGTGGGGGTGCTGAGAGCCACTGAACAAAACTGTAAACCCTGTATATGATGGAAACCACTTCAAACCAGCGGGTGCTGCCACACCCCCAGCACTCCTAGTTCCAGCATCTATGCTATCATCAGCCATATGCTTTGGACGATGTTGCCATTTTAACTGAAAGTTAGTTGTAGAACTCAAAGAGGTTGCAGATTCATGGTATTCCTCAAAAAGTCTCCATTGTGCTGCGAGAAACTCAGATAGTCACCCCAGCAGTGCCAGAGCTGTGCCTAAGTCCATTGTTTCAGACTGCAGAAGTTGATTTGTTTTCTTTATTCTTGTAAGGATATTATTCCAAACTGGTGTCAAAAATGCAGTCTCCAACTGATCCATGGTTTCAACTAATGGGTTTGCGTCTGCTTTTGTGTCACTCTTCTGCAGAGTGTCCACACCAAGAGCCTGAGGCACAGATTTGTAGCTTTTCTAGTTGCACGATAAACTGCAAAGTGCATCTGCTCAAGCTGACCACCTTGTGTCACTGAGGCATGTAGGGAAAAGTTTTCTCTTACTGGCCTCTGATGTCTCCTCCTTCAGAGAATCTCACTAGAGGCTCCAGCGATAAGTCAATCCTCAGAAAAGCACAAACAGTTTTGGGACAAATCAAAAAAGTTTAATTGCATCAGTGCATGACTACGCAGCAGCACCACCATATAGATCAAGTGAGTGGGTCATGTATGGGATGTACACTGCTTTCTTGTTGACCGCAATTACCTGAGCTTGCACAGCAGAATAAGTGTCAGACATGTTACTAGCATTGTTGCTTGTGTGACCTCTGCAGTCCTTTAGATTGATATTTAGTTTGTCACTTAGGGTTTCATTGATAACATTAAACAGATGAAGACCTGTATGCAATGTAATTGGAAGAATTCCAAAACTGTTCCATAGCTTTACAGTTATTCAGCACATAGCACACAGTAAATGTCAGCTGATCAGTATGGCTAATATCTGGCATGGAATCAATGCTGGCAGGCCAGGAAAGAGTCATACTCTGCTAAGAACTCTAAGCAGCCAAGGAAGTTTCTGCTATTAAGACTGCCAAAGGTTTCATTAGTCCTTCTCAGTGCCAGACCTTGTGTTATCAGAAATTTTATTGCTGATACGACTTGCTTCAATACTTCTGTCCAGTAATTTCTTCCTTTAATACACCCATCTGCTATATCTTTATTAAGGGTTTGAGTCTTCGATAAACACACTGTGTAAGTGGGTGAGAGCTTGTCGGTGCTTAGTAAAACTTTCGTGGTCACCAAGTCTGCCAATGTGATCCCATGAATCAAATCCTCTCTTGGCTAGTGCAGATGTGCTATTCAGAGAAAACAATTTGCACACAAAACAGAAGACACAGCCAGTCAATGGTGAGTATATGAGTCAGGGCCTTTCAATAGTTTCAACGTTCAGAGACACTTGATTGAAGGCTATATCACAGAATCTCCTAAAATCAAAAACATTTTAATATTAATGCACACTCTCCAACATTTGAGTTGAAAAAATACACCCTTGTGGGACATTAAGACATAATACAGTAATGAGCAACTTAGAATGTACATTTTTACATTTGGATACAATAAAAATTTGTTTCAATTGTCTCACAAAATTAATGGTTAAGTCAGCCCCTGCTGGAAAAACTTGATCTCATAAAATTACTCGAGTAACGTATAAAAAAACATAAAAAGTTTTAATTACCTTGTTCTGTCCTTATATGGTCTTGATGACATTGCATATTTTCCATCACAATTTTGGCAGAAATGTCTATGCAGTACTGTTGGGTGAAAACATCAACACTCCACAGGGCAGCATCAGAGGAAGGTAATCATGCTGATGTATTTTGCAGCAGCAGTTTTATTGCTGTGTTCTTTATTCTGCAAAAGGATTTCACTAGAAGAAACAGAATGTTCTTCAGAGTCATGATCAATGCAGGATGCACCTGCCGCCATACTAGTGTAATCAATTACACGCTCATCATCATTACTAGTACTGCTAGCAGTATTAGCATCACCACCGAGAGTCTCTGCGTAAGCAATGCTGTTTTGCATTCTGATCATCTGATTCTGCTTTATGCTTCCATTATTGCGTGCCATTTAAATGTTTTTTCATAATTATTTTCTTTATCACTTGGACTTGTTCATTCATTCTACTTTTATAGTTTCCTGCTCAGCACCTCACCTATGCCCGCAGGAGACTACAGTATGTGCATACGCACATTACACCGCTGACAGTATGACACAATGCGCCTCACTGTAAGTGACTGCAGTGCGGAAATACAATGTAAACTACAACACCATGACAACATGTTTATGTGGCACTTAAAATACATACATACTTTTCAAATAGTTTGTTTTTTAAAATGTAACATCAAATTCTTCCTATATACATTTCAATAGAGAATGTCTGTATTGCGATTCACGATGCGTACGCTTAAATCTGTATATGTAGTTGCTATGGGCCCCTTCTGAGTGTGGGCCCAGTGCAACGGCACCATTGGCACCACAGTAAACCCAGTACTGCCTAGAGATTAAAGTCTCTGTAGCTCTTTAATGATCCTTTGAGCTTTCCAGTCACCAAAATCACATTTCTTAAAGCAATCGAGGGGAGAGACAGAGTGAGAGAACAAACATTAGGGATGGATGAATTTTTCTTAGGAATGTTGTCAATTTTAAATTTAGAAAATAACAAGGATTTTTTTATAGGGACCTTTAGCACTTTAAATACTATAGTGCCGTACAAATAATAGAGTAACAAAAGTCTTTGAACATACAGAACTAGCTAACGGAGAGATTTATCCAGATATAGACCCCTATACAAACCCTATCTACAATTAAGTAAGTACGGACAGATTGCCTTTTACTCGGTGGGCATGGAACTGGTGTACTTTTGTAGTATAGTGAAGGTAGGATTCTAGATAGAGCCATTTAGATATTATGTCCTCACTGTGTACAACACAGGTGCATAGATGATCCCCACTTATTAGTATGGAAAGTGTGTTTAAAGCAGAGTCAGGGAGTGGACCAAAGTATCCACCACTACATAGTTCCTCTGGTCTTTTTCTCCCGTCTAGAGAAGGGGCACCGTAGACAGAGGCTATTTACGACAGCCTGTCAGCGGAAGTGGATCTGCTGCTGCTTCACACCCCTGAGCAGAGATTTCTACTCCTGCAGCACTCCCCAGTACCCAGCCAATGTAATTCAGCTACATACTGTGATTGGGATTTGCCCTTTAACATGGGTTTGAAGTGGGAGCTAAGTAATACATTGGCCCTTGTGTAGACCCTGGAGTGAATGGATTTCAAGGTTGTTCTTAAAAGATACACTCAGAAATGAAACATGTTCCTCAAACAAACAGTTAACTGGTTGGGATACTCCAGATTAGTGGATAGACACAACCATCCTATTGACATAGAATGGTATAGGTATAGAAACAGCTACTGGTGTCTTTTAGTTAAGTGTTCCAGAATGATCAGCATCAGAATAGCAATCCCAAATACAAAGGAAAAATAGGGCAGAGGATGAATATTTTATCACTCCATACTTGCTGTACAAATCATATAATGTTATTATCCCTTGCTGTGCAGAAACAAAGACAGAAAATGAGGCTAGATTTCTGAATGATGATAATAATGTGTCAAGCTGTTTGATACATGGATGAAAATATAAAAACCTAAGGTTTTAAGTGTGTTTAGGGATAGGAAGAGAGATTACTACTATACAATGGGAAAAAATCAGAGGTGAATTTAAGTGAGTCTATGGAATCTACAAGAGTCCAAGATGATGCCAATTATACCTCATTTTGGTGCTCTCAATATGGAAGTAACATCAGCAAAGTGTATCCATAAGGCAAAAGTATCAATTGTGTCAGCCTTGAGAAGGAATTACATTACCTTATAAATCTCCACTGAAGTCTCACACAGCCTTGGAAGAAGCCATTTCCTTAGTAAACTAAGCCCTGATTATGTGAGGACAGGGAATTCCTTCCACCAGATGTGTTTCCGAGATACATTTTCTAATCTACCTTGTGAATATTTTTTAGTTTCAAAAAAGTTTCCTTCTGAAATAAAATATAAATCTGAATATCTCTTATTATGTTCCCTCCTAGTGAGATGCTAGCACTGTAAAAAGAACTTTTTAGCACTTTTAAGAAACTAGTACTTTAAAATCATACAAATATCAAATGATAAAAGACAGAAGGAGCCCCAAAGTGGTGTATCTGATAATAGAAGCTGGCAGAGTTATAACTTGGCAAGCATTACTGTCTCTATGAGCACTGATGACCCTATTTACATCAATCATGGGCCCAGAAATATGGTTAGCATGTTAGCCTTGTCAATGATGGCCAGGAAGTACATTTTAAACATAACAGCTGGGTCCCAACAGTTTGATCTGTTCCAATGTTGTGACTAGAAATAACATGTTAAAAAAACAAATCCCATAACCTTGTAAAGAAATGTCTTGATAAATAGTTGAGAGATTCAGACTGAGATTTCCAAAGTCATCAAGTCCAGTCCCCTGCCTTCACTAGGCAGGACCAAGCACTGAGTTTGCCCCAGATCTCTAAATGGCCCTCTCAAGAATGGAACTCACAATCCTGGGTTTAGCAGACTAGGGCTCAAACTACTGAGCTATCCCTCCCCCTTAAAGCAGGACCAATCAGGTTCCCATTAATTTCTAATGGGAATTTGATATGCAAATTCCTGATGTTTTGAAAATTTCAGCCTCAGTAGTCAAAACTGTAGACATGCATAATACCGTTACAATTCTGGCCAGCATTGACTATATGCTAAATGTGAATAACAAGAAAATGTTATAAGTTCAAATAATCAATAAAGGGTTAGACGTCAATATTCAAACATGATGACTCAAATCCAGCATTCGAATACTCATACTGACTCTTTGGTATGTGAAACGGTCATTTATGTACCTCAGTGTGCAGTGGTAGGGTTTGGGTATCTGAGGGCCCCATATCTGAAAATTAGATGACACATGACCTGCCTATCTGAGGAATCAGATTGAAAAATGGTCTTATTTCCAACTAAATAAAACTAGCCTCTTTGGATTTAATAGGACACAGCCTCCAAAGTTCACAGAGCCTTTTAGGTAAAACAGCATGGCTCACAATGGGCCTGTCACCTAAATATTTTTGAAATAAGTGCTATAAACAGATCTCTGTTCAATGACAGACTGACATTATTTTTAAAATAGAAAAAAATATTTCAGAACATTTTATCTTACACACAATCAGTTTCAAAGAATAAATAAGCACTGCCAGAACACACAAATTTTTCTAATACAAACATCCACATAAATCCTGATTTTGCAAAAGAACACATTACCTTTCTGCTATAGATGGTCTTGGGGAGTAAAATTCTTCTCCTGCAAGGTAGCCAACTGCAGTTCCACCTCCGAAATAACTTTTCCTCAAAAAGGGTGCAATTTGGTTGTTTACCAACAATGCTCCTAAACCAGTAGGGAATCCAAAGATTTTATAGAATGAAATGGGGATAAAGTCTGGCTGGTGAACTGTTAAGTCTAATGGGGAGGTACTGACATATGAAGCCGCATCCAGTAGAACAAACCACTTCCCTGGTGTTTTGATGGGGCAGAGCTTTCCAGATTTTATCTCCTGTATCCAGGAAAGAGGATATTTGATACCTGAAAAATTGCTCTGAGCTGGATAACAGAAAAGATGAGGTGTCATGCAGTTCTGTTCTTCAGCTGGTACTCTGTTTTTCTCAGATAATAAAATGTCCTTGGGTTTCACTGGAACAGATAACACATTCATTGCAGTAGTTATCCCCCTCATACCCACCACAGATGTGTGACTGTCAGTTAGGTAACAAAATCGACTGCTGGGGTGCCCCAAGCCTTCAGGCATCCAAGGAAATGTTTCTGCTACCAGCTTAAGTGCAGCTGTACTTCCAGATGTGAAAATGATAGTGTAATCTTCTGCAGTTGTATTGAAGTGTTGTAATATTCTGCAAAGAAAAGAAAAAAAAAACAGACACCAAAGGAGTTATTTTCTTGTATTTCATATCTATTGAGCATTGTATCAAAAAGTAACATTTGTTTTTTTCTTGCTATAAATTATTTTGCCCCAGGAGCTAAATAAAATCTAAGTAGACAGACTTGGCCAAGTACTGTTCACAGTTAGCAGAATGGAGTTGCACCAGTATGAGTGAAGTTACTCTGTTCACGTTTTGCAAAAAGAGTCGTACTGATGTTACTGTGAGCAATGTGTGTCTCAGTCCTACAAAATATGTACCCAACTCTGCTTGCATTGAAGACAATGGCAAAATTTCCCTTGACTTCAATGGCAGTCTATGGTTGGGTGGGTTGAACTCTTCATGAATTTTGCTTGAGTTCTGGTTTTGATCACAAACTTTTAATGAAAATCAAAACTGGGTGAAATTAACACAGTGCATCTGTAAGCGCAGTATCTAATTACCATTTAAGACTTACTTAATCCCAGTTTTGAGGTTTTATGAGTGACTTAAATCGCAAAAATGCCTTCTTCTAGCCCTCCATGCAGGGGTGAATTTTACCCAATATACACAGTGATGGAACAGTCTGTTAGTGTCTTGCATTTTTATTAAAATGAGATAATCGTGTTCTGATTTCCCCTAGTAGTGGTTGAAAAGCCAGAAGAGCACAGTACAGCAATGTTTATTACCGACAGATCATGGTAATTTTTCTTTAGTTCAAGTATTGAACCAGTTTCTTTTGGATATGAGAAATCCTAATTCAGATCCTAGCAAAAACACATTTATTCCATCTCCTGTACTTTTTAGTGTTAGAAATATTATTGGAGAGGAGCAGACTGTTCTCAGAAATCAACAGATGCAAATTTAAGTACTATGGTCACTGTGGGTGTAGAGACAGAAATAAGCTTGAGAAGGTTATCATGCAAGGAAAAATAGTGGGTCACTGTAGTAGGGGATGACTAGCGTGGAGATGGATCGAAGGGGTGTGCAGTAGATCCTTAGGAGTTCAGCTGTTGAGTGTATGAAGTTAGCGATGGATTGAGAAGGTTTCTGAAAATTCTGCTATGATGTCACCAAAAGTAAATGAACTTACAGTTCAAACATCATCATTAAAAAGTAATATCTAGATGGAGACCCACCACCTACTCTGCCCAATTCATAACTTTCAAGCTATTTTAGGTTGTAAGTTCTTTGAGGGCAGATTAAATGTCTTTCTGGATAAAGTAAATTCTAACCTCTCTTATCCATTGTACACCCCAATGAAAGTCAGTGGGATTGTATGGGGGAGTACGTTAGCACAGAAAGTTGCTGTCTGCTTGTAAAATACTTATACAATGATAATTCCACCAACAAAGATAAGAAGGGGGCAGCTGGAATAAGCAGATATACACGGATAAGGCTGTTCTCAGTGCTACCTCGTGGGAGACCCTACATCAGAAGCAACCTCGTGACTGCCACTGATCCACACTGAGAAAACTAAACATGTTTCAGAAGTGACACTTGGTCTTTTAGGAGGGAAACTAGCAGCTGCAACTCTTATGCAGTTTCCTTGCTAGCCACAGGGGTCTTTTCTTACGATGCGCATTCATAAACTTCCATTAACATCACTGGGAGTTGCACACAGTTATTTAAGAGAGAATAGACACGGAATGTGAAGCAGAGCAAATCACAACTCTGACAGAGCAAATCAGTGCATACGTGCTGCTGACCAAGGAGGGAGTTATTAGAACTGGCCCTATTGCAGGTCATTGCTGGGAGTGTTGTAATGTATTAGTCCAGTCTGGTCTGCGGGCTGCCAGTTTTACTCCAAGGACTGGGTTCTACAGCTCTAGCCCTTGATGGGTCCCTATAAACTTTTTAAGTAACAGAAAATCCCTTTACTATGGCAACCAGAAACTAAAAGGTGCAATTCTCTAGGCACCATTACTTTAGATCAACTCGAGGCTCCCTAACCCATGAGTTGGCAGGAATCCCTTACAGTGCAGGGCCTGCCTCAAAATGCTAAAGCTGGGCGTGGCATGCTACTCTCATAGACGTTGGACGAAACAAATAACCAGTATGAGTGATGACTGAGAACTGACCAAAGAGCTAAAAAATCATGCTGAAATTATTCCAACTGCACCTTCGTCGCCACCAGGAAATTTTAATTGTGCTGGAAAGAAAATAGACTGCAGCAGATTTATCCACACACGTGTATTCTACTGAGTATTTTCTTGACTGTACCTTTCGGTCTGGCTTCTTCAGGAATATTAGCTTTTTGAAATGTGATGTAACCAAGGCTCAACTGAGGTCTTCAATAAGTAAAGAAAAACTCTTAGGATTTGCAGTAATATCAGTAGAACCTGAACTTAACCTTTAAATACAACTATTTGATTAATCTGAAAGAAATTAGAGAGGTATTTCTGAAACTGATCAGCTGAGTTTGAGTTCCTGCAAATGTTTATAGTCTGAGAGTGTATTTATATTTTAGGATAATTTATAGAGCAACCATATAGCCACACTCAATTTCCAGCATATTTGTCTTCAAGGGGAAAAGCCTATAATGAGAGATGCAGATTAGCCTGGTGGATAGGACACTGGATTGGTACTCAGGCTCACCTCAGTTTTAATCGCAGTTCTACTACTGATCTGTTGTGTGACCTATGCGAAGGCACCTCTCTGTTTCCTGTCCCAGTCTGTGTCTATTGGGATCTGTTTTCACTATGTGTTTGTATACTGTAGTACCTAGCACAAAGGAGTCCTGATCTTAGTTGGAGCCTCTAGCTGCCATTGTCTTAGTAAGAGGGGACATTTAGGTGGGCAGTGAGAGAAGTGTTCACAGGATGAGAATGTGGGCAGGGAAGAGTGCAGATTTCTCCTTACATTTCCTATGCTTCTGTCTTCTCTTCCTTTTTCCAGACATTTCCTCTGCTCCTTTCTCCTCTTTCTTCCCCTTTTCTACTGTAGGTGTTGACCTCATATCCTCACCACCCACCCAACCATTCATTCTATCACATTCATAGTCCCTGGTCTCCATCCTTTGTACTCTTCTACCTCTGATACTCTGTCACAATCTAGAGCTCATATGCAATGCAGAAAAGGTGAACAGAACCCTGGCTGGGACAGTAGCCCTCTACATATGGTAGTAGAAATGCGGTTGAGCTGTGTGCCCTGATGTTAATCTGACTCAATTAATCTGATTCTCTTCTCATTCATTCACATGAATGCAGAGAGGTGTGAGAAAGGGGGACTAGAATTGTCAGAGATCAGGCCATGCAGCTGAGCCTGGATCAGCTGACTAACTGCAGCTACAACACCTCATTGACCAGAGCACCTGATTGGCTAAGTGGCATTGCCAGGTCCACTCTTAAACCCAGCAATGGCTGTTGGCAGCAACTACTCAGTGCTTAAGCCTTCAGCTGTGATAATTTCTCTGCAATCATGCCCGGCCCTGCTCTGACCATTTGGCATGACTGCCCATGCCCCAGTCCCTGACAAGTCAATTAGCATTTTTTCTCTCGGGGAAAGGGTGGAACAGGAATAAGTAATTTTTTGGTGGATGGGTGAGTCAGTAGGATTGTCTGTGGCCAAAAATATATATAAAAATAAAAATTCCCCTCTCACCCCTATGGGTGGTATGTGTCTTCCTCAACCTCGGGTCCTCTACCAGAGGCCTGGGAGTTTGAGGGTTCTGCGCAGTAACTTAGGCTGTTCCTAGCACTGCACTCCTACTGGGCAGAGAGCTCGGATGAATGTTCCTGGGATCTGTTGAGGCACGCACCCGCTTATGGAGCACAGCCCCGAGGGCTTCCGACCTAAAAGCCTGGGAGCCACTGGGGCCGTTCACTTCCACAATGCCTCAATCTACGTGCCTGCTGCAGGCCCTGGTACGTCCCAGCTTCGCAAATTCATCTTCGGAGGTTGCTGTCACCGCACGTGCTAACTCACCACCGCGTCTTCTGCTCCATTGTCTAATTGACCACGATCTGTTGATGCCATACCGGCCTGTCCGTCCTTGATCTGGAAGTCCACAGAATCTAGCCCCGCATCTCCAGAAACCTTCTGCGGAAGATCTCCCATCATGTCTTTGGAGGGGCCTAGCCCTATACGCTGGAGCAGAGGTTCCGGACACAAGGCTCAGCCACTTGGTTGTGCGTTCAGTGTATGCGTTCCGCTGCATCTCATCCCCACAAGGGTGTTGCGAACTGTTCTCTGAGGCCGTCTTCGAGCACAGGTCTGGCCACGTGGTCTCTCGAGGTGTGGTAGAACCCCATGCTCAAAGTGGATCTGGTGCTGCCATGGCCTGTTCCTGTGCTGCCTTGTATCAGTGCCTCAGTGCTGTCGTGTAGTCTCAGCCTTTCCAGCCACTGGTAGGATTCATGTCAGTCCACCTCAGCTATCGTCGATGGTACAGTCCCAGAGAGAGGTCTTGTCTGTGCCAGGGGCACTTGCTTCTGCTTGGTTTGCTCCTCCATGTCTGCTGCTGCTCAGGCAATTTCTGAGCAGCTCATCTTTGGGGCTCATGCGTACGGAGGAGGCTCACTGGGATGTTCCGGGTGGTCATCCTAGACAAGTGCCTTTGACGGCTACTCAAGCCCCGCTACGCCTTCTTTCCGGTCTGGTATAAGCATCTCCGGGGGGTGTGGATGCTTTGGGGTGGAACCTCGTGCATTAGTGAGAGCTCGGGTTTTCACATCGGCACATGTCCATTATGATGCACCTCCTGTGGGCAGCACGCTGAACTATACGCGTCGAGCTGTCGCCAGGAATAGTGAGACGAGCAGACCGGTCAGGGCTTCCGGAACCGACTGATTGCGGGGATCTGTGTTCTTCCACGAGCCTGGCTCTTCAGGACCTGTCTGTACCTTTTGTGATACTTGGAGTTGCTTGTCTTCCTTGCTTTCCTCATCGTGGTTCCCATGTGAAACTGCGGGATGCCAGGTACTTGTAGCTGGTCTTGTATGTCTGCTATGTGGCGCCGCTGGTATATTCACCCAGCTCACAGTCTTGACTACCTTCCATGGTCAGGTTCCTCCAACCGGGGACCCCCATCTGCTCAGTCCGAATGGACATCCGCGATATCCTCACTGTAGCATCCGCGTCAGGTGGATGCGAGTCGAATGTGCTCGTTGCATCTCTAGCATTATCAGCTTTGATGTCATCCATAGACGGAGGTGGTGATGTGAGTTTCACTCCCTGAACCTGTACCCTGTTCCAGTCCTGTGTTGATTATCTGGCTGAGGGGTTTTAAGCTAATGGCAGAAACAGCAGCGGGGACAGTCTCACCTTGGTATGATGCCACACTTGATGGGCCACTTGTGCAAGTTGCCTTGAGTTGACTTCTAGTTGTTCCATAGTCCCATTGAGTTCTGAGGAAGGTCCTTAGTGTCCTGTTGATCGTTTATAGCGCCAGACATCACAGATCAAACGTGTTTCGGCATTGGATCCATGGCTTTCCTATAGTCAATGCCCGGCTGTGCTTCAGATTGGTCTGTCTAGACTTGCGATCTTGGGGCGACTGCTCTATCTATAGCGTCAACTGGTGTTTTGAGCCTCTGGGTGTTCCCAATGCCTCTTTTTTGTCTAGACTGCTCTCGTACTGCCATGTGGTCTGTAGCTTTGCAGCTATGAGCCTGATAAGCACTTTCCATGTTGTGGGAGGCAGGTTATGGCCGTAGGTTGCCGGTCTGTCCCCTTGCAGGGGTCTTGTGCTGATCAGCACTGTCCCCTTCCTTGTGTTAGCAGTGGGTGGGAGCTGGCTGCTAGCAGCTGTTCATCTGTGCTGCTAGGCGTCGTCATGCACTGCTGTTATATTCTTAGCAGGTCGGTGTGGTCATAGGTCTGGGTCCAGATTGCTGTCCAGCTCTTCCATGTGTTTGACCCGCTGCTGGATGTCTCTACTGTTGATGGGTGATGGTTTCTGTTCTGGGAGATTGCTGTGCTCCGTTCCAGGTTCAGTGCAAGCCCACTTTGCTACTGGTGTTTATGAGTCTCTCTTCTCTCATATGTCTTTACAGTACTGTTCAGTTTTCTGCTGCTGGTGGCTCTGCTGTTATGTGTGTTGGGCACTGCATGTTGGGAGTACACCGTTGGATTGGTTCTCTTGGAGTAACAGGGCATTTACGTTTTTGGCTGGCCTGGGCTCTGCTGTTTAGTGTGTTGTTGCATCTGCAAGTTGGGAGTACCTGGAGGTTCCTTGGAGAACAGGCTTTACTTTTTGGCCTCTGCTTCTCTAGGTATCCTCGTAGAGAGCAGGTGCTTGTGAGCCTTTGCCTGGTTGTTAGCGTCTCTAGGCTTCAGATGGATCAGCCTTCTTTTTTCCAGTAGCCCAAAAAATTTCCTTTTAATCCTTGAAACTCTTACCAAAACTCTTCTGGTTAGTATCACCAGCTGACTAAGTCTCTCCGAGTCCCTTGATCTTACCTCCAACCCTCATTTTCCAGGGTGGGTTACTACTTGTTGTCTTCTTGATCGTGTAGCCAAGCATCTCCAGGTTAACAGAGGCTGAGCGGTATACCAGTTCATTGGTTGAGATGGTGGCTAGTAGGCGATTGTGATGATGGGGCTCTATTGAGCAATCTTCTAACTACTATCTGATGGTACTTCGCCACTGAGCCTTGGTACGGCCGAGAGATGGACTGTAGCTAGTTTTTTCCATGATCTTAGGCCTCATATCAGCGCTTGCTCTGCAATGGAGGGGTGACAGTGAAGTTTCTGCTTCAGTTGGGCCGCATCCACTTGTCTTGCCAAGTCTTTGGAGTCTGGATGTAATGTGGAGTTGGTCTATCCAACTGTGAGAGCGCTATCCTCTGTTACTAGTTGAAGGCTGGGTAACTCGCTGTTCTCGTAGTGTGGATGTAAAGGTCTTTTTGTCCATGTCCACAGTCCCCGATATCGTTTCTATATCCCTCTCATTAGGTTCTAACTGTTGTCAGAGCATTCATCCCAATTCCAGTTCTCTTGTCTCCATGAATGTTTGATTCCAGTAGCCCACTTATCGCAAGATTGCCTGGTTCCTCAACATTGGACGCGGAGCCTTGCTTATCGGGCGACGTCGAGGCCGCATGAACTCTCGCTAGTTCGTGTCACTCTCATATTTGAGGTAGGCAGCTGAAGCGTTAGGGGGTCTTTTGCCCAAGGACCCCTACTGGAAAGTTGGGTACCAACCGGGATTTGAACCCCGGTCTCTCGTATCAAAGGGCGGTCTCCCGTATCAAAGGGCGGCGCTCTTAACCACTACGCTATCCAGTCGCATATATATATATATTGCTAAGATCACTTCTGTAGCCATGATGTAGTGCATGTAACATTAAATTATAGCTAGCGCTCTCTCTCTGTGTATGTGTATATGTGTATATACACACACAGACACACACACACACACAGATTATAGTTAGGGTCTCTCTATTTTTTTAACTGAGTTTTGAAAGCATTTGCAAAAAGCTAGACTCTATACACAACAAGTCAACCTCTATAACACAGTGAGCTCTTTATGTGTTGATGTGTCTCTGCATTGTAGCAAAATATATAATCACTCTCAAAGGATACATTTTGAGCCCACAGTTTTATTCCAGAGACCAGGTAATGTGAACAAACCACTCAGATTTAGCATCTTTTCATAAGAGCAGAACAGCCATAAAGAAAATTTTATACTGAAGGAGCTTATCAGATCTGCCTCAGCTGAGCCCTCATCTACCTTTTAAACATTCCTTGCTCTTCTCCCCAGCCAGATTTTCTGTGCTGCAGAGCTGAGCTGGAAGAGAGGCAGGCCTAGAGAGAGGGACAAATTCAACCCCCGAATACGTAGGTGCAACTCCCACTGGGAATTGTACTCACTTACCTCAGCACTAAATTTGGCCGAAGACTTAAAATGACAAAAGCTGAGATACAGGAATGGGGTTTAATAAAACCAGGCTGTTGCCTAACAACGCCGAGCAGAGCAGGTGAATACTGTTGTAATAAGACACATGAATATTTCCCATCATTTAAAGGGAACTTGAGCGTACACGCAGCTTTGCAAACCTACAGCGGAAAGTCTCTTTTGGTTTCGGGTTAAAAAATAAGGATATGTAATTCAACTATGTAGACTTGAAAGAGTCATATATGCTCTATAACTGACCTTGAAGAGAAATCCATTTTTAATTCTACTTACTTTTATCAGTTAAATTTAGGAGCAGTGAATAATTTTTGGAATAAAATCTACAGAATATTTTTGCTGTATTGATTCCAAATATTTCACTTCAGCAGCTGCAGGTGACTGTTTCAAACAAATGAATCAAGATTTAGGGTAAAAATTAAGTGCCTACATGACTTAGAAGCCTAATGGGACAGATTTTCAAAGGTATTTAGGCACCTAAAAGGCAAATAAGTGCCTCCTGGGATTTTCAAAAGCACCTAAGCAAGTTAGGAGTCTGGGTCCAATTGTCTTCAATGGGAGTTAGGCACCTAATGGGATTGACAAAAGTGTGTAAGGCAGGTTAGGTGTCTATCTTTAAGTGCCTGAATACCTTGAAAATTTGACCCTGAGCGACTTTTGAAAAAAGGGACTTAAATCCAGATTTTTAAAGTTATTTACGGGTTGTTCCACTCATTGTCGCAGTGCCCAACTGGTTTAGGAGCCTAAGCCTCATTTTCAAAAGTAACAGGCATTTAGGCACCTAACCTTTGAAATTAATAGGAGTCAGGCACCTAAATATCTTTGAGGATCTGGGCCTAAGTTACTTTTGAGATTAAGACAGGCATTGCAGTGCTGAGTGGAGCAACACACGAATAACTTTAAAAAATCTAGGCCTGAGTCTGATATTACTCCTGTTCAAGAATTTATAGTCTACACTTGAACACAATGCTGATGAAAAAAGTTGACCTCGGAGCCCCTCAGAATAAGGTTTATAAAAGAAATACCAGCAACCCCTGAACCAGAGCAGCACTGCCATAACTAAATCAGAGTACTTAAGGGTGGTAGCATTCATATTTCTGAATGAAAACTGCAATTCACAGTACTATAGTCTCCTTTTTGATGTAAAGATTAGGAAGCACTGGCTATTTATTAAACATAGACTCCCTAATGTTCTGTGTCTCAGTAGAAAACATATCCCATTATAGTGAAATGCAGTTCACGTTCATCACCTTTATTACACTCTTGAAGATTTTATTTATTGCAGTACATAAGGTGGTGGTGTCAGCGGGACTAGAGTCTTGCTGTAGGAAGCTCTGACGGCTTGATTACTGTAGCTCACTGCTGCAAGTTGTAGTCGTATTTTATATTGTTACAAACTTTCACCTTCCAAAAAACTTGCAGCAAGAAATGATTACCAGGATAATTGTTTCCTTAAAGATACCGATGCCACTGCCATGTGGGGGATGATGAATGAAAGTCTGAGACCTGACTTGCTCCTTTGCTCTGGTGTGAGCAGGGTCTGACAGGGCTGAGGTGGCAGCAGGCCCAGGTTTTGTAGTCCAGCAACTGGTGTTGCTCTGCAATGCTCCCTCTATAAGCTGATCAAAACAGGAGAAGGAGCTCACAGATTCTGGCGGGGGTCACCACAGATCTTGAATTCAAGTGCAGAGAAAGTGCCAGCAGTCACTGGTATTTAAAGCACCATGTCATCTAGATGATCGCTAACCAGGGTGAGACAACACTATGGTAAGACTACCAGTGGCCATCTACACTAGCACTTCCACTGCGGCTACCAATGGCAGAGCTGTAGCAGCCCTGGAGTAATGGTGCAAGAGTTCTCCATCCCTAACAAGGCTAGTGTAGATGCAGCCTTGGACTTTCCATTTTCCTCCTGGAGGATAAATGATGTGAGATGATTTGACCCTTAACTGTCTTTGTTTTGTTTTTATGCTTTTAGGCTTTAAATACTTCCAAATGGTGCTACCTTGCAAAGTGCTGCCTCTACCCTCTCTACTCTCTGAAAATCAAGGGGAATGAAAATTTTTCCCAAGACTTTTAAAACCCTGCTAAAAACTCGCATTGCTTCATTTGCTTTCCATGTTACAATATAATTAAAACTGGCTCCCATATATTCATGTAACTGTTAGCATGACCCAAATGTGGCAAAGCTGTTTGTGATTTTTAGTACTGACGTTTACATTCAATTTTGAATTGGCTTTTTTTCTGCTGGTGCTAGTTGACAAAGCCATTTACTCACAGTTAGGGCAAGCAATCACGCCAAAAGATTTCTGAATTGAAGATACAGCCATAGTATTAATTTAAATTATGCTCAGCAAACAGGGTGTCATCACTAGCTGCCCTTGTGCACATAATCCTTTACTTTTATCATAATTGAATACTGTTGTTACCATGGTGCTCAGAGGCTCCACTCAGAGACTGTGGTGCACAGTCCTTTCCCCAAAGACTTCACCATCTCTGTGCTGTTCTGCACTGCAACCAATCTCTCTCTCTCTCTTTGAAAAGGTGTAACATTTCTCATTGATCAGCTAAGGGCCTGATCCTGATCCTGTTCCTGGAGAAGTCAGTTGAAAGACTGACTTCAGTTACAATCCTGCTCCAAATACCTGACTTCAGTGAGGACTAAAATGACACCCTAAAACAATGTACACCGTTGTAGTGTAACAACATCTGAACCGGACCCAGCTGTGTCTCCATGGAGTCATCATACTGCTGAACCTGCGATATGTAGCAATGACCCTTTTAGTGTGTTCTTATTTCCTTCTTTATTTACATGACCCATAGGCACAGTACCCTCAGTTAGGGTGAAATCCACCCCAGTGCAAAGCCATGTGCATCACTTAAAACCAATAGCACACTCTGGCATTTTCCCTTCTTTCCCTGCAGGCAGTCGTAAAAGAGGCAGCATAACATAACTACTTACCATTATAACCCTCATCTGAGCATCGATTATCTGAATTAAATAGAAAGCTCTTCAGGAAACATCTTGTACATTGTCGTGCAGAGATAACATTTCTTCATTCCCTGTTTTCCACAGCATCAAGTGAAATGGCAGTTCTCCTTTCCTTATAACGTACATCTCAATTCTTAACCAAAACCAATTTGAAACCTATACATGTTTTATACAGTAAGCATCTTCAAGCAGGAGCCTACTCTATCCAGTTTATCTTTCCAAAGCAAAAAGTTCTTTGGATGAGAAAACATATAAGTTTTTCTTAAAACTGTTTTCAGAACAAATCTAAGGTGCATTATCACCCCTACATGCACACCAAATTAGGTGCAGCTCCACTGGCTTCAATGAAGTGACCCTCATGTAAATGAGAGCTGTATTTAGTCCTGTGCATTTCTCTTTCAACATCCTTTTAGTTGCCTTGTTCAGCTTCAGTCTTCTTCTTTCTGCTGCCAACATGCAAATTACAATCATGCTCCAAATAACTGATTCCCTACAGTTACACTACTCAGGCCTGGTCTACACCACGCATTTAAACCGATTTTAGCAGCGTTAAACTGATTTAACTGCACACCCGTCCACACTACGAGGCCCTTTATATCGATATAAAGGGCTCTTTAAATCAGTTTCTGTACTCCTCCCCAACGAGAGGAGTAGTGCTAAAATCGTATTACCAGTTCGGATTAGGGTTAGTGTGGCCGCTAATCGAACGGTTGAGCCTCCAGGCGGTATCCCACAGTGCACCACTGTAACCACTCTGGACACATCTGAACTCGGATGCCGTGCAGGATAAACAGAAAGCCCGCACACTTTGAATTTCATTTCCTGTTTGCAGCATGAGCTCTGATCAGCATCGGTGGCGTTGCCAGTCCCAAATCACAAAAGAGCTCAGCATGGACCATATAGGATACTGGATCTGATCGCTGTAGGGGAACCAATCTGTTCTTCAGAGCTCTGTACAGAGACAAAATGCCACGCGTTTGAAAAATCTCCGGCTACACGTGCTGCGTGACAAGCGTAACGGAAAGCCAAAGACTCAATGGACGCTCATGGGGGAGGGGGGTACTGGAGGACTCCAGCTATCCCACAGTCCATGCAGTCTCCAAGAAACTATTTGCATTCTTTGGCTGAGCTCCCAAGTGCCTTTTGGTTACAAACATTGTTCCGGCGTCGTGTTCAGAGTAATAGGCTAGCTCAATTTACTCCCTCCCCCCACTACATGAAGGAAAAGGGAAGAAGATAGTTTCTTGATTTTTCCCAATCCCTATGTCTTACTGAATGCTGGTGGTAGACTGATGCATGCCAGCAGTGGAAGAGCCGAGTATCGCTCTCTCCCCTTCTGGTGGCAGCGTCATATGACTGTTATCCGTCTGTCACATCAGCCCGTGAGAGTCGGCTTAGCCTCAGGTGAGGTCGGTCTCGGGCGCCGGGGTAAACAATGGGAATGGCTTCCTGGTCATTTCGCCAGTAAGATGGTACGAATGGCGCAACAGTCCTCATCTAGCAAACTGGGGGCTGGCTCCTCAGCCCCTCCTTTCCTTGTGTAAAGAAAGCTTCTGTACTGCCTGGACTCGCATAGCAGTGGATGCTGGGCTCCTCTCTCCCCGCACCGCTTAATGTCCTGCTGACTGTCATGCACGGAGCTCTCCCCTCATTTTATCTCACTACATCACTGTTTCTTATTCCTGCTTCTTTTAACTTCATGACACAAGATGAGGGGACACTGCTACGGTATCCCAGGAGGTTGGCGGAGGCAGAAGCCAACGGTTGGGGTTGTTGCTCGGGGCACCCCCGTGAATGCATGTAGCTCCTTCATTTCGCTGGGGATCTGCACGGAGCAGCTGTGCCTCTCTGATACCTGTTCTCTATACACTTGCCCCATATTCTAGCAGGACTGACTATTTTAGAAACCATAAAGAGGGATTGACTTGGAGGAGTCTTCCCAGTTTTGCCTATGGCCCCGGCGATTTCAGCCAGGGGCACTCATGATGCGCGTACAGTACAAGGACAGATTAAACAGTCATCTCATTGCCCAATTTACCCCGCGCGATGGTACAGACGATGTCACCATCTCTGCTATCATGCACAAGCAACTTGAATGCTGCTGTGTTGTGCGTGCGGTATACGCCTCTGTCTGCGGCATCGTACACATACGGTGACTGATAAAAAAAAAAGCTGAACGGGCTCCTGGTTGCCTGCTATGGCGTCTGCCAGGGCATCCAGGAAAAAAGGGCAGCGAAATGTGTCTAGCCTTGCTATTCCAGCGGAAGGAAGGAATGACGACATTACCAAAACACCGCGACCAATACTGTTTTTGTCCCATCACCACTGGGCTCTCAACCCAGAATTCTAAGGGGCGGGGGAGACTGCGGGAACTATGGGATAGCTACGGAATAGCTACCCACCGTGCAACGCTCCGGAAATCGACGCTAGCCTCGGTACATGGATGCATACCGCCGAATTAATGTGCTCAGTGTGGCTGCGTGCACTTGACTTTATATAATCTGTTTTACAAAACCGGTTTATGTAAAATCGGAATAATCCCGTAGTGTAGACGTACCCTCACACTCACCAGTTATACCCAGTTATACTCATTTTCTGACCAATTTGCACAGCGGGTCAGATTTGGATCTCAGCTACTCCCACTATCACAGATGTAAATGAAAATAGAATCTTACCCACTGTATGTAACTTACATCACTGCTGCTTATGGCATCACTGAATTTGGCCCACTAAAAATCCTGCCAGTGGGGATGTACTTGAGAAGCTCCAATTGTCACAGGTGGAGGATGGAAGGATTCCTCCTTTTCTATCTGAAAGCAGTACATTATTTAGCCACTTACAAGTCTGAAGTGAAGCATTAGGTTTCCATTATACTTATCTTCCTGGGAACCAACTGATCCATAAGAGATATATTGTGGAATAGCCATTTGCTTACCCATTGACATGGTGGTCTTTACTAGGTGAAAACTCCCTCAAATTCTGTGAAGCCACTAATGTAGCAGTCTGTATGAGGTTTGCCTCATGTTATGCTTAGAGTAATATTTGGAGTCAAAAGGCTACCTGGTGGTCTCCAGCATGAGAGGATGCACAACTGGCAAAGTATACAGAAACATACATTACAAAGTAAAGATACTGTTCAACCCAAGTTACAGAATTCAGTCCCAGGAAGTGTTTGGATCCTGGGTTTTTGTCTCAGGCATATCTGTACTACACAGTAGAATTTCAGTTGGTACTATGGTATCATACACAATCTGAATCTTGACACAAGCACGGGGCACCAACAAAGACACCAAGCAATATTCTCCAGACTGACTCCACACTGTTGGAACAGCATTGTTGTAAGGCAAAAATGTCCCTATCATCTTTGACAGCAGCCTATGCTACTAAACATGGCAGGCATATGAAAAAACCTCCATGTGGTAATTGTGAATTCTGTGTAGTCAATCTTACATTTTCTCTGATAGACAAGGGGATAAAGAGTCAAACAGTTTCAAAAATGGGTTCTGAACATTTTAGTGACTAAAAGTTGCAAAATCATTTTCCTATTAACTGGTAGGGATCCGGTATTTGGATAGCTGCCAGATATTTGTGAAAATGCTTGTGAAATCTCAAAAGTTTCATCAGTTGTAGCAAGCCTACAAATTCCCACCATAAGCCTTTTATTTGTTATTTTGAATTAATTATTCATCATGTATGTTATTCAAGTCATCCTGCCAGGAAGCACAAAAAATACCCTTTAATTTAGGTGACCAATTACTCAAGACTACACATGATTAGTGAATAATCACTGTGAGCAGTTTATGAACAAACCATAATGAAATTGATTTGCATAACCTATTTGGCAGATACTTACAAATAACTAGAAAAAACCAGGACTAGTTTGTGAATGATTTGTGAAGTAAAAACCAGGCTATATTTACAGCAAATATTATTTCCAATAAATAATTAAACCACTTGTAATAGACACCAGGAAGAAGCAAGATCACAGGCAGCCATCAGGAGAGCTTTTTACTAGTATGGACATTTCTACTACATCACAAGCTATTGCTGCGCAGGCTAGCTTTAAATTGTGATGAGTTTATTATAGCATTTTACCCTGTAGGATACCGTGGCAAACTACTGTTACTGTATTTTCCCAGTAGCTGTCCTAAAATGTAACTTGCCTCAGTGTGTTTTGGGAAGTTTGTGCAATGCCTCATGGGACGAAAACATTGTAGCAGGGGAGAATGGGAACATTGTGTCGGCTTCCCATGATACACTGTGCTCAATGGCGAACAATGCAGTTGTTTTTGCATCTTAAAACTGCCATGAATACTCCTTAACCCCAGAAGCATGGAGCCTGCTCAGTTGTGCACTCTTGCTATGAGCATCTCGAACACCTCGCACCTTCTCCTGCAGTATTTCCAGAGCCGAAGTAGGGTCCGCCATGCAGAACATAGCAATGTCCTGCAAGCAACCCTGCTGCAAGCCACTGAAGAAAACAATTCACAGTTGCTGCTGGTAGTCAGAGTGCAGCTGCACTCCGTTGAGTGTCATATCTGGTCCCATGAAACAAAGACTGTCTGGTGGAATTGCATCATTTTGCAGGTATCGGATGATGAGTAGTAGCTGCAGAACTTTCAGATATGGAAGGCCACCTTCCAGGAACTTTGTGCAGAGCTTTCCCCTGCCCTGCAGTTCAGCAACACAAAAATGTTGTTGTCCCTAGACTCCCACACCTGTGAGGTGTCCACATTGCTTGTGGGGGTGCTAGTAGGGTCACCTCTGAGAATCACATGCAGCTCATTGTAGAAATGGCATGTGTGGGGTTCAGCACCAACACAACTGTTTGCCTCCCTTGCCTTCTGGTACGCTTGACGAAGTTCTTTTATTTTCACATGGCACTGCTGTGTGTCCCTTGTGTACCCCTTCTCCCCAATTCCATGAGTGATCTTTGCATAGATGTCAGCATTTCTTCTGCTGGATCCGAACTCTGCCTGCACAGACTCTTCTCCTCACACAGTGATGAGATCCACCACCTGCTGTGCAGACCAGGTTGGAGTGCATTTGGGGCGTGCAGTCTCCATGATCAGCTGTGCTCAAGCTGACATGCTCCCAATGCTGATCAAACAGGAAATGGGAAATCAAAAATTCCCGGGGCTTTAGTAGGAGAGGGGCAGTTTCCTGTGTGCCTGGCTCCAGTGCAGCAGAGTTGAGAATGATCTCCAGAGTGGTCACAGATGAGCATTGTGGGACACCACCTGGAGGTCAATTAAGTCGAATTACACAACGCTGTGTCTACAATACCTCTCAGTCGACCCATGAAAATTGAATTGAGCTCTATGCCTCTCGCAGAGGTGGATTACAGAAGTCAACAATAGATGCAACTTAGGTCGGCTTAAAGGACCCAGTAGTGTAGACACATACATTAACAGGTTGATTTAAGGCAGCTCCCTTCAACCTTTTTAGTATAGACTAGGCCTAAATCTCTAATCATAGCACATTTTCTTCGCTCTTAGCACAGAGCTCCATCCCTTAGCACAGATTCTTCAAGGTTTCAGTATCTCTCAGCAAGCATCATCTGTGTGATGTCTGTATATGTGATGAATACTTGCTTATAACTGGCCAGCAATTAGTTTTATTTGCTTGCTGTTTCTGGTAAAGCTCAATGTAAAAGCCAGCTGTTTTATTTCCTCCCAAAGTGCAGAATAATGTGATAGGTGAAGATTTAAAGGCTGTTTGAAAAAAAAATGTTTATAGAAATAGCCTGCTTGGTTTTCTGCTGACTCCAGTCTCTTTAGCCTGTTACAATCCTTGACCTACTAAATAACCTCTGTTGAGAAATTAAAAATTCTTTACATTTCCACCAGAAATGCAAGGTGTGTATGTTTGTTTATAATTGACATTGCCATCAGATCTTTACTTTTCTTATTCTTTGCTTAATTTTTCTTTAAGGGGGTTGTTTC
The DNA here is from genome assembly GCF_003597395.2 of Chelonoidis abingdonii. Lineage (NCBI taxonomy): Eukaryota > Metazoa > Chordata > Testudines > Testudinidae > Chelonoidis > Chelonoidis abingdonii. The sequence goes on from NC_133770.1 coordinate 117,658,715, forward strand.
TATTTGAGATGTGCTCTTTGTACTATATATTCCGGTGAACTTCTCTTCTCTCAGGCTGTCTGCATCTTTCAAGAAGTGGCTTTGCACCCAATTAAAGTCAGCAGGAAAAACATTCTCAAGACATTGGAAGGAGTACAAAATCGATTGGGATTAAATTTTCTGAAACAATATGGCCAGTACTCTAGACACTATAATCCTAGTCAATTTCATTCCACTACTGGCACCAGAGAATGCATTTGCAGCAGCCAGTAATTGAATATGGTCGATCACAAAATAGATTTGCAAATGGAAAACTATAGTTTTACACATTTGCATGTCATTTTGTGTTTTCAATAAGTGCAGAGAACATTGCAAAGCATTGATTCAGACCCCTGATATTTTCACATGTTCATGCTATCGAACAAGAGTGATGCTCACCCTGATAAGAAGGACCCTCTTTACCATGTTCCCGCCCTGGTGGCATGGCTTGGGACTGAGGGTGGAGTTGGAGTTATTAGCAAAGGAGCTGTAAATTAGAGGTGGGAGGGGCTGTTGGACTACTGCATGCCAGTGGGGTTCTCTATACTGGCCCCCACACAAGTCAGTGCAGTTGATGCCACAGGAGGAGAAATAGAGGAAGACACAAGATAGTGACCACAACACCCTATGTTAGTGACTAGAGTGTATTTGGTCACTACCCCAGGCCACAGAATGAAGGTGCTCTGGATTGCCGGGGCTGGATTTCACTTCCCCAATTCACCTCCTCCAGAACATCACCCAACAAAGCCCCTGGTTTTATACAGGTGCAATGAATTTCACCCCAACAGAATAATCAGAACAGCCATGTGAACAAGATGCAGGGTGCACCATATCTGAATCCCATTAACATGCATTTCAGCTAAAACCCCATGAGCTCTGTTCTTGTCTATCATCACTAGGCATTCCACTTGTATCTGTTGCATCTTTGCTTTACAAATCCACACAGAAAAGGACTCCTTAGTCTGAGTTCACTTGACCAAGGATCTTAAGTGGGGTAGGTTCCAGACATCCTTCCTTCCTTGTCTTTTCTTAAAGGTTGGAGGTTATTTCCCATCTGTGTGAAATTCCCAAACAAATGAAGAAGGTGTGAAGCATCAGAAGTTTGATTCAATTCATCACTAAGGCTTGTAGCATTAGTGGAAAAAAAAAAGAAAAGAAAGCATCCTTCTCTCCCTCGCAGATTGCTAGGAAACTGTCCCTTCATTCTGGATGAGAATCTGGTCACAATGATACATGCCCATCACCTCTAGGCTAGCTTACTGTCGTTCACTTTATCTGTGGCTGAATATGGAAGCAATGCACAGGCTATAGCTTGTTCAGAAGGCAGCTGCCTGCCTTCTCAAAGGATTGAGCCACTGTGAACGCATCCTTCCTGTGCTCTCATCCCTCCACTGGTTCCCACTCCAATGCCAAAGCCAGTATAAAGCCTCGGTCCTGATCTTCAAAGCCACTAACAACAGCTCAAGACCCAGCTACAGAACTGATCACATTTTCCATCCTTGACCTACTAATATAGGTGTCTTCTTCTGGGACAATTAATTTTACAAAGCCCAGGATGAAGTGGGTGTCAGCTAGAGCAAAATCATTCTCAATCTGCTTTTAAAAATACAAAGTTTATATAATTCTATTAATACATTTAAAGATCATTCACCTTTATATAAAATCTGAATCACTGACAAACTAAAACTTACCTGCAACTTTGGTTTCTACCTCCCCTTGCACAATGGAAGAACTATAACTTATTTATTGCTGTTCATTTTTTGTGTTATATGGTTATAAGTGGCCTGGTATTGTTTCTGCTAAATAGATGGCTGCAACATTTTAAACAGGAGGATAGAAGAGTGAATATCAGTCTGAATATTAGAAAAAATAAATTATTTGTACCAGAATCCTGGAAACTTTCAGTCATCTCATATATTTTTTATGAATAATGGCTGGTTGTCTGATCGCTAGTGAGTTACAAATAACACAGTACCATTAGTAAACCTAATTGAGTGATCTTATTCATGAAAATATTCCCAAATCAGGTTTGTTATTTTTTTAAACTATTAAGCCAGTTCAAATTATCAGTGTGCTTTCATTTCATTCATGTTCACATTTTGGTTCAAACTCTTCAACGAGTTATGACATGGTATGAATGGATGCTAGTTCATATTGGAAACATCATCTCAGCCTGTCAAGCTGAGAACAGCTCTTAGTTCATTTTAAATCCTGACAACTATGTTTCCATTACTTCTAGCAGTTGAGGGAGAGACTATTCTACACATGAAAGATGCAACAAGGCATAAATGACTGTTTAGGATATTCCTGACTTCTCTTAAACAGGATCTGCTTTCAGTCTATTACAAACATAAGGAGATGCCATAACATTTTAAAGAGTTTGGAAGGGGGATGTTTTCACAATCATGAAATGTAATCAGCTTAGAGAGCTCTCAGAAAACACAGAATCATGAAACTCATGTAGAAATGTTGTTGCTTTACTAATTTCAACAGAAAATGTTATTCTGGTTCAAGAACTAACAACATGTGAGAGAGAGAACTGAAGGATTTCTGTAATCCACTGCCAAGCTTCCCATGCTCTCTGAGACCATTCTGTTTCAGACAAAGACAGACAGAAAAATCATAGTCTAACGTTAGGTAATACTGTTTAAAGTCTCCGATCAGTTCATTCTGATGTAAATTTAAAACCCCTATTAATTAGAAAGTTCACTTTATAGGACACCCACTTTAATTAAGCTTTCCTTTTTGCACCTTAAAGGCACAATTACACTGCTTGACAGTGAATAAAAATGTCATGAAATCCAAAAGTAAGTAGGAAATGCACCAAAGAGCACAATTTTCTGCAATTCTTCTATACAAAGAGAGTGTTCTCCTTGTAAAGGCTGCTAGCCATTAACTTCAGCAGAGCTTGGATTTCATCTACCCAATCAGCCAGCGGTTATTACTATAACTCCTACACAGGATTTGTTTCAAGCAAATCTTTGTAGCTCCCAGAGTCATTGACCTGTAGCCCATAGGATTATTTTGCTAGCTATTATATCCTACTAATCCAGCCAGCAGTATTAATTAATATGTTTCTTTTTCTGAAATTAATCCATTTTATTCTTATATTTATCAGTATTAATTCCTTGGAATTTAGGATGTGTTGAGGCATGTGTTTCCTAATAATAAGTTTTGCTGAAATGCTGAAATGTGAAAAGGTTACCAGCCTATAAGATCTGATAAGATCTGCTATATAGCAAAAAGTATAATCAGTTCTGAATATGTCAGCATGAAAGCTGGCAGTCTCTGGCACAGATACGAATGGTCGCTGAACTTTGAGGAACCAAAGGGAGGAACTATCCCCATCACATCACAGGTTTATCCGGCATCTACAACCGGTTGGAAACCACAGGGTACACCACAACTTGAAGATCATCAAGAGAGCCTAGGTTGGTAGTTTTGGAGTGAGATAATCCATATTAATATATTTAGAAACTGTCATAATCCACTAACCTATAGGATAAGGGTATCCATACATTTCTTAGGGTATGGAAATAAAATTTGGATATAGTAAGTTAGGCCTGAATTACATAGGTCAGGATCCTATAAAATACCTTGTAAGAGAGCTCTTCTCAGTTCTAGGCTCTTCTAACTCCTGAAGCTTCAGTTTCTTGGACTGCTTTTTCCAGTTCTCCTATACTTCAGAGATTTTTCATCTTTCTATCTATTTTATCTTCTATCATGCTATCAGCTCAGCTTGTGTATTACAGTATAACTACTCAACATTCCTAATTACTGGGGAAGCCAGCACCATCGCGTAACCGGGTATGCCAGGAGTGAGGCTGGTCCTCACTCCTATTACCAGGTCGTCAAGGAAGGGTGAGAGTATGTTAGGTTAAGGTACTTACAATAGAAATGTTACCACCAGGAGTTTTGGAATTCTTTTACTGTTTTGCAGTTATAAGTTTCATTGCATTTCTTATTTTTATGTTAATTTCAATAAAGGTTTTATCAATTTGGTATTGTCCTCAGTGTTCTTGCCAAGCACCCTGAGCGTCCTCCCCTGATATAGAACTCTCTGAGTTCTTGAACTCTGTAGTCTAAACTGGACAATAACCTATAAATCTTCTGGTCAGATGCGATCAGTGGCAAGCCATAACGACTAACCCATCAAATTCAGGTCAACAGACCATGTTTTCCCCAACTACAATTGGGAGAGAATTGCTATGATGCTCAGTAGCAGAGCCCCTCTGTGCGGTTTCTCCACTTGGCATCCATTGTGCAGAATTTTAGGCCCTCTGTCACTACAGAGACTGGCAGTATTTGAGTTTATAGTTTTAAAAGCTATATATTAGATTTATTGTAGGGGGAGAGGGCAGCGACTCATATTTTGGTTGCCTAACACTTTCTATTATAAAAAAAATTCTTGTGCCTTTTTCTGAACATCTCTCACACCTCCATCGTTTGAAATTTAAATAATAATTGTTGCAACCAAAACAGCTTTCTTTTAACACAAGTATTTTTGGTATATAATACTGTACACACAATTGGTGCACTTGAAACATTCACTCCAGTTCAGAGATATTACTGGTTCCTGCAGTATGACCTACTTAAAATCTAGGGAATGCCTTTGAAACCTTTACACACTGAAACCAAAATGAATGTTTTCAGTGCACGCTTTGGCTGGATATTTACTTCATATCCAAGCTTCATTTTCCTCTTAACAATCTAGACACCAGAACCACTCCGCAGCTTTGGTTTCACTTCAGAACCACTCAGGAGACAATTCTTTTATCCCCAAAAACGTAAACTTAACCATACATTTTTGTTTATGCCTACAGCTAATGTATAGCTCAATATCCAAGACCCACCACTGCTAACTATTGACATTTATACCATATAAATCATTTCAGGTGACTGTGTGAATATGCTGCTGAAGGCTAAGTGCCAAAAAATGTTGATTAAGAAGCAGACCTTGCTGCAGTATGTTTCCTGAATAGCTTTTCATACAACAGATTCTAGACTCTTAGATTCTTTTCATACAGCTACTGATTGATTCATTTATTTTCTTGAAATAAGGAATGTGACTGTTCTCTCCCCCTCCCCCACTAGATAGTGATTATAGACAGCTCTGCAGCATATGACGATCACATCATGGCCTTTTTTCATTGGAAGCACCAGATGCAGCTGGGACACTTCATTAAAGCGTATATAGAAGTGTTTTTGTGGTGCTTTTATGTTACAAAATCACAGTAGATTTATTGGGTGCATAGGCCCTGAGTCATGAAAGAATTTGGAGATGCGCTGAACTTTTAGTGAGTGAGTAGTTCCATAGTCCTCAATGGATTATTCATGTGCTCAGAGTTATATATGTGCTTAGGTACCTTCCTGAACTGGGGCCTTAGGTCTGGTCTACACTGCCGCTTAAGTGAAAAAAATCACCCCTCTGAGAGATCGACCTAACAGAGTGTTTACACCATGCTATGTTGGTGGGAGACGCTATCCCGCCAACTTACCTTCCACCTCTCGGCAAGGTGGAATACTGAAGTTGACGGAAGAGAGCTCTGCCATCAACTCATCGTGTCTTCACCAGACCCACTAAATCTACACTGCTGCATTGATCACAGTGGTGCCGACTTCATGCAATATAGACAAGCCCTGAGTCTGCAGTCTCCTCAGGGCAGAAGGCTTTCTGCCCCTTGTGCGGCGCCAGGCATGCTATTAGTGCTTAAAAATACCAAACCACAACTAATGCTCACCATTATATTTCAGATTTCATGGAAATATAAGCTATATAAGAGTACTGAAGTTCTCGAAAAAACAAGCCCATTGAAAGTACCAGCATCAGAATGTCTAAAATAGCTATTTTCTCACATTTATGTATTATTTGAAGTCAGTCTCCTTGCTTGCACATTATTTTACACTACAAATTAATCAGAAATAAGTCAATAGGAGTCTTCAAAACACATTGTTCAATTTCCCATCGTATTGCTTAGATGTGACTGGTCACAAGTCAAATTTCTGTTCCCTGAGGTAGCCACTGAAGCCTTGTCTTCCTCAAAGAGGATAGCAGTTTAGGAACAAGCTACAGGATTGTAATGTTTATGGTGCCACAGATTGTTTGTTTGCATGGATATCCTGTAGGCAGCAGCTCTAAGAAATGATTCAAGTTACAGAGATTCTGGAAGAGATATGCTCAGTCTCCAAAAAACATTGCACTTCAACTAACAACGTTATCACCTCCAAGATATAATTGTCTATACATTCAGTTAAACAGAACTTGGAAGGTTATCTTTAGTAGTGCAACCTGGTGATTTCCCACATTACTACAAAGATAGACACATTTTAAAAATTGTAAACAGTTGCCTTTTCTGATCACACAGTTTTTGCCTAGAGCATCTTTCCTAGAAAAAATAAACTATTATAAAATTAAATAGGATAGGTTCAAAGTTAAAAATGGATTTTCTCTCATTACAGAGAAGCATATAGTGGCATGGGTCTACATATTATTATAGGCATGCAATTCTCAGAAAGGGCCATATAGTTTGATATTTAATGTACTCACTCTAAACACACCACATCATATATCATTTGAAAGCTTATTTTATGTACATTTAGATGAGGCATGATGTGGAGTTGTTGAGTGGTGTCATAAGTCTGTAGGTGAGGTTGAATAAAGGTACCCTAAATGAGAAAATGTCACTTTTAGCACAATTCCATAAAAACTGAACAGGACAATGACTACAGCTTTTACTATTTTAGTTGATTTCAACACCTTAATGTCGTGTTTACTGGTCATACCTACCAAATGACAATGTATGAAAAGATTGTTATTGGTTTTGCGTGGGCAAGTTGTTCTTTTGTAGAAATGATGAAGCTGTTTAGCATGTGGCAAAAAATGGTGAATATCAACATTTTGCAAAATACTAACATAAAATGTTTTCACATCACATATTCATAATTGTCAAAGGATCTCACAAGTGATTAAAACAGTTTTCTATATTTTCAATTGAAATTTGTTGACCAGAACAGTCTCCTACTGACAGTTGTGCGCCAGTAGCAATTGATTGCACAGCCACAATTTGTACTGCACAGTGAGTAGATAAATGTACATGAATTCCTGTTGTAACGCTTCTCCATTTGTAAGCTTTTGTACATACAATGGAGCATCTAGGCTGCCTGGTAGAAGGTTTTAATTAGAATCTATGAATGAAGGGCATGCAACATAGACACCACAGCGTACACCAGAGATGCCATGGATGTCATACAAGTGATGACTGGAGACAAATTTCACATTTGATAAATTAGGTGTGAGTATTTGAGGTATGTCCTAAAAGGATTTGACAAAGCTAATTCTGCAAGCAAAGTCTTTGGCAGATATGACAACAGTAACTCTGTGAAAACTGCAGAAAGACAGCACTGGACAGGATCTACGGTTGGATGTAAGAAATACGAGGTGATTGGTGGATGCCCTGCAAGTCCATGGAAAAAGTTTCTAAACAAGCAGTCACTTGTAAAATTCCTGTATGTACAGATGGTTCAAAATGAACCTGAGAGTGTAGGAGCACACTCAACAAAAAACACTCCTCCTTGCTGGAGGCTTTTCCAATGATGAAGTATCAAAGTTCATCCCCAGCAGACGTGTTGAAGAAGTCCAAGACTTGTACAATACTCAAGAGGAAGCAGACACATGGATGCTTCTGCATGCTGTATGTGCCAATATGGCTTTTGGGTCTCTTGGTGTCAAAGAAATCATAGTAATTAGGTCACCTGATACAGATGTTTTGGTCCTTTCTGTTCACTACTTTCCAAAAATGAAGCACATAGATATGATGCAGATTGAAGCAGGACCCATTACCAGCACAACTGACAAGCGTTGCTTCATACCTGTGCATTCAAATTGTGACACACTCACTCCTGACTTCTGCAGCATACTTCCTGCTATATGGGCAATAACAAGATGGGACTCTGTCTCATGCCTGTTTGATTTAGGGGAAAATCTGTGCTTAAAGTTGTCAAATCAACAGGAGTTTACTGCTTCAGAGATCTTGCCAAATTGATGGGAAGAGTGACAGACAAGCAATTTCTGCTGCAAGGATGCTGGTAGCAGTGCTGCATGACCAGAGTGAGAAAGAAAAGGAGACACACACAGCCCTGAATTGCTTGTGCCTCAATCTAGCCATCAACAAAGAAAAGTCACTGGCCAAACTCCTACCATGTGATGACAGTTTTGAACAGGATGTCAAAAGAGCATCTTGAGAAACAAAGATTTGGATGTCTTCGCACATGGGTAAAGCAGATATTGGACCACCATTTTCACATGGATGGAAACATATGGATGATGTATCCTTCAAGGGCCCAGTGGCCCCTGAGCTTCTACAAGTCCTTATCTGTACCTGTACCAGTAAGGGTCAGTGCAGAATCAATGGATCTGTAGTCAGAACAATCTTCCCTGAACAGAACTGTATACATGCCAAGGCAATGAAGACTGTGGTAACCCGCGCACTCTCAACAGAGATCATAATAATGAACAAAAATGACGATAACGATGTTGACTAAAAATGTTAGAAGCGCTATTACATTTCAATGATACTTGTACAAATTTATTATTAAATTTTGTTTTACACTTTAGATTGTTGTTGCAATAGTTTGAGGTCGCAGAGAAATCCAGTTTTGTGTCTTGAAATTATACACTGAGACGCGAATGCAAATATTCAGAAGTGGTCATTTTTACATGTTGATGGTGTCACTGTTTCTCCCCATTGCTAAGGTAGTGGCACCAGTTGATAGCTCTGCATTGTACCTCATCTTAAAGAAGACATATTAAGTTTTCAAACGATGTATGATGTGCATGCATGTAGAGAGGGTACATTTAGTCATCCAAATCAGTGGTGTCTATTAGTATTAATTATTTGTATCACTTGAGTGAGTAGGAGCTCTCTAGTCATGGATCAGGAGCCCATTGTGCCAGGTGCACAACACAGAATAAAGAGACAATATCCCTGCCTCCAAACAGTTTATGGATACATGTGACCTCCCACTGATCCCCCAGGATCCATGAGGTTTGTGGCAGGACCTTGTGAACCACTTCAGAGCCAGACAGAATGACTGGGAAGAATTCTGAGGAAAAACCTTATAGTTTTCACCTCTTGCTGATTTGCATGCAGGAGAGGACTGTCAGGAACATAGAAAGGATTTTTATTGTATGCTAGTTTATTTAATATATATAATGTGTAAATTGCCTTTTTATATTGTAAATACCCGTTGTGCACATTGGAAAAAATACATTTAAACAAAGCAAACATTATTTCAGAATATTTGGAAGTCCTTAGGATATTTGTGAAGCTGCCTGTTGGGTATCAGAGTGGATACTGTGCATTAGAGCCTTCTTCCATTTCCCACAGGACAAAGATAATTGATCGACGTGCATGAGAAATAGCTACCATGAAAACAACAAAAGCTTCTGTGAGGTCTTCAACAAGAATACTGAATACAGTATTTAGAACTTAATGTGTACCCATGGAGATAATTTTCTAGCCTTGTTGTTCCCATGAGTTTTAAACCTGTTGTTGTTTTTAAATATTGCTCAGCAACATTACAGAGCAAAAAAACCACTCCAGAATAGATCTGCCACAAAACTGCATTGCTTTATGATCAACAGAGGTGCCGTTAGCACAGTCTGAATGAGAAACCTGGCACAGGTTTGCCTATCAACCATGATGTGGAGCTGGTAAAAATGGCTGTTATTTATTTTCTGCATTACAACTACTGCTTAGAAATCAATGAACATTTCATCTTAATAGATAGAGCAGGTGAACAACCAGACAATTTTATAATAACTTACAAAATGAATGCAGTATTTGCTCAGATATCACCTTAGAGTTCACTTGTAAAATAAAGGCGCAGCTCTGCACTGTCCATTTGAATGTCTCCAGCCAGCTACAGCGCTTCTCCCATTCCCAAGTCCTTGCTTCTTGCCAATCTCTTTCTTAGTAATTTGCACATTTGTGGCAAGTAGGTGGGGCTTAGGCAGGAATTGCAATGTGTTTAGCCCTTGAGTGCTTCTTGCATCCTCACCTCTGTGCACCGGCATAACGGCAAGCTACATTCTAACTAGAGCTGAGTCAATAACTGATTTTTCAGTCTGGTAGCCAAACCAAAAGAATCATTTAAAAAAAAACAAGAACATTTTGGTTCATTTCAGACCTGATTTATTTATTTATTTATTTTGTTATTCTGAATGAAACAGTCTGTCCCCACTCCATATAGCTCAGTTTGAACAAAATGTTTTGAAAATGTCATTCCAAAATGAAATGGCAAAATAGTTTGTTTAAAAAATGCTGAAACAAAACATTTCAACTTTTCTGGAAAAAAAAAGAAAAGAAAACCAACAACAATTTTTTTTCAGCCAAAACTATTCACCAAATTTGACTCGGAGAAGATGGAGAGAGGTTTGGTGCCCTGAAAATGCATATGATGGCAATTTTATTCACTAGAGGAGTTTCACCCATCTCTAAGTCTGACCCCTTAATGTTCATTTGAGGCCAAATGTTGCAGTCCTTCTTCAGTGCTTAGTCAGGCAAAACTCTCTTTGAACTTCTTCAATAAGGATTGTAAGATCTGGGACATAGAGCTTTTAACTTTTAAAGTACGTAGGCCAGATCCTACAATTCCTCACCTAAGCAAGTAGATCTAGTAATGAGATTACATGCATGAATAAGGACTGTAACACAACATTAAAAAGTGAGTGTCTCAAGTTTTTTTTTCCTGACCAAAATTATTAGCACTGACTGTTTCTTTATTTCATTTGAGTCGTTTCCTTCAATTACTTTTCTTGAAAAATTATTGGCTTTTGAATTTCTTTGAATCTTTCCAAAGAACTGAGAATGTCTCATATGTCACCTCAAAACCAGGGCTGCCCAGAGGATTCAGGGGGCCTGGGGCAAAGCAATTTCAGGGGCCCCTTCCATAAAAAAAAGTTGCAATATTATAAAATACTAAATTCTCATGGGGGCCCCTGTGAGGCCTGGGGCCTAGGGCAAATTGCCCCACTTGCCCTACTCCGGGCAACCCTGCTCAAAACATCTCAAAGATACAGCCTTTCCTATCTATTCACACAGCTAAAATGGCAACACCCTCTTCTCTGGCCTTCACAAATGCAATTGGATCCCACTAATATCCCTTCAAAATGCTGTCCCAAAGATAATTTTCCTAGTTTGTCACTTTGACCATGTCTTTGCATCCCTCCACTGGCTCTCCTTTCTCTATCACATCAAACATAAATTGCTTCACTTTCAAGGCCCTTTACGGTCTTTCCTTTGTTATCTATCATGTCTCATATGCTACCAAGAAGTTGATTCTTGCCTCTGATTGGTCAGTGCTGCCAACTTTAATCAGCCACTAGTTACATTTTAAAACAGTCACCTTTATACTTTCTCCCATACATGCCCCTCTAGCTTGGGAGTTGCTCCCTGTAAACATCCACAAAGTTACCTCATTATCCTCCTTCAGATCATTTCTTAAAACTCTCAAGAGTCGTGAGGCCTAAAAAATCTTGATAATGGTTAGGCAGATGGTGTGCTGAGACCACGGGTTACCATGCTGACCACAATTGTCTCATTGTTTCCCTGTGTTCTCCCATATGTCTGCATCCATCTGCTGTCTTGTTTCTTATACTTTAGATTGTAAGCTCTTGGAGCCAGGGACCATCTTTTTGTTCTGTGGTAATACAGCACCTAGCACAATGGGGTTACTAGTTCCCAACTGTTATTCCGTTATATTGCAATAATATTCATATGATAACTTATCTGCTAAATTTTGGATAAGGAATTCATACAGTGTGAAATTACTGGGAAAGGATGCAAGTAGTAAATACAAATGAATGTAATGATACTTTGCAGTTTTACAGCACCTTTTCAACCCTTGGATCTCAAAGCATTTTGTCAAGGTGGGTTAATATTATTACCCCCATTATACAGAGGGAGTAATGAAGGTACAGAGAGGTTAAGACAAACATTGTCAAAAGTGACCTTTGATTTTGGTGGTTACCTAATTTGACACTACTTCTGAACATCAGGCTCAGGAGAAGTACCTACAACATCAACTGATGTCAACAAGATCTGCACTTGCTAAGTACCTTTGAAAATAAAGCATAAAGTGTCTCCAGTTGGACAGTCAAACTGAGGCACACAAAATCAGAGCCCACTTTTAAAAAATTTGGCCTAAGGGTAAAATTTTGAAAAGCACCTAAGTGACATAGGAGCCGAAGTCTCACTGAAAGTCAATTTAGGCACTTTCTGATCATTTTATCCTAGATGCCCAAGGTCTCTCCTCTGAATAGTAGAACCTAGAATGTTTCATGATAAGTGTGTTTCTGGGCAGGTACCTATTAGTACCAGTGAGAGAGAAACAAACAAAACATTATTATGCAAAGGTTACCCAGAAGCCATAAAATATTCTGAAAACAAGAAATTTAGTGGCATCAGAGTTCTATCTCAATGCCAGAAACCCAGAGTAAACATACTACTGGGACCCGCATACCCTATTAAGATACATCTTTATAAAAGTATCCAACATAAATAAAACAATAAAAACATGGAAAATGATAGATGAAGGACTATTCTTTTGATCCCAAGATTAAAATTATAGTGTATCAGTTTAAACTTGAAGCTGTTCATAAATAACTGATATGTAATAATTTGCCAATAATCAATAACCAATTAATCGATAAGTAATTGACAGATAAGAGTTTACTGTGATTATATGTCTAGCAAGAGGAGTTCTTTCCACTAGCAATCAGTTTAACAACAACAAACTTCAGGTAAGTCAGCTTGGCTGGATTTATTGATTACCAGTTAGTAAAAGCAGCTCAGGTACAGAGAGGTATGCAGTCTCCTGCAGCTGTGGAAGACCTGCCCTATAGTTCCCTGAGCATCTGAATCCAGTCTCTAGATAGTCTTACTTCCTCCTGATGTTCTAAGGTGTTTATACCCCTTGTTGTTCTAGTCCTTTTCTGTTTCTTCCCTTTTGCACTTAGGAAATAATCCAAGGTGATAAGAAATAAGACATTTTGCACTTAATATTGCTAATATGTTTGCAACAGCAGTTTTCACACTTTGCAGGTAGATTGCCAAAATCTCTATAACAAACAGTTTTGCAAAATATACTATGGGTTACTGTGTGGCAAAATTCCACTCTTTAAAGTTATCTTTGTCTGAACTGCAGAGCATCATGGGGATCTTGCTTCCAGGCAAGCCTTGGAAACTTTCTTGGCCTATCTTAAGTGTCAACAAACTGCGTAAATAACAATGTTTCCTTTAAGAGAGAACCTGTTATATTGTGTCTTAGTCTTCTTAACTTTCATCTTGGAAGATTCAGTTGTCAAAAACACTGCACCAGGATGGCCGAATGGTTAATGTGTTGGACTTAAGATCCAATGGACGCATATCCACGTGGGTTCAAATCCCACTCCTGCTTTGAGCAGGGGGTTGGACTAGATGACCTTCCAACCCTGATATTCTATGAAGAATAAGTTGTCATCAGACTTCTTCATGTCTTCCTTAACCATTTTGAACCATATTTTCCATGGTCTTCATCCCAGGACTACTAGATCTTGTACTCTTTGGCCAACATATCCCACATCTCATTGTCTCATATGACCTGGCCATCTCAGTCAACACTCCTTCAGCTTTTCTCTGATGGGGATTACCTACATCATCACTCAGACCATTTCATTACATATCTGCTGAGATTCCTTTTACTCAGTATCCACCAGAGCATTCTCATTTCAGCAGTATGAATTAGTTGTTCTCTCTTCCTAAATGACTAGCATTCCAACCCATATGTCATGGCTGCCCTAATCATGACTGAGCAGGACTTTTTAGGAACCCCTCTGCTCACCCCATACAGGAAGGGGCTAGAAAAGGTGCCCCAAACATAGGATATCCCATCATATCTGACTGGATAATTGCTTCCGGAGGGATCACTCCCAATGTGGTCAAAAAACAATAATGTTTCTTGCAACTTGGAATGTCTATACCCTACTAGATGAATCAAAAAGTGAAAGACCCAAATGCAGAACACCAATTGTTGCCCAAGAACTCTCGAGGTACAACATCAACATCTCCACTCTCAGCAAAACAAGACGTGCAGATGAAGACCACTTGAGGGAAAAGGGCGGCGGTTATACTTCCTTCTGAAAAGGAAAAACAGCGACAGACAAATACACAGTGTTGGCTTTACAATCAAAACCCTTCTATTCAGCCACCTGACTGAGCTCCCCATTGGCATTAATGAGTGTCTTATGACCCTCCGCATCCAATTTTCCACCACCATCAGTGCATATGCACTAACACTTGATGCTGAAGAAGAACAGAAAGAATCCTTCTACACTGACCTTGACAAAATGTTGTCATTCATTCCAAAAACAGATGAGATAATCCTCTTAGGGGACTTTAACGCAAGAATTGGCTGAGATTCTAATGTATAGAGTAGCACCATTGGGAAGGAGTGGGCAAGACCGATTCCAATAGCATCCTTGTACTCAGCAAATGTGCAAAGCATGACCTTGTGATCACAAACACAATCTTCAGACAAAGCAACAAGTACAAAACAACTTGGCAACAACCCTACTCAAAACAGTGGCAGCTCCTAGACTATGTCATTATAAGAACACAGGATCTAAGAGATGTCCAAATCACTTGTGTCATGAGAAAAGCAAATGATTGCTGGACTAACCACCACCTGGTGACATCAGTCATGTCCATCAGGATTGCACTGAAACACAGAAAGCAACCCATATCACGCAGATGACAATACAACATCCAAATACTTCAATCCTCAGTGCACCAAGAGAACTTCCAAACACCCCTCAGTGACAAACGGACCATGACACCTGGAAATGACAACACAAGTGTCAAAGAAGACTGGGAAGCCCTAAAACAGACCATCCAGGAGGCTTCTGAGGAATCCATCAGCCTTGCTACCTGCCACCATCAGGACTGGTTTGATGATAACAACCCTGAGATTACAGCCCTTTTGGACCAGAAGACAAAAGCTTTCTGTGACTGGCAACACGAACCACTATCTAGTCAGAAGCAGAACTCTTTCCATCAGCTCAAAGCTAAAGTTCAAAGGAGAATCCGAGAAATGAAAAACAAATGGTGGAAGGACAAATCAAAAGAAATCCAAACATTCGCAGACAGATACGACATGTAGAGCTTTTTTTTTTTTTTTTTTCAGACAAAGACCCTATATGGACCAAGCTCATGTGCCTCACATCTCTGAAGATCTGAAGATGCAGGATCCTTATTAAAGATAACGAATCCATGAAAGAGTGCTGGAAGGAACACTACCAAAAGATTCTAAATTAAGAATTTACTGTGACTGACAACACCATCAACTTCATCCCTCAGCACCAAAATTGGGAAACTCTTGCCAACCCACCGACACCTGAGCAGGTCTGCAAAACAGTTAAACAAATAAAGCACCAGGTCCTGACGGCATACCAGCTGAAGTACTGAAAGTGAGGGGAGAAACACTGACTAAGAAGCTTCATTTGCTGCTCCTCAAAATCTGGTGCACCGAAGAAATCCCTGCTGACTTATGTAATGCTAACATCGTCACCATTTTCAAAAAGGGAGACAGGGCTGACTGTGGCAACTATTGAGGCATTGCCCTCCTCTCCATCACTGGGAAGATTCTTGCTAGAATCTTACCGTATGGCCTGCTCTACACTATGAGTTTATCTCGAATTTAGCAGCGTTAAACTGAATTAACCCTGCACCCGCCCACACAACGAGGCCCTTTACTTCGATATAAAGGGCTCTTAATATCGATATCTGTACTTCTCCCCAATGAAATCGATATTGCCATTTCAAATTAGGGGTAGTGTGGCCGCAATTCAACGGTATTGGCCTCCAGGAGCTATCCCACAGTGCACCATTGTGACCACTCTGGACAGCAATCTGAACTCAGATGCACTGGCCAGATAGACAGGAAAAGCCCTGCGAACTTTTGAATTTCATTTCCTGTTTGCCCAGCTTGGAGCGCTGATCAGCACAAGTGACCATTCAGTCCCAGAATCAAAAAAGAGCTCCAGCATGGATCGTACAGGAGATACTGAATCTGATCTCTGTATGAGGAGATGAATCTGTTCTACCAGAACTCCGTTCCAATAGACAAAATGCCAAAACATTTGAAAAAAATCTCCAAGGCCATGATGGACAGAGGCCACAACAGGGACTCAACACAGTGCTGCGTGAAACTTAAGGAGCTGAGACAAGCATACTAGAAAGCCAAAGAATCAAATGGACACTCACGGAGGGAGGGGAGACTGACGACTGTAGCTATCCCACAGTTCCTACGCTCTCTGAAAACCATTTGAATTCTTGGCTGAGCTCCCAAAGCTGGAAGAGTCAAAAACATTGTTGCAGGTGGTTCAGGGTATATGTCATTCCTCCCGCCCCCCCCGCGAAAGCAAAGGGAAAAAAAATTGTTTCTCACCTTTTTCAATGTCACCATATGTCTACTGGATGCTGCTGGCAGACGCGGTGCTGCAGCGCTACACAGCAGCATCCCTTTCCCTTCCCTTGTCTTGTGGATGGTAGATGGTACACTATGACCGATATCCGTCATCGTCGTCCTGTGAGTGCTCTTGGCTGGCCTAGGTGAGGTCGGCCAGGGGTTCCTGGGCAAAAATGGGAATGACTCCAGGTCATTCTCTTCTTTAAGCTTTGTCTAATGGAAATTCACTCCTGCCTGGAATATCATAGCAGCTGGAGGCTGCCCTTCTCTCCCCTCTTTTATCTCTGCTTGCAGAGGCAATAAAGTCAGTGTTGTTCCAAATTCATGCATTCTTTACTACTTCATCATACAATTGTGGGGGCAGGATAACTGCCACGGTAGCCCTTGAGGGGTGTGGAAGGAGGGAAGCAACGGGTAGCGTTGTTGCAGGGGCACCCCCGAGAATGGCATGCAGCTCATCATTTCTGCGGAAAGTCTGGGGCTCTGACCCAGAGCATCCGTTTGCGTCTCTGGTTCTTTAGTAGGCTTGCCTGATATTCTAGGCAGGACTGACTCTCCCAGTGTGGCTTTAGACAAGGAGTGGCCAACCTGAGCCTTAGAAGGAGCCAGAATTTACCAATGTACATTGCCAAAGAGCCACAGTAATATGTAATGATTATATATGTATGTGTGTGTGTGTGTGTGTGTGTGTGTGTGTGTGTGTGTGTGTATACACACACACACACACACACCCCCCTCTACCTCAATATAACGCTGTCCATGGGAGCCAAAAAATCTTACCGTGTTATAGGTGACACCGCGTTATATCGAAGTTGCTTTGATCCACGGGAGTGCCCAGCCCCGCCCCCACAAGACCACTGCTTTACCGTGTTATATCCGAATTCGTATTATATCGGGTCGCGTTATATTGAGGAAAAGGTGTATGTGTATATATATATATGCACACACATAATCAGTATATAAGTTGATAATATTTATTATACATTTATAATGTATAGTTAACAATAATAACTTAATCTTTTACTTAGTGGAACTTCTGGCAATCCTTGCTTTCAGCAATTCCCTTGAAGTTTGGTTTGTGCTCACATGCAGAAGTTCTTTTAAGTGGCTGGCTGTCAAAATGGATTGGTGCTTGGATTTCACGTTTGAGTGTCAAGAAAACAGACTCACAAAGATAGGTTGAGGAAAACATTGAGATTAATTTTAGGGCTGCACCTCTGATGTTGGGGTATTTATCCTTTGGTACAGATTTCCAGAAAGTAAGGGTCTCCTTCTGTCTTCTGAACAGATTTCAATCTGTCATCTTCCAAAAGTTTTATCATTTCCATCTGGGATGTTGCTTCATCAGTTGGCTTCAGCACTAAAATGGTCAATCAGAAATATGATTTGAGGTCTTTTCTGCTGTAAATCTTGGAATCTTTCCTCAGAACTATCCTTAAGATCTTTAATCATGCTCACATATCAAGTTGTGCTCTGTTTTAAGGGTTATGCTGCATCTTCTTTTGATCTGGCTTGAAATTGTGACATTGAGATAAAGTGTGTAAGCTGTCCCTCAAGCATTTGTCTGTGAAACAATTTAAGTTTGTTCATGAACGCAAATACATCTTGCACTAGATAGACAGTAACTGGAATTTTCCTTGTAAGTCCACGTTTAGTTTATCCAATGCAGCAGTATGTCCGCAAGAAGTGCCAAATCTAGAATCCATCCAGGATCTGTAAATTTGGGGTGTATTCTGTGCTTCTCCTCCATAAACAATTTTACTTGTTCCAGGAGCTCGAAAAAACAGGAAATAATGTTACCTCTCGAGAGCCATCGAACTCGCAGTGAAATGGCAGGGGAGTCGTCTTTATCCAGTTCTTCAATTAAATTTTGGAACTGTCTGTGATTGAGTGCATTTGAGAGAATGAAATTCACAATATGCAAGACAGGTTTCATGACATGTTCAAATTTGAGATTTTTAGATACCAGTTGCTCCCAATGAATAACACAGTGAAATGTCCAAAATTTGGGAAAGCTCTCATCAGACTTACAAAGCCCTATTAATCCATTCACAGATCCTCACATGGATGGAGTCTGTTTGAATGGCAGTGAGCTTCTGTAAAGGCAAGTGGTTTTTCGCAACTACCAACATCGATGCCTCTTTTAGATCTTGTCCACGAGTTCTGTCCTTTAATGACACAATATCGAGGAGTTCTTCCCTTTCAACACAGTCATCAGACAAAGCGCAGACAAATACTAATAATTGAGGTTTATCCTGTGCATGGCACGACTCATCCAAAGCGATGCTCAAATACTCACACTGCTGAAGCTGTGAGTGCAGTTGCAATTCTATGTCACTGTTCAGGTTGGAGATTCTGCATTCTATTGTGTGGCATGAAAGCTGCAAGCCAGAAATTTTCTTCTGTAGATTCTCATTCTCTGGTGACAGGATTGAAATCACATCAGTGAGGCATGTTGTTATAAGCTCTCCTTAAGAGTATGGCTTTTTCGCATGGCTATGTGCCAGGCCACATAATAGGAGGCTAATGTCACAGCCTGTGATTGGTTGGCAAATCTGAGGAAGAACTGGGCTTCTACACGTTTGTTGTTTTAAAGTGCAGAGTTCAGAACCTTGTGGGAATTCTTGATCCATATGTGCATGGCTCGAAGCAAAATGATGCTGCAAGTTTAAAGATTTGAGCTGAGAGATACACATCTGGCAAAGAAGACACATGGCCTTACCCTTACATTCAACAAAAAAATACTTATTCTCCGACTCCTGTTAGAACCCTCGATTTCATCTGTGTATTTTCTTTTCTGTTTGCACTTGCCTGCCATTGTTAGATGGTGTAAAAAAAAAAACAGGCTGATTAAAAATTTCCACACCAGCTAGTCAGCACGTGCTTTATTCAAGGAGACTCTGGTTCCAGCCAGGGGGTGGTGGACCCCTGGCTCTGTCCCAGGCCCTGCCCCCCACTCCACCCCTTTCCCCAAGTCCCCACCACCATTTCTGCCCTACCTCTTCCCACTCCCTCTCCCAAGTGAGCTGTGTCCTCGTTCCTTGCCCCTGTCAAGCCTCCTGCGAGTCACAAAACAGCTGATCATGGTGGGCAGGAGGCACAAGAAGGAGGAGGAGTCACGGGGGGATGGAAGAGTAAGGTTGCACACCGCATCCTCTCTCCTTCCCCTTGCCCCCAGAGCCTCCTCAACGCCGCGAAACAGCTGATTGTGGTGGGCAGGAGGCAAGGGGGAGAGAAGAGAAGGCACTAATTAGGGGGGCCACCAGTGGGCAGGTGGCACTGGAGGAATAGGGGGGGGCAGCTGATAGGGCTGCCGGTGGGTGTTGAGCACCTGCCATTTTTTCCCCAGAGTTGACTCCTAGCAGAAGCCGCATATTATCTTCTGAAGAGCCGCATGCAGCTCCGAAGCCACACGTTGGCCACCCCTGCTTTAGACCATCACAAGGCACCACTACCATGATTTTCACAGCCAGGCAGAGCCAGGAAAAAATGTCAAGAAGAACATCAGGAGCTGTATATGGCCTTTATCCATCTGACAAAAGCCTTTGACTCTGTCAACCGTGAGGCTCTGTGGAAAATCATGTCAAAGTTTGGCTGACCAAGCAAAGTTCTCCTCATTGTAAGACTCCTCCATGATCAGATGACTGCCTCCATCCAGTGCATTGGCTTACCTCTCAGCCACTTGTCATCTGAACTGGCGTAAAACAAGGCTGTGTACTGGCACCCACCCTTTTCTCCATTTTCTTAGCAGCTATGAAAACACTAATTTAAGACCGTTTGCTAATATTGGAGTTACGGCAATCTCTTTAACTTTTCTCGTCTCTGTGCCAGAACTAAAGTAATATTGGCAACAATAACCGAACTCCAGTACACAGATGATTGTGTTCTAGTTGCACACTCAAAATAGCCCTTAATTGCTTCTCTGAAGCTTACAAAAGCTTAGGGCTCACTCTGAACATCAGCAAAACAAACATTCTCCACCAGCCAGTCCCTGGTCAATCATCAGACCCAGCAAGCAAGATTTACATTGACAGAGAATAACTGGAAAATGTAGAATACTTTGCCTGTCTTGACAGTCATCTCTCACAGAGGGCAGACACAGACGTCGAGATTCAGCACAGCATTTGCTGTGCCAGCCTTGCCTTTGGCAGACTGTCTCACCAGGTGTTCAACAATCACAAAATCAAAACACATACTAGACTTTTAGTTTATAAAGCGGTGGCAATCCTAACTCTCCTCTATGGTTGTGAGACTTGGGTGACCTACAGAAAACACCTGAAAAACCTGGAAAACCAGCAAGAGAACTTTCTTCAGAAGATCCTCAATATAAAGTGGGAGGAGTGTCGCACTAATGTCAGTATCCTCACAGAAGCCAACATCTTCAGTGTTGAGGCCCTGATTATCCAGCACCAGCTGAGGTGGAGCAGGCACTGTGTGCTCATGCCTGATATACGCTTACCAAAACAAGAGCTGTACGCCCAACTCACCAAAGGAAAAGCGCCTTGCCCCAGTCACAGAAAACTGCCAGAAAAGAAAGGAAAGACAACTGTCATGCAGCAATCGTGGCCCCACCCCACCTGAAACATCTGCCAACGAGCCTGTGGCTCAAGGATCGGACTCCTCAATCACCAAAGGAGCCATGAAAAATAAAACCTGTGAAAAACCTGTGATCTTATATACTTTGCTATTTAGTTTACTTGACATAGTCTTATGGCAGAGAATTCCTGTCAACTTCACCCATCTAAATTAATCATGTTTTATGAGGCTTCTAACATAGAATCATAGGGTTAGGTGGGACCCCACAAGGATCATCTAGTCTAACCCCCTGCCAAGATGCAGGATTTGTTGTGTCTAAACCATCCAAGATGGATAGCAATCCAGCCTCCTTTTGACAACCTCCAGTGAAGGAGCTTCCATAACCTCCCTAGGCAGTCTATTCCATTGTTCTACTGTTCTTACAGTTGGGAAGTTTTTCCTGAGATTTAATCTGCATCCACAGTCCCATCATGGTTCAAAAATAACAGAAATATTTAAATTGTTGCACAGACTTTACCTCCATACCACCTAGTCTGACTGGCTTCTTGTTGCCCTTCTCAATGAAGCATTGCATGTATTCTGTCTTTTGTTAGCTGATTTATAAACCATTTTCTCCTAATGCAGCCCCTTCTCCGTTCGTATGTATTTTCATGGAACAACATAATGCCAGCTAAATTATTATGCTACTCAAACAAAACAATGACAAATTATTGTAATGTAAAAGTAACAACACTAAAAGAATATCTACTATCCCATTAAAATATTTTTTCTTCTTTTAAAAAAACTCAGAAGAAACATTGTGCAGTACACAGAAAACCCATTTATCCCAAAAAGATTCTGAAATGCTAAGCTATTATTTCTGGATACCATATGTAAGTAAAGTGCAGCCACTCTAAGTGCAGTCTGTGTTAGGCTGATCAATAATGTATTACCTCTGTGCTCAAAATAGCAGGTCATTGTCACTGGGGATTAGCAGGTACTGTAGCTAAAAAGAAGTAAGCAAAGAACAGCTAAAATTAATTGAATATACGAAGGGCCAAATACTGCAGCTTTCACTCAGTCCTAATCTCATACTGAAGTAGATGGAAGCTTTGCCTAAAAATAAGGACTTTAGTTAAATATAAATAGTTGACCAACTCTTCTAATTCTTGGTGAGTTCAGCCTCTGGGGAAGTAGCTAATCCCCAGATGGACTTGACCTGGGGACTGGCTAGTTTTCAGGGTTTTCCCTGTTAACTAATATTCCCTTTTCAAGTCGAAGATGTAAATTTACAAAAATCTGGCATAAGTTTCTTCATGCCCTGGCTCTCTTATTACTTTTTTGCCTCCATTAGGAGTGTATCTGATCCCTCTCTTCCTTACCACTCCCTTTGTGCCCATTTTTTCATACACCCAGAGAAACTTCTAGGCTGATTATTTTTTTTTACATTAAGAGAAAGCAACAAAACAAGAAAGAAACAAAAGTGAAATGAGAGCAGATAGTGTGTGTCTCTTCACAAAATGGCTGCTGCCCCAGGAGACTCAGAAATGTAACAATAAAGTACACAGAAAAAAGGCCTACATTTTTAAACATAGGAGCCTAAAGTCAGGCTCCAAAGTTCATACAGGTGGGATTTTCAGAACTACCTGTGTGACCTAAGAGCACAAGGCCCACTGATTTCCATATTTTTTAAAATGTTGGCCAAAATTATAGTCACCATTCTGCCTTCTTGCAGATACTAATATCTGCGTCACTATGTGATGAAAGCCTTTAACAATGGACAACAGGAGATGCAAGAGCACAGAGGACTTTACCCTTAATGTATACTTTGAAGGCTGCAGAAATGAAAGTGATTGGAAAAGGGGCATCTCATGCCATTGATATTAAAGCATTTCATTTTCATCAGACAAACAAGATGGGTTTGTTTAGTTTGCAAAGAGAATGATCTATCCCCATTAAGGACTAAGTGCTTTTCAAATCCTATTTAGCAATATTTGAGGTCTCTGAACACAAAAAAGAATAAAAAACCTACGAAATGTATTTTGTTTTATATGCTTCTTTATTACAAAATTGAATCCTGATTTGGAAGAGCATCCCTATTCAGGACAGCACTTAAGTACATGTTTAATGTTAGGTGTATGCTTGACATGCTCAGTTAGGACTTAAACTCATGCTTCAGTGCTGTCCTGAATAGCAATGGACATAAGGATGTGCTTAACTTCTTTCCTAAACTGAGGCCTGAGAGAAAAACATTTTCCAAATAATTGGGGGGAAGTTCATTCTAGTGATAAAACCACCTATATCAAGTTCTAGCTACATCTATTTAGGTTCTTATAGTGCCCATCACCACAGTATAGGAGTGCTTTCCAGAAGAGAATAGTAATATTAAATGTCAAAAGGCCAGTGGTCTAATTTTCCACCTGATTTCACCTAAAATAGTCAGTGATTTAAGATAATAATAAAATAAGACCATAAGAACGGCCTTACTGGGTCAAACCAAAGGTCCACTAGCCCGGTATCCTGTCTTCCAACAGTGGCCAGTGTCAAGTGCCTCAGAGGGAATGAACAGAACAGGTAATCATCAAGTGATCCATCCTCTGTTGCTCATTCCCAGCTTCTGGCAAACAGAGGCTAGGGACACCATTCCTGCCCATCCAGGCTAATAGCCATCAATGGACCTATCCTCCATGAATTTATCTAGTTCTCTTTTGAACCCTGTTATGGTCTTGGCCTTCACAACATCCTCTAGGAAGGAGTTCCACAGGTTGACTGTACATTGTGTGAAGAAATATTTTCTTTTGTTTTAAACCTGCTGCCTATTAATTTAATTTGGTGACCCCTATAGAGAGAAATCGTTTTTCTCTCTCTTTCTCTTCCTTCCTTCTTGTCTATTATTTGTAGTTGTGTCTGCACAAATGAGTCGGAGTCCTCAATTCTTCAATGGCATGAGCTCCAGGAGCATAAGCATGAACCTCTTCCATCTTTCATTCAGCTCAGAAGGATGCTTGCCCTAAAATAAGCAACTCTGGGTATATCTACACTGGATGTGGAAAAATGCAATTTCCAGCATGAGCAGACATACCTGCACTAGCTCTGACTAAGATAGTGTGATAAAAATAGAAATGTAGCCACACTGGTGCGGGCAGCAGGAAGGACTAGCTTCCTCAAGAACCCCCCCCCCCCCCAAACCATATGTACATACTCAGGAGGCTGGTCCCTCCCTTCGTGGCAGCTATACTTCTATTCTTAGTGCATTAGCTTGATCAAAGCTATCATAGTCATGTCTATTACACCTTCCAACTCCTGTGTAGACATACCCTGAGAAAACATTGCATTGTAACACCCACTTGCTTATTCAGATCATCATTTTGTTTTGGTTTTTTTTAATTTCCTCTCTCTATTTCCAAGCTGCTGTTGTACCTCCTTTCTGCTGTACCTGAACTATATTGCCTGTTTGGAACTGGAGGTTTATTTTAATCTAACCCATTAAACAAATAGAACTACCTGCAAAAACTAGAATGAACTGTCACCCTGATTCAGGTCTGTTTCTCTTACAAACTTCCTGTCCTTCCTTTGCTGAGGAACAAGAGGGCCTTTTCTCAGCATCATTTTTGAGAGTTTATTTGATGAAGCAGCCTTCCAATAGATGTGGTTGATTCAGTCAGCTTGCTGCTGTCCAAGTAGCATAGGCAAATAATGTTAACTGATTGAAGCTTCTAGTACCACTGGGGAACCTGCTGGCTAATAGTGCATTTACAAATGCAAAAAAGTGCCTGCAGAGTTCTAAAGACATTAAATTGGAACCTTATCATGCTGACTTGTTATTGATTGGGGAAAATGACCTTGATATTTTATATAATTCCACATTTTCATTCTCCCTGTCCTCTTTTGCAATGTTAATAACACAACACAACAAAAAAGTTCTTGTTGCTTCTGTGAAGAATCTGTTAAGCAGGGGACTATAACTCCCATGAGCCTCTCCCCGCTACACATCCCCTTCACCTGGTCAGGCAGGGAACCCAGGAAATGGCCAGGCTCTGTTTGGAAGCAGCAGCTGCACGATGAGATAGGAGCTGCAGAGAAGATGGATGGAAAGAGAAATCCCCAAGGCTGTGAGAGCCAGATATCACAGCTGGGTGCAGGTCTGTGTGGGACCGATGGGGGAATAGCAGCAGCTGGACAGGGAACCAGCACAGAAGGGCCCCAGTGAGAGACACAAACTGAGCCTGGCTGGAATCCAGTAAACACCTATCTCAGTATTCTTCTATTGGTGGCCAAGGACCACTTCCAGGCCACCCACCGCCAGGTGTCAGTTATTCCTTCATGCCTCCTGGGAAGCAGCAGTGCTTTCTCCCCCTCCCCTCAGGATCCTAGCCTGTTCTCATGGGGGAGGAGCAGTTTGTGCTCCCAGAAAGGGAGTGGGGAACAGAAAGAGCCCTGCTGTTCTGGATAGTTCCTCTCCTTCACCCTTCCGTTTTGGAGAGCAGGGATGGTTCCTCTGCTCCTTCCCCTCTGTAACACCCGACCTGGGAAAGACGAAGCCGAGGAAGAATCCTAGAGCTGCTCCTCTCTGTAGCCTTCCTCCTATCTGGGGATGGGGGTAAAGAACCCCCATAGGAGCAGAGGCTGGAGAGCTAGGAGTTGTAAGGGCTGAGCAGATGGGTGGACTAGAGGGCAGATGCAATGGAGGCCTGAACTCAGGAGGGTTGAGTAGGTGCACTTCAGTTTATTTTCCCTCTGTTTACCATCATGCCTTGTATTTAATTTAGAAACTTTCATTTGCATGTAAACATATTTGAGCTAGATGGTGTTGATCTTTTTCGACCTACAGTGGTACACTTTTAATCAGGCACTTAATCAGGTGCTTATACAACATAAAGTGATCAGTAATTGACATGCCTTCATTAGTTAGCTTGATAGCTGTACAATTTTTTTTTTTTTTTAAAAGACAGCAAGTGTCAAAATTTCAGGCAGTAGGAAAGACAAATTAGATCTCCATTCTTTTTTTGCAAGTTTAACTTTTAATTTTAATTTCATTGTTTTAATAGAATTAATAGCATGCGGTTTAAATAGCATTACAGGGTATCTGTATAACGACTTGTTTGCAGGATTTTATTGGTATTTTGTCTGGGCACATTTAACCTGTTATTTTAAGATTAATAAATACAGTCCAGCACACCGTCCTGAAATGGTTGCTGTGACCACTGGCCAGTGGCAGGCTCACTATAGAGCAAACACTTGAAGAGCCCTTTGGCCTGCCAAGATGCCTTAGCCAGGATGCCATAAAATGTAATTGAATACCACTATCTTATCTGCTTGAACAGAGACTTGACTGAAGAGAGCACCCAGGCACTAGGCCTGAAGACTCCTAGCTCTCAGCTGGACTGCCCCAGAGACCAAAAATAATTACCACTATTACTAACTTGAACTGTACTGTTAAGCCTCTGTACCTAAGGTATCTGCAACTACCCATTTCCTGACAGCCCTAGTAAAATAGCCTTTCAGGTTGTCTGGATGGTTACTGGGACCTACCGGGGCTAGTTCCTATAAGGTCTAGCTGCTGAAACACCTTCTGTGCTTGCTTTGAAGTCATGGTACACCCAATACGCTTCTGGTGTCTTAAGGGTTTGCTGTATTCAAACTCTGATCAGCTTCAATAATTACACTTCTTTAACATACCCAGCTCTGAGTAAAGAAACCAACAACAGAGCAAACAATAAGAGAAGCTTAACAAAAGAGACTGCCTGTGAAAAGATGGCATGCAGACAAGTCTAGAAGCAAACAATACACCTGTGATTCGATTCTTAGCCACCCCCAACCTCACTTTCCCGCTTCTTTATAACGTAGCAAATCCAGGGCCTCTACCTAAAGTGTTGAGCCCCCACCAGCATACAATTTTCTTTAGATATCACTGATAGGAAGGGAGATGCAATAGTCTCTTATCTTCAGATGCCAACTCTGGAGCTGAGCAGAATTAAAACAACTTCACATTACGTACCAAGAAATGCAGAACAATTATTGTTTTCTTAGATGTAGAATTAAATTTAATTTAGATCAAGAAAGCTACTCTCTGTTTATGGGGCTCAATCCTGCAGGGTCCCAAGCATCCTCAATCCATCAAAGCACTTACCCATGTGTTTAACTTTAAATACATGAGCAGTCCCACTGAAATCAATGGCCTTTAGACTCATGAACTTTAGTGAAGTGTAGGATCCCTACAGAGGATTCTCAGCTGTTGTAAATCATCATAGCTCTACTGAAGTTATTTCCATTCAAACTAGGTCAACTTATATCAGCTGAGGATCTGGCCTATTGATTTACATGGAAGAATGGTAGTTAGAGTGCTTTTAAAGCATCCTTGTTATTTGATTTATGATGTGGTCCTATTATGAGAAAGTATGCTCTGGCTTGCTCACCATCAACAAAATCACAACAGGCCTTAAATCTGAACTAAGGGAACGGGAAGTTATTTTAAAACCATTTTATCAATTAACCGTTTTATATTTTGGTTGGGTAATACTAATTTTACTTAAATGTTTTCATTAAACCAAGGAGAATTAAAATTTTACACTAAATTTTGCAAGGTAAATATTGACTCTTTTATAGAAGGTAATAAAGAAGAACAATGAAGTAATACCATGTATTTTATAATGTAAGTGTATAATGATTCTAAGAATGTTGACATCATCTTATTAAGGGCTTGATCCAAAGCCCAGTAAAGTCAGAGTAAAGACTCCATTGACTTCAGCTGGGGCTAGATTAGAAAAAAGGTTCTGAGTATTCCTCCAAGGGCTGAGCACCCTCAACTTCCAATGGTAACATTAGGTGTTGAAAGTTCATGGCATATCCCAATAGTGCTCAGCATGCTCCAACAACTCCACTCTTAGCAACTTCTTCTGTCTAGAGAACAACAGAGATCCACAGATGCATGTTTGTTTTAAATGGCAATAGTAATCAAAAGGCTATACACCAGAGGGATATTAATAGGTTTAGATTTTAAAACAAAGAAGCCCCATTCTCTTTTGACTTAGGTGTAAGTTAGCTATAATCAGTGCTTACACCTTCACATTTTTAACTAATTGGTAGGCCTTTTCAATCATGAGAGCAAGAAATATGATTATTTTACTGGAAATACATTTATGTAGCAGTAATCAACAGCTAATTAATGCAGCAAATAATAGTTGCATATTCATTAGAATCAGGTAATAATTATTTATTAAAATACAAATATTTGGATGTCTGTTTCTCACATTAGAATATACAATAGCCTATTGTGCTTTTCCACTTGATTAGTTCATGATATTCACTGGATTTCTCTTTAAGATGAACCTCGAGAATTATCAAGAACACTAGCCTATGAAAAAACAGAATAGAATATGCTGACAGAATATTGTAAATGTACCACCTCAGCACACTCAGTCAATTATTTTCCCCACAGAGTATCTACAAAGAAATCAATCTTTGTTACCATGCATATAATGCCAATTGTAGGTCCTGTTTAAGGTCATGTTAGCCCCTGGCCATGGCAAAAAATGGCGAACCCACTATGTGCACAATACTGGAGATGACCAGCTAAACATGTAGCCAAAAAATTAGTGGGTTGGTGTCACTTTTGAGTGTTTTTCCACGATGTTAGGCTTTTTCTGTGCATTGATCAGAGATGGAGTGCACTGGGTTTTTAGATGTGCATTAGCGTGGACAAAATGTAAAAATGAAGTAACCAACTTGTGGTTATTACAGATCCCATGGCACATTTCACAACAATAGAAATTTGTTAAATTAGCCCTTGTGCTTTGGCCTAATTTTGACTTGGATAATTGCAATATAGTTTTCCTTTTCATCACTTGGCTATACTATTCTTTTTCACTTCCTCTAATATACTCCTGTATAGTGTTGCTGTCAAAACAGCTGCTGTACTTAACCTTAGTGGCAGGCGAAGTGATCACTAGGTGGGGGGGATGAATTGTGCATAGTTCTTTTTGTTTTTGATTTTAGTATTTATGACTGTATGTTGGGAAACAGATCATCTATTAGACAGTGAAAGCACAAAGTAGCTATTGATTTTGGTAACAGGCCACAGTTAAATTCTTCTGAAGATTAAAGTTTTATTTTTAAAAATTTTAAATCTTTTTTTGTTTGTTTGTTTTTTGAGGACTGCCAAATAGTGCTGGGTTTTTATAGCCCATTATTACTATTAACTATTTGTAATACCAAAGTGTGACACTACGCCCCATATTCTTCATAGAGATATTGTTATGATAGGAATATGGCATAACTAAGATATGTTTCATGCAAGATGTGTCATGTAAGTTATCATTGGAAAGGTTATGATTTAAAGAATGGGATTATCCTATTTATATGCAAGTATTATTTCTGCATCTGAAGTTAGAAATATTGACTATGTATCAGTTGCAAAAGTGTTTGCACCTGGGGAATGCCCACCAGACAAAATGCAATCAGTCTGGCTAGTTAGTTAATAAACCATTAGGGAGAACAACAGGTCCTTGAAGATGCTAATCTCCCACCTTCCTGAGAAGCTTCCTGGGATGCTGCTTTGAAACTGCAGGGTCATATGATCATGTCGCCTGGTACTGGACCCTATCTTGACCTGCTAGTATTTTTCCACAAAAGGGGCGGAGACCAAACTGGGGAACAAAGGATTCCCACCATATGTAAATCCTAATTAAGACAGAGAAGTGAGTTAATCAGAGCTCCTACTTCACTGAATCCCTGCCCAGAATGACTGCTAAACAGGATGCCTAAAACAACATTCAGGGTGAGAAATTACTACTTGTCACCAGTTTCCTTAGTGTATTGAGCTTAGTTTGCATGTTTGTTTTATTTGCTCAGTAATCTGGTTTGTTGTGTTTGCTAACCCTTACAATCACTTAAACTCTATCCTTTGTAGTTAATAAACTAGTTTTGTTGTCTCAAACCCAGTTTCTGGAATTCATAACTATGGGTAGGGGGCAAAAAAGCTGTGCATATCTTTCACCACACTGAGGGAGGGAGTGAATCTCATGAGCTTACGCTGTACAGATTTCTGTGCAGCGCAAGATGATACAATTTTGGGTTTACACTCCAGAGGGGGTGTGCACTTGAGTGCTGGGCAATTCCCTAGCTGAAGTCTACCCACGCAGAGCTGATCTCAGTATCTGTGTCTTTCTGCAGCTTGGTGTGTCCCTACCTGTGTGTGCGCTGGAGGAGACTTGAAGGCCTGGCTCAGCAGGACAGGGTGAAGGAGTCCAGGCTGGTGGAACAGGCGGGCTCAATGGTACCCCAACATATCAGGTGGCACTCCAGAGTGGGAGCGTGGGGGGTAGCCTGTCACATATAGCCCCTAGGACCCCTAGTCATGGGCGAGGATCCCATTGTGATACCACCATACAGACAGACAGATGATACAATGGCACTGAATATGCAACCCCTGCCCCCCTCCAAGAATATAAGAACTTTTCACAAGTTTTGAAATAGCATAACAGAAATAAATATTTAAGAAGAAAAAATGCATTATAGTTATTATTTTGACCTGGCAAATAATTTTTATCTGTAATCATACAGGCAGAGTATATTTCTAACATTCACTATGGTCCAAATAGCAAAGCTTCACAGTTAGTTCCTGAGATAAATAAAAATCAATCATGGAAGATGCAAGTGCTATCTATCTCTGTGCAAAGCATGAGACCTTCTGATCTACCTAATTTTACCTTATCTGATTTCCTTTCTCCTCTGCAGAAACTAGAAGCAGATGCCACTAGCATTAATTATTGCAACCAGGCATTCATTTCTCTGGTGCATGTCTCAGTATTTGAATAGCAAGCTTCACCGTAAAGCCACATGCATAGGAGGAACAAAACACACAGGGTAGGATTTTCACCACTGCTCTGGTCCTTTTATGCTGGATAAAAGGGCAAGAATGGCAAAAATGGGTCTTACATTACCTTCCATGGGCCCCATCACTAACTCTGGTGTGCGCAGTGCGCTCAGAGCAGGTGGAGTGGGTCAGGATTGGAATGCAGAGCACAGCGTACAGAAATTTGAGGGAGTGCAACAAGCCACGGAGACACCTAGAGAGCATCTCATAACTTAGGGCTAGTCTACATTACTCACTGGATCGATGGGCTGCGATTGAGCCAGCGGGGGGGTCGATTTATCGTGCCTAGTTTAGACGTGATAAATTGACCGCTGAGTGCTCTCCCTTTGACTCCGGTACTCCATCAGGGTGAGAGGCGCAGGCGGAGTCGACGAGAGAGTGTCAGCCGTCGACTTACCGCAGTGAAGACCCCGCGGTAATTAGATCTAAGTACGTCGACTTCAGTTACATTATTCACATAGTTGAAGTTGCGTAACTTAGATCGATCCCTCCCCACCCCAGTGTAGACCAGGCCTTAGATGTGGATACAAGGGCTCTCTGAGGTATGCATGGGGCCTCTCCATCCCTTGAAGCAGCTCAGGATCAGGGGACACAATGATGGCTTTGCTTGGGGGCTGTAAGTTCAGTGCTGCCCCTCTCAGCTGCACAGCACAGAATCTCACCCACATGCCTTAATGAGGAAGAAGGTGAAAGATAGAGCAAAGTTTATCTGGTCTCCTCAACCTATGCATGTGGTAGTGGATAGTTCTCATGAGAATAAAGGTACCTGCCATCATCATGCTTTTACTACAGTTTTGGCACTACCTGGAACCCTTGCTGGAAGTCTCAGCAGCAAAGCTGAGAAGTAAATAACCAAGGGACACTGAACTAACTTCTCAACCTAAAAAGTGGCCCTTCTAAAACAAGGTTGTAATGAGAAATGGTTAAGTTATTCACTGGGAATAAATTATCTGACCAGTAGAGCCCTCTCTTTTTTTGCCTGTAAATTGTTCATGAAGTAGTTCTGATTTCCCCTATTGTAGGCTTTTAGCCAGTAGTTGCTGAATAGTTTAAATGAACAAACTTTAGATCCATGGTGTGTTCATAAATTGTTACTTCGGCTATTCACAATTAATTAATCTTGGTGAATGATTGGTCATCTGGTACATGGTAACAGTTCTGCCTCCTGAGTGGATGGCAAATAGAAAAACAACAAACAACTAGATAACAAAGGGTGGGGTCTGTGCTTGTTTGCATACATATAGTCTTATTTACTTGTGGATGCAGGTATCTGAACAAAAAAAGTCATTCTGAAATCAGTCATGCAACCAAACACACATTCAAGGAAGATTCAGAAATAGTGACTTAAAAGAGACGTAAACATGGTTCAACAGGACAGCCATTTGGAAGTCTAACAAATACTTACTCTGATGTCCATTTAATGTAAATAAGAGACATCCAAAATACGAGAGCTGTGCTGGTAGCATGAATTGGCATGTAGTGTCTTTTACAGCTGTGAACATCATCACGCATTTACTATGAACAAGCACAAGGAGGCAACAAAGGCGAAAGCACTACCCTACTTTCATCAATAATATTTCTGTCACATTCAGTCACTGCTAGTTGAAATATATTGCCAAGGTAGTGTGTGGTAGCGCTCCCTGCTACTGACTAGGTGCTACCTGCTACTCTGTGGAGGAAATTTCATTCAGCAACTTTCACTCTCACTAACTTCACTCTAAAACAGTGGTCCTCAACCTATTTGTCATTGTGGGTTGCATATGCGGCCCACAATGTGTTACTTGGGCCGCAGGTTGAGAACCACAGTGTGCACACACCCGCCCAAATCTGCCCCCCACAGAACCCTATGACCAGCGCCTCCCACTCAGAGACCCCTCCACAGAGTGGGGCTAGGAGTGGAGCCCTGGGCACCGGGTGGCAGGGCAGCCAGGTGTCAGCCCAGATCCTGACTCTGCAGGGCTGGCCAGAAGCCCTAAAGTCGACCTTAGACCCTAACCCCATTGGGCAGCCCCAGAACCCAGGCCCTGTGGGGCCGGGCAGCAGGCCTGGATTCTGGACTGTATGGGGCTGGCTGGTGTGAAAGTAAAATGAATTATATTGTAAAAATAAGAATGGATTAAAGAAATGTTGTATGTACCTTTAAGCAGAAATAAGAAATGTTGAAATACAGGTGCCAGGAAAAGAAACATTAGGCATAAACAAGGGTGCTAATGGCGAAACATTAACAGAAGATCGGTAATAGTTAGTAAGGAAATAAGATATTCATGGCTAACCCAGGTAAACTTAGCAAGATAACAAAGGAAGCAGAATATGATAAGTGCTCCCCCCCTTTTATCTGTATAAATAAGATAGTTTGTGTCTTGTATGGTGCTCACATTATCTGGGTGTATTAGCAGAGCGCTGTGCTAATAAAACAGAGTGGTGTGACAAACTGTGAGTCCTGAGTCTAACTTTGACACTGGCAACCTCAAATGCTGTGGAGCTGGCTGGCAGCCCTGACCCTGCCCCGTTACACCACCCAGCAGCCCTGGGCCATGCTGGATGGCCAGGCAGCTGTGTCCTAACTGGGCTGCATGCGGGCTGTGGGTTGAGAACCGCTGCTCTAAAACAAAAAAAGAAACATGTAAAAGCATGAAAACTGTTGTCAGGTCACATGACAATACATCTATTAGATCTAATTCAGTTCAGCAGAGTCAGGACATATGGCATAAATAGATAAGACAAAATCTGTATGTTTCTATCATCAGAGCACAAGAGGAATCATATGCGTAGCATGATTAAACAGCCAGGTAGATGATTTTACCCCATGGAGCTTGCAATCACACTGAAAGGATAAGCTGTACAGCCTCCATGTAGCAAGGGAAACTGACCAAATATGCCACTCCAAAATGCGTGTGGCATGTTGGATGTCAGCTGGCTGTATTGCTCCCTACAACAGAAGCACTGCCGTTGTAAAGCATATTGTTGTGAAATGCTTCTTGTGAACAATGGGAGCTACAGGTGCTCAGTACAGTAACTCCTTGCTTAATGTTTTAGTTATGTTCCTGAAAATGCGACTTTAAGAGAAACAATGTTAAGCGAATCCAATTTTCCCACAAGAATTAATGTAAATGGTGGGGTTAGGTTCCAGGGAAAATTTTTTCACCAGACAAAAACTATATTATATATATGTATACACAGTATAAGTTTTAAACAAACAATTTAATACTGTACACACCAACGATGATTGTGAAGCTTAGTTGAGGTGGTGAAGTCAGAGGGTGGGATACTTCCCAGGGAATGCCTTACTGCTAAATGACGAACTAGAACTCGGCTGAGCCCTCAAGGGTTAACATGTTGTTAATGTAGCCTCACACTCTACAAGGCAGCACGAATGGAGGGAGTGGAGACAGCATGGCAGACAGACACAGAGACACATACCCTATCCCTCTAAGTACATTGAACCACTCTAAGTACACTGCCTTTTTAAGTAGACCAGGAAGTTGAGACAGCTGCTGCTGCCACCATGCTCCCTCCGTCCTGAGCCCTGCTCTATGGAGATGGGGTAAGCAGGGGGCAGGAGGGAGGGGGACACCCTGATATTAGCTCCTCCTCTTTCCTGCCTTCTCTGCACAGCAAGCAGAAGGTTCCCGGGAGCAGTTCCAAGACAGAGGGCAGAAACAGCACATGGCAATGGGGGGAGGGACAGCTGAACTGCCCACAATTGATAGCCTGCTGGGTGGCTGCCGCACAGGGAACTTAGGGGAGAGGGGAGCTTATGGGGGGCTGCCGGTTCACCCTGGTTCCAAGCCCCCAGCAGCTAGCTCCAATGGGCTGCTCTTTCTGCAGGCAGTGACAAAGCAGGTGGCTGCCAAACAATGTTATAAGGGGGCATTGCGCAACTTTAAACGAGCGTGTTCCCTAATTGATCAGCAATGTAACAACAACACAATGTTAACCAGAACGACTTTAAGTGAGGAGTTACTGTACCTCAGAAATCCATCCACTTGTTTATTTTTATATATATGAATGGTCTTGGGGTCAAAACATTGGACTGGGATCTGATGACCTGGGTACAGTCCATAGCTATGCCTACACCTCCTGTGGGTCCTTGGGCAAGTCGCTTAATCTCTGTGTCTCAGTTCCCCATCTGGAATAGTTAGGGGAGGCTATTATCTTTCTCCCACCATCTGTTCTTCTTGTCTGTTTAGACTGCAACATGTTCAGGGCAGGGAATGCACAGTGTTTCCAACAATGAGGTCACACTCTCAGCTGGGTGCTATACAGGTGCTACTGTAATACAGATTATTATTATTTCAGTGCCTAGCTCTGGGCACCAACTTAGTAGCCTATATAAATATAAAATGTTAGAGCAAGATGGTTCCAAGCAGGAAAACTCAGACCCGGTTTTGAACTCTCCTTGATATGGGGTGTTCAGATCTGAAGCTTTGGGTTGGCTGAATCTAGAAATAGGGACCAGTTGTGAAATGTAGGTTTGGATTCAAATATCCTCGTGCATTCAGAGGCAGGGCTAGCATGTTGCACGGGGGAAGTAAGTTGAACCAGCCCTTTTATTGGTGCAGCTTGTGCAGAGAAGCAAGAGAGTTCTTTCCACTCTTTGAATGAGCAGCAACGGTCAGAATGTGGTCTGTCTCTAAGCTTATGGCACAGATCTATCCATGCGTTTTAAATTAAAATGTTGACATTGACACTGAAATGACAAAGACTTTCAGTAGGAATATGTAACCATAACATATCAATTAAACCAGTGGTTCTAAAAGCCGGTCCGCCGCTTGTTCAGGAAGAGCCCCTGGCAGGCCGGGTCAGTTTGCTTACCTGCCGTGTCCGCAGGTTTGGCAGATCATGGCCCCCACTGGCCACGGTTTGCTGCTCCAGGCCAATGGGGGCTGCGGGAAGGGCAGCCAGCACATCCCTCGGCCCACGCCACTTCCCACAGCCCCCATTGGCCTGGAGCGGCGAATCACGGCCTGTGGGAGCCGCGATCAGCCAAACCTGCAGACATGGCAGCAGGGCCGGCTTTAGGAAGTGCGGGGCCCAATTCGAACATTTTCGGTGGGGCCCTGGCAGGAATGACTTAAAAAAAAAGTGGAAAAAAAAGCCTTTCATTTCTTTCATGTATTATTTACTTTCCATAACTATATGAATAATAAAATTATATATTATATACATTACATCATATATGCTGTTGATTGGCTATTAATGACCGCCGTTTCACATGTGTGGGTCCCCACCACTCCCTGGGGGTGTGCAATGTGTGGTCCAGCTGCTCCCTGCCCCCCTCATTGAAGCAGGTGTGCAGGTTATGCCTGACAACTGCGGGCAGTAGTGGACATGGGCTGGTGGAGGCAGGCAGGCAGGGGCTGATGGAGGTAAGTCTGGCTGCGGCAGGGCAAGGGGTGTGGGCTGGCTGGAGACAAGGGTGTGGGGCGGGCTGGCTCAGGCAGGGCCGCAGGGGTGCAAGCGGGTTTGCAGGGCTGGAGACGAGCGGAGTGTGGATGGCTGGCTCAGGCAAGTGGGTCAGCAGGTTGGCTGGAGAACAGGTAGGGGATGCGGGTGGCCAGGGTGGGCAGGGCTGGTCAGGGCAGCAGGTGTTGGGGCGGCTGAGCTGTTGGTAAGGCTGCACGGGTGTTGTGGGCAGGTTGGCTGGAGACAGGAGGTTATGGCAGGGGCTGGCTGCAGGCAGTGGGGGCCGCGACTTGTGTTGTGGCAGATCAGGGGGCTGCAGCAGACGGCAAGCTGACCCCAGCCCTTTAGTAGCCCCAAACCCCCTTCTCCCTGGGACATTTAAATAGCTGCGGAGACTGGGAATGCATGAGGGAGGCGTGTGCTCCGCCGCTATTGAAGGACCGGGGTGGCAGAGGCACTGGAGCCCAGGCCCTTTAAATAGCCCCCGAGCCCCTTCACTGCCCAGGTGCGGAGGCTATTTAAAGGGCCCAGAGCTCCAGCCGGCCCTGCGACTCTTGCTCTCTGGCCGGAGAGCGGCAGCCGCGGGCCTCACGTCTCCCGGCCGAGCTTCCGGGCAGGGCGCGCAGCTCTGCGACTCCGCTCCTCCTGGCTTCGGAGAGCGCAAAGCCCTGCCGCCCTGCTTGTCAAGCTGGAGCCCCCGCCGAAGCGCGGCAAAGCCCGCCCCCCTGGGAGCTCTAGCTGGGAGAGCGGGGCCCGGCCGCCGCATGCTGCCAGCGCTCTCACTCAAAGTGAGGAACCATGGAGACCCCGGAGCAGACCGCAGCGCGGGGACCAGGGTAAGTAAAAAAAAAAAAAAAATTAAAAACGTTCCTAAGGCGCGGGGCCCGATTCCCCGGAATCGGCCGAATCGGCCTAAAGCCGGTCCTGCATGGCAGGAAAACAGATTGGCCCGGCCCGCCAGGGGCTTTCCCTGAACAAGTGGCGGACCAGCTTTGAGAACCACTGAATTAAACTACACTGATGTCTATGTTAATTTCCTTTCCATTTTAAAACAAGCATTTTTGTAAACAGATAAACCATAGTTGCCATTTCTGTACTTCTACCAATATGAATGTTCTCTTCCCTTTGTTTGACTGCTCAGTTTTTAAACGTCCAGGCCTTTTTGCCTTGATAATAATTTCCTCCATTTTAATGTGTAGTTTTACTGCCATATAAATGCTGATGTTCTAGGAAAGGTTGCTTGCCTCTTAAAAGGACATGCCATTTGATACCTTAACGTTCATCTTCAGGCAGAAATCTGCCTTCTGAAATCGCTGATCTTTGGCCTCTGCCATGTCTATTTTTAATACCCTCTACTTATACTTTAAATGACTTTTATCCAGTTAAAGTGGTTTAACATCTGCAAACACACCTGAACCCGAGATAGGAAATCACTCTAGTCACAAAATGAGAGATAGGAAATCACTCTAGTCACAAAACTAGATTAATTATCTTAAATAAGATACGTTATTGTACAACATGTACATTTCAGAGACACAAAACAAGAAACCTGTTCACTTATACGGTGACATTGCCCACTAAAGCCTTACTCATCTACGGTGCTGAGTGCTTCCTGAGAAATGCAAAGTGCCCTCAACTTCCATTGACCTAGAAGTTGAAGAGGCTCAGGACTTCCAGGAAACTCAATACCTCATAAAAGCAAGCCCTAAGAAACATATTTTCCTTTCCTGAATTGTATGAATATAGACCCATATTAAGCCTTAGTGAACTATGGTTCTAAATTGAGTTTGAATATTAGCATGAGCAATACGTCCAAAGCACATGAAAAAAGAATGAACTCATGAGAAAGAAAGATCCTTTGGGTTAAACTTGTAGTGACTCTTTGGAATACCAGTGTTATCGTATATAAAGTTTGGGAAATAAAGAAAACATAGCTAACTGAGCACCAGGAATAGTAAATATTTGGTGCTTAGTCCAGTAGTGGGGGGAAAATATGGCAAAGTCAGATATGAAAACACCCTTGAAAAGAGCAGAGTGCAGCCCTAAACTGCTTCAGGTGACTTTCGCTAAGGTTCAATATGTTAGCTAGCAATGCCATCACTTGTTACAGTGTATAAAAAAAAGCAAGGTTTTCTAGGGGTTCTTTATCAGACATTTCCTTACTCCTCTAGAGTCATGCCATGATGCTAACGGGTTTCCTGGGGCTGATGAGGTTGTGCATATTCAGCTACTGCTTATAACTGTATTGTTACAAGGATATAGAATGTGAGGATGTTTATGCTTAGAATGATACCAAGTGGCCTATAGACTAATAAAGGAATGCTTGTGTGGAAATAGAGTCATGGTGAACCTTAATAAACTTATTAGGAAAATTATTTCCAACACAACTAAATAATTGTTTACTGCTGTTTCAAGGAGATATAAAGTAGAGTGGGTCAGATTCTACCCTGATTTACACCTTACACATCTCCACTGAAGTCAAAGGGATTGCAAAGAGTGAATGTCAGCAAAGAATTTGGACAAGCAAGTGAACAGGCCACTATTCAAGATGCACCAGGATAGGGGGAATATCCCATAACAAGTGTAAATGCACCTCCTAGTGTGGAATGTGGCTGAGAGAACAACCACAAATCCTAATTTCCAAAGATTAAACCGGAAACCAGCCACAACAGAATGTAGGACACTGCCTATTGTACACATGGTCTTTGAGTTCGATCCAAATCCAGGCAAGATATAGTAGTAGGATTTTATGTTTGTATTTTGTATAATTTGGAATGAAGGATAAAGAAGAATAATGTAGCATGCATTAAATGTATTGGTGTATGATTTGACCATATCCTGCCAGCCGCCCTTTCTGAAAGCAGAAAGGAATGGCCTAATGGGCCATTGGTAAAGATGCATCAGCCAGAATCTGTGTTTGAAGCTGATTTCAAGGCAGTGACAGACCTTTAGGGTCACCACTTCGCTGTAGGTTTAGCATTTTAAAATAAGTAAAAAAATGCAATGATTGTTTTCTCCTGCATTACAATTTGATGTTTCTGTTCAAATGCTCTGTGTAAATCAATCCTGTTTTGTGTGTGAATGAGGAATGTGTGTGTTAGAAGATAAGTGTGAAGGCCATCACCTGACCAGATGTTCTAGGGAGAAACTTAAGGGCACCAGGAGATTGCAACACGCCCCTATTGAAATGTCAGAGGAGGGCAGATTGATGACTCTAAAGATGAGACAGGCACCTATCAATGGGGACAAGATAGCTGTGATCAAAACCAGCATGGGATAACTCCTTGAGAGACTTGATGAAAGAAGAAGATAAAAGATGAGAAAAACAATTTAAGAAAAGAAGCACTCGTCAAACGACAATTGATTACAGCATGATGGTGCAAAACTCATTGGTCTCAATGAAGGAAAATCACCATATAAACAGCTTTATTTGGGCATCAGCTTTCGTTTGGGCATCACTTCTTCAAATGCATGCAGTGAAAATTACAGATACAGGCATAATCATATATTGGCATATGAAGAGAAAGGAGTTACCTTACAAGTGGAGAACCAATGTTGAAGGCCAATTCAGTCAGGGTGGACGTGGTCCACTCCCAATAATTGATGAGGAGGTGTCAATACCAAGAGAGTGTTGGGGGGGAGGGGGAGAAAAGCTCCAAGTAACTAGGCAATATGGTGTGGGGTCAGAAGTTTACATTCTTAGGCCTGCTCGCTAGCATAAGTACATGTGATCATTTATCATTTTCTTTTGTTCTTTTGTTTGTGGTACAGGAGGTAATCGATCAAAGGCGGGGGGGTCAGTAGTATGGTTAAGGATATAGTTAATTAAAAGATCCGGTAGTTAATGAATTGTAAATGATGAATTGTAGCACCTGTGAACATCTCTGTAAACAAGTAAGGTATATAAGACATGGCAACGGATAGTAATTCGTGCATGATTTGAGAGTTGCATCTCCGTGCACCTTATTTGAGCTCAAATAAAGTAATACTAGCCTCTCCACTCCGGTGTGGTTATTTGGGGATACGCACACCGGGCAAACGAACCCCAAACCGTTGCTCTCCCGGCAACAAGAGGGAAAACTGCTTTGGTAGTGAGCCAGCCGCTCCCAGTCCCTATTTAAGCCCAAATTGATGGCGTTAAGTTTGCAAATGAATTGTAGCTCTGCAGTTTCTCTTTGAAGTCTGTTTTTGAAGTTTTTTTGTTGAAGAATGGCCACTTTTAAATCTGTTACTGAATGTCCAGTGAGACTGAAGTGTTCTCCTACTGGCTTTTTTATGTAACCATTCCTGACATCCGATTTGTGTCCATTATCCTTTTATGTAGAGACTGTCGGGTTTGACCAATGTACACGGCAGACGGGCATTGCTGGCACATGATGACATATATCACATTAGTAGATGTGAAGGTGAATGAGCCCCTCGCAGTGTGGCTGGGTCCTATGATGGTGTCACTAGAGTAGATATGAGGATAGAGAAGGCAACGGAGGTTGGTACTGGGATTGGTTCCTGGATTAGTGTTTCTGTGGTGTGGTGTGTAGTTGCTGGTAAGTATTTGCTTTTCCTACAAGATCTCTATCAAGCATTCTTAAAACTACAATACCCAACTGGAAAAGTGAAGAAACAGATTGACAGAGTCAGACGGGAACCCAGAAGTCACCTATTACAGGACAGGCCCAACAAGGAAAATAACAGAATGCCAGTGGCCATCACGTACAGCCCCCAGCTAAAACCTCTCCAGTGCATCATCAGCTATCTACAACCTATCCTAGAAAATGATCCCCCACTCTTACAGGT
Source organism: Chelonoidis abingdonii (assembly GCF_003597395.2). NCBI lineage: Eukaryota > Metazoa > Chordata > Testudines > Testudinidae > Chelonoidis > Chelonoidis abingdonii. The sequence continues at coordinate 117,699,828 of NC_133770.1, forward strand.
CTTGGAAGACAGGCCAATCCTTGCTTACAGACAGCCCCTCAACCTGAAGCAGCATTGTCTGTGAAAGTATCTTCTGTGCACCTATTGCCATGGCATCTAGGCATCAACATGAATGCTGAATATGTCAGATGATATCACAAAACTATCATTCATGATACTGTAAATAATTAAACTGTTTTTCCCCTGCATAAGCACTTGGGGCCCTGAGCAAACACTCACATAACACACAGTCAACCTGTGGAACTCCTTGCCGGAGGATGTTGTGAAGGCCAAGACTACAACAGGGTTCAAAAAGGAACTAGAAAAGTTCATAGAGGATAGGTTCATCAATGGCTATTAGCCAGGATGGGCAGGGATGGTGTTCCTCTGTTTGCCAGAAGCTGGGAATGGGTGACAGGGGATAGATCACTTGATGATTATGGTTCTGTTCATTACCTGTGAGGTGCCTGACCTTGGCCACTGTTGGAAGACAGGATACTGGGCTAGATGGACCTTTGGCCTGACCCAGTATGGCCGTTCTTATGTTCTTATTTCAAAACAGAACACAAACATAACAAAACAAACAATATAGAAAACGGATGACATATTACAAATGCTAAACAAGTAATACCATTAAAAATATGGGGAGAGGCAAGGGCTTCCTCCATGTTAGATGACAGTGATTGAAACTGAAAACACCTCTAGAAAAAGTTGCTTTCTCCATTGCTTTTGAAAAGGGCAGGGAAGTGGGAGGGGAGAAAGAAAAAAAATGATACAGGTGTTCAGAGAAGCAAGTTCCAAACTCTAAGGGCCTCTATAGAAAAGTTCAATCACCTGGCAACCTACAGTGTGATAATGGGACCCCTATGGTTAATTGGTATCAGAGCTGAGGAAATTGTCTGTTGTGAGGTTCAAGGAAAAGGGCTTAAACAGAAACAGAGTCTTCCTCACCAGACTTTAAATTCAACAGGGGTACCTTAAAAACAGTCCATCACTTTATGGTCTGTCAGTGTAAAGAATGCCAGTAGAATGTAACATGATCGCAGCCACTCAGTCTCAGGAGCAGTATGATGCCGCATTTTGCAATAGCTGCAAGCCCTACAATGGGAAAATTACTGGGGTTGATCCTCAAGCTGCTGTTGAAGTTGCTAGGGACTTTCACTGTATAAATAATGGCAGGACCAAGCCCTTTATTAAAATTGCATAATCCAAAGGAACAAACTTTGTCCTCAGATGGTCCCCAGTGACTTGCAACATACAGGAGCTGTGTACCAAAGGGCAAAACTTAGCACAACAATAATCTGTGAGCCATCAAGATGCATTCCAATAGGCAAAAACAGAGGGGGAGAACAATATATTTTCTCTTGAATAGGTATAGCTAGCTGCACACTTGTTTTGCTAAATTATTTCAACTATTTGAAAAATCAATTTAGTTAATCACAAGAAAATAGTCAAATATTTGCTATCAGCTAACCTTAGTTGTCTGCTACTCAGCACTCAAAAGGTCTGATCCAAAACTCCTGAAAGGCAATGGAAAGACTTCCACAGGCTTTGAAACACGATCTTAATAAATGTTTTGTACATTACAGGTACTAGAACAGCAGGTCTACTATTTCCAGTTTGGGGGAGAAAAACAGCAACTGTGCCATCCAGTCCCAGGCAACACTTTCTTTGAAACATGTTAAAATAAGAGTTGCAATTTTTTGTTATGTAGGAGCTGCCCTCTCCTCCTCTTTTTGACCTCGTGTACTGTGCTGTTTTCCCTCCCCTGTCTTCCTATGTGAAGATTTGTAATTATCAATTTTCTTATCTCATGTTTTCAATATCAAAGAAGATGATGGCTCTTATCACATTTCTTAGACACATCCCTCTGACACTGCAGTTGGAAAAACAATTCTGCTGTCCTCTGGATTATTTTCCATAATGCCTGCTTCATCATTATTCTTGAGGGAGAACATCTGTTACTTGGCCAGGAGTTCTCCCTTCCTCTTCTTTAGATCCTGTTTCCCTCTGGGATATTCCACATCTTTCTACATTCACACTTTTAGATGTCCTTTGTTCTCTCTCTCTCTCCTTGGACAAAGTTCATTCATTACCTTAATATTTTAAGTGCCTCCTTTTTCAAATTAAGTCTGAAGAAATTCAGTACGAACTAGAAAGGGGTGACCCAGGAGAGAACAGCTGTTAATTTTTTGTGTCAATTGAAAGACTGCCATTGACATCAATAGACTTTAGACCAAGTCTGTCACTGTATAGATGCACACCCACCCACTTCTACACTTAATTTCTACAAGATGGGATTCTCCTGGGCTTTGACCAAGATGAACACATGCTTAAGTGCTATGCTGCACTGGGACCCTAGCCAGGGGCACCATTTCAGAACATTTCTGGGGCGGGGTGAAGTTGTGTCAGCATCCTTGCTGCTCATCAGGCCGATCCCATCCAGGAAGGGGGCAGGGAGTGGTGTACTGGTCCTATCCCGGGGAACAGGGTGGGGAGAGCGGGCCAGGGGCTGTACTAACAATGCAACAATTAGGAGTCATGGTTCAGCCTGGGCCCCACGCCTGGCAGGCCAGAATTAGACACTATAGTACCAGCAGGTGAGGAGCTATGAAAAGTGGATGAGGGATACGAACCAAGATCTGGGGAGACAATGGCCCCCTTTCCCATAGCAAATGATGCCCCTGACCCTAGCTAAAAAATAAAAAGATGAAATAAATTAAAATGAGGGAGCTGAACTATAAAAGTGTATTTCTCCCTGGAACACACCCAAAATACAAGGGGTACATACATGAACAAGTACTCTTTAATAACTGAGAACTCAGGAGAGAAGATCAAAATAAAAGAAGTCATTCTCATTCTAATGACAATATATTTCTATGCATCATATCTATAAAATAGTCAGTCCAAGTGCTATTTTCCAGTTAAGAACCTTTATAGTTAGTGGTTATATTAGCTTTTATCCACTAGCACATGATAACTAAGCTAGTCAAATCTGAAGATGCAACCATTTCTTTTCAAAGCAGTAAGTTGCTTGTATTGTGTAATGAATTTGACTTGCTTGCAGATAAGTAAATTACAATTAGTAAAAAACCCTAGACAAGATGTATTGATTTCAAATGGATTAAAAAAAAAAACAGACACACACACTGTGTAAATGGCCAATATGAAAAACCTCTTAGAACATCAACGATGTCTTGCAGTTTGAAAATTACAGTAAGTGTTATGTTCTTTTCTTGATATCCAGGAATGCATAAATATCCCTCTCTTTTATAAGTGACTCCTAATTATGGGCCCACCTTAAATTCTACTTAAATCAACAGTCTCCAAGGGCCTAATCCAACATCCACTGGAGTCAATAGAGAGAGTCCCATTGACTTCAATAGGCTTTGGATCAAGTCCTAAGTCAGCAAACAGTCAAGATCTTCATTTGGCTCACTTTTGAAAGTAAGCAATCTGCAAAATGTCTTGGTAACTGCTACACTTGTGGAAGGACTTAAACTGAGAATTTTACTCACTCCTTATATCTAAAAAAAATTAATGGAAAAATAACACATTTATCGCCCTCCTTGAGCTCGTTTCCACCGAAACACACACTTTCTTTAGGGCTGGAAACCATCTAACATTATACACAGCAACAAAGAAAGGGTATATGAGGTTTTTCTAAAACAATAAATAAATAAAAATAAAGATAAGATGGTGCCAGTGGAGTTTTAGAGTTTTAGAGCAGATTTTGGGGGGGGGGGGTGGTTTTTGGTGGAGGATGGGCTAGAGGAAGGAGCTGGTGATTTGTTTTACTTTATTAGGGAAGTATATGATTGACAGTATTTGTTAATACAGGAGGCCTCCCTCCAATTCCGAGGCTAGCATCATCGAGTAAAATTCAAGAGAATGTCTCAATAACTAATATTCTAACAATTGACACTTAGGAACAAATGTTAGCTGAGCTCCTTAACTACTCAGGCAAATGATGTGGGGTGGGGGGATTGTTTGCGCTCAATAAAACTCTCCATTGTTTGGTAAAAAAAAAAAAAAAAGAAAAGAAAAGAAAAGAAAAAGAAAAGAAAAAAGAGCATTTGAACATATGAATAAAGCAAATGATGGTTCCTCCCATGTCACTGAGGGAGGTCAGATGAAAAGTTAGCGCTTGATATCCCTGAAGAGCTTCAATCTTATTTTTTAAAATAGTGCTTCTCTTATGCGGACAGTGATTTTCATTTATATTTGGGATGGGTGAACACATTTTGCTGATTTTCAAATCTATTATAGCCCTGTAAGTGTGAAATAGAACTGAAAATTCTCATTTATTTATTCATTCATTCATTCCAAGGCTGGAGTTCAGAGTCACCTTGACAAAACAAGTTTACATCCTGGTTGAAAAATGGCTTTCCTATTTCGAATGAGGAAGTAGTCACAGTCTGGTGTCAAGAGACACTTCTTGTTTCCAACCCTTGATACAAAAGGAGAAGAATTACAGTCATATGGGATTCTCACCCCAGAGAAGCTGGCAGCTCAATGACTAACAGACCTGATTTTCCTCTAACCCATAAATAGCACAGAGCAGACAATGGGAACCTTTTCTGTGAAAGATTTTGTAAAAAAGATTTCCTCCCCCCCCTGAAAAGAACTATGAAATGTTTCAGCCACCTATATGCAGTAATCCCTCTACTGAAGTCAACAGAGATCAAATTGGAGTAGAATCAATTTAAATGAAAGGGGAAACAGGCACTTTGTGCTGAAGTCATCTGAAGGGAGATGGGAGTGAGAGGGAACAGGAAAACAGGAGAAGAAAAAAAGTCTTACAAAAACAGTGCTCTGTAAAAGGTGCAGCAGTTGGCGCTCTTTATTAAGATATGTCTATACTCCAAACCCATCCAAAAATGCATCCAAGGGTCTCAGAGTCTGGGTCTACATGCTAAGGCTCGTGCCATGGTGCTAAAGATAGCAGTGTAGACATTCCCACTTGGGCTGGATTTGGGGCTCAGACTCTGACTCCCCCCTTCCTGGATTTCAGAGCCCTGACTCCAGCCTGAGTGGGAACGCCTACACTGCAATTTTTAGCACCATAGCATGAGCCCAAGTCTGGAGACTCGGGCTGTGAGACTCGCTGCCGTGAGGTTTTTTTGTTTTTGTTTTGCAGTGCAGACATACCCGTAAATCCCTATTTATATACCTAAAACATGTTCGGATTTTTAGCGGCGTTGAGCACCCCTAGTTCTCACTGCAGTCACTTGTGAAAGTCAACCCTGATTCTTTATACTGTCCAGCCACTCTCAGGGCTGATGTGATGTATTGTGGCTGCTATAACATTATGGATTTCCTTAAAATTACCAGAGCCGTGGTAGATTAGAAAAATTAATGTTATTTCTGTTGCTGGAGCTGGATATTGTTGAAACAAGGAACTTGGAGATAACATACTTTCGTGCAGGAGAGCAGTGAGGTGATAAACATAATGAGGATGTTTTTTCTTAGGATCCCAACAGAAGCATTAATTCTGGGTCAATTTCTCTATATCAGTTTAGTGAAAGCCATAACAAGAGAAGTGATACCTGCTACTGCTAAAAACAAAATTGGCAATAATATCACTGACAGGTCCTTGGTGCCTACAAGATACGGTACGACTACCATTACTATAATTTCATGTCCCTATTCTTCTCAAGACTGGCATCTATAAATAATGGATCTACAAACCCTTCTCTCCTTCCTGTAGAATGTAAGAACAAAGTGGATATAAAGCAGAGCAAGTGGCTACATTATTTCCTTGTTCAATACACTTATTATTTAAGCCTATTGATCAGGTCACACAGGAGAACAAAACAGACACAGGGATGGATTTTAAAATGGAAGGCTGCAACTTGATTAACTTTAAACTTTGGAGGGGTGGGTGGAGGGACTAATCTCTCCCTAAACCACCACGTATTTACTTGGGTCCAATGTGATGTTCAATGGCCTCCATGCTAAATAACTAATATTCAGCGCTGGCCCTCTTCAGCCTAACCCCTAGGATTCAGACCACCTCTGAACCCTCCTGCTCGCCCCCTGTGAGAGGGAATAAATGTACACATGTAAGGTACCTCATGCCACACAAAAAAGTAAGGTTTCCCCTACTTCCTCCAGGCTAATGGGCTTCACTAGTAATCTCTCAGGTCTCATGTTTACCTGTGGGAGCTGGGCCCTTTTGTTCCCTCGCCGCACTGGGAAGCAGTCACATGTTGCAACAAAAATACAAAAATTTACAACTTTCAAATCCTGCCCTTACTGTTCATTAGCCTACAACCGGGCCTCTGGCTGCTGCAAGGAAGGTAAAAGAAAACCCACCAGACACCTTGTCAATCCTACCAGGATCAGTTCCTTCCTGGTGATCAGTCAGACCCACAGACCCACACTGTGCTTCCGTTATACAGCAGGGAGGGTGGGGCAGCAACCACAGTAGAAATGTTGCTGCATGTCCTAGGGGCAGGAGGGGGGATGAAAGAGACAATCAAGTCTCCCCTCTACCTTCCTGACCTAGCCAGTGGCAGCATACAGAGACTGAGAAATCTGTTTCTCCTAACCCCTTCCCCACCCCCAAGGCACGACCTTCATACAGGTTCCTAACTTTCTCAGGGCCCCAGGCATTTTCTTCAACCCCCATCAGTCCAATCACACATCCTCTTAGTGAGACTGGGGGCAGCCTTTGTGACGAACACCTTAGTCGTAATGAATCTGGACCAGTTATTTCTGCCACAAATGAAAAGGGCAGCATGGCATCCGCAAGTTGCACTACTGTGGTCAGTAAACTGGATACTGGCCATGTCCTCTATATATGGCATCAGAACAAAAGAAGAGATTGATACTCTTTAGGATCATACCTCTAATGAGAAACTAAAAGCGATTTATGTAACCAGGCCCTTGAGGATGATAGAGATTGTTGGTGACATTTTCTTTTATTTTATTTTTACACAACAAGGGTGACAATTTCTGAAGCCAGAGATACTATAGGTATCATCTCTGTTTTTATCTCCACTCCTTTTCCTACTTTGACTAACTCCATGAGTCCACTCCCCACCAGAAAAAGTGCAGCTTTCAATGAGTTTGTCACAAGTGCCCAAACATAAGAAGTTTACATGTCACATATTTAAGAACAGAAACAATACTTCCTGAGAACTCATCATCATGACAAACCTATTGCTCTCACTCCAAGATCTGAAAGGGAATTATGGATTTTATGTCCTTTCCAGTGGTTGTGAATAATGATTTGTGGATGCTCATTTAATGCGGCACAGCATTCCTCTGTGATTTCACTTCCCCTCTGTGCAAAATCAAAGCATGCTGAGCCTTGCGAGTCTCATGCAGGACCAGCGCTAGGGTTTCTCGCGCCCTAGGCACATGGCCATTTCGCCGCCCCCCGCGCTGATCCTGCGGCTCTGGTGGAGCTGCCGCAGTCATTCCTGCGGAGGGTCCGTTGCTCCGTGGCTCCGGTGGAGCTGCCGCAGGCATGCCTGCAGGCGGTCCACCAGAGCCGCGTGAGCAACCGACCCTCCGCAGGGATGACTGCGGCAGCTCCACCAGAGCCACGGACCAGCGGACCCTCCGCAGGCATGCCTGCGGCAGGTCAACCAGAGCCGCCTGCTGCCCCCCAAATAATCCTGGCACCCTAGGCGATTGCCTAGGCTGCCTAAATGATAGCGCTGGCCCTCGTCTCATGCAGGTACTCGGAGGGTCGTGGTCATAGACTCCCTTTGTCTTCATTTACTGTAAACACTTGCAAGGCCACCTGCAAATAGCACTGCTGAGTCTGAAAGCCTTTGCCAGGTCTCTTATTGTGTGAATCGTGTGAACAACAAATGAGAGAATGTCCTTCTTCTTGACAAGGATGACAAGAAGGGTGACTTTACATATTCTGGCATGTTTTACACACTCCGTCTTGTAGTTTGGAATTTCTGGGAAACAAATGACAACAAACAGCAAGTACAGAATATGGTTTCAATTACCAGAAAATAAAAATGTGGATCATTTAGTCAGTCTCCTGAGGCTTTGATTATTGTGGTTAGCCTACAAACACCGTAGCTCACCGTATATCCTCTCTTGCACCTGACAAGTACTCCTATCAGTCCAAATTCTGAGGCCTATTGGGAACTACTAGTGGAATAAGGTAACAGACAACACAAATAAGAGTACCAGAGTCTGGCCTGTTATGTTTCTCTTATTTAGGAGATGACACATCTCACAATACTGTATCATAAATGGGTGCACAATTTTGGGATCTTCTGATATTTTAGTTTCTTACTCAAGCCTGTGACCAAAATTCCTCTGCATTTCACAGTTGTTAGTACACATTCAATAGCCAAACTCCCATTGTTGTTATTTAGCTGTCTGGATTATACAAAAAGCATGAGGATACATCTTGTACTTCCACATTTTGCCCTTTCATCTTGGTGTCTGCCAGTGTTCCCAAAGTGGGTGAGTGACTATCTTTAGGCACTTGTGATGCTGTGTCCTGGCTTGCTTTAAAGCTTATAAACACTCCTTTTTTGTCGCCAATCTTTTTGCTGTACTGGCATTTCATAGATTTTAATCCAGAAGGGACCATTATGCTCTTCTAATCTGATCTTCTGCATAACACGGGCCACAGAATTCCATCCAGGAATTGTTGCATCAAGACCTTAACTTCTGGTTGGGCTAGAATATATCTTTTAGAAATGCATCCAGTCTCCATTTAAAGACTTCATGTGATGAAGAATGCATCACACCCTTTAGTAAATTGTTCCAAGTTTTAATTACCCTCACAGTTTAAAATGTACGCTTTATTTCTAATCTGAATTTGTCTACCTTCAGTTTTCAGACACTGGATTTTTATGTTTTTTTTCTGCTGGATTAACGAGTCCTCTACTAACAAAAATCCTTTTGTAAATACTTGTAGGCCATGATCGAGTCACCTCTTCACCTTCTCCCTTTAAATAGATTGATTTGAGAAAAACAATCTTGTAACTCTTTTCTGAACCCTTTCGAGCCCTTCAGCATTCTTTTTCAACTGTGGACACCAGAACTGGACATAGCACTATTCCAGTAAAGGTCTGATGAATATTTCATAAAGTGGTAAAAACACGTCCCTTCTTCTACTCACTGTCCCCCTGTTTATACAAACAAGGATCACAAGTGCTCTCTTAGCCACTGGTCATATTGGTTATCCACCATGTCCCCTAAATCTTTTTCTGAGTCACAGTTTTCCAAAATACAGTTTTCCATCATGTATGTGTAACACATCTTCTTTGTTTCCAGATGTATGATCTTTTGTTTAGATGTATTTAAACACATATTGGTTAGGTGAACTCAGTTTACCAGGTAATCCAGATTACTCTGCAGACCCTGCCTTTATTTACCACCATTTTTTTGTCATCTGAAAACTTGACCAGCAATAATTTAATTTTTTTTCCAGATCATTGATAAAGATATTGAACAGCATTGGGCCAGGAACAGATCCCTGCAGGATCATTCTAGAAATGCTCTGATTGGATGATGATTTCCCATTTACAGTTACTTTGAGATCACTTAGCTGGTTTTTAAGCAATTTAACATACGTTGCATTGATTTTGCATAGTGCTCTTTTTTAATCAGAATGTCATGAGATACTAAGCCAAATGCTTTTCAGAAGTCTAAGTACATTATGTCAATAGTTACCTTTGTCAATTAAACTTGTAATCTCAAAAAATATCAAGACTTATTTACCATAAAATCAGGTTGACTGGCATTAATTATGCTGCCATTCTTTAATTCTTTTATTGTTTGCATCTTATATTAGCCTTACCATGATTTTGCCCATGATCAGTGTCATGTCAACTGGCCTAAAGTTTCTCAAGACATCCCATTTCTCCCTAGGAGATCAAATATCCTTTGCTTCTATAAGCCATAACCATTTCAAGAGACACATTTGAACCACCCCACAAAGCTACATAAATGTCAAAATGATACCATACATATTTTCTTCTGAAATAAGTTATTAGGTTCATACTTCTTCTTTTGACTTTCAAAGCCATCTGTGTGTTGTAGAAATTAGCTTCAGATGTGTGCAGTTTAAAACCCATCATTTTACACAATATGTACAATCAATTTGAAATTATTTAGAAACAGCCAAGTAAACTGCCTCATTTAACCCTTACACAAGAAAGGATGGTGAAGATAATAAAAGCACATACAGGCGGTGGATTACAACTGATTGAAGTAATGATGAATGAGATTATTGAGCTAGTTATTCATAAAGCAAGATAACAAAACCTCATTTTATTTCATTGCTGACACCAAAGTGCACAGTTCAAGGAGATGATGCAAATTATCTCAAAAAGAAGCCATTGTACTTTGCAACTTGGCTGTGAATTATTCATCTCTTTTACATATCACAATCCAGGGTTTTCACAAAGACAATTCCCACACAACTCTGCACCCGTTTTTCCCCCATACATAAAAAAGAAGCTCATTCTGGATTGTCTTTTGTGACTGGTTCTTGGGGTACCCAGGACTATGAGTCACTTTGTTACTTCCCCTCTCCCCCTCACCCCGGCAGCCTCCAGCAAGAGGGAGACTTGCTGGTGCTTAACTAGAGTGTCAGCTCCTTGATATCTCCAATCTGTTAGCTACCCAAACAATCTCCTCCTGATTATGCCAGCCGTGACTTTCTCTTACAGGTTAACATCCAGTGCAGCCCAATCCTTGAGCCCCTTTAGTGCATTCCTGTGTGGTGTTCAGCCCCTTATCCACCAAACACAAAAATGAAATCCCAGGTCTGCTGTCCCCAGAGGAAGAGTAGACCACCAGCTTGTGTGATTCAACTCAGAATCAGCTCCTTGTATAGTACCACAGCACTGGGATATATTTATAGTGAAAACAACAACAACTATTTAGATTGGGTTTTGATTGTGTTGGTTTACAATGCTTAATTTACATCTTGACCAAAAGGTAAGTGAAAAAACATTTTTTGTCTGACAGAAAACCTGTTTGTCAACCCTGTTTTGATATAGAATTTAGGAACATATTATCAGCACACATACCTAACTACTTGCATAGTATCTGTACATACATTTCATATTAACTATCATTGTGACCCTGGCTTTCATCTAAGACATCGCATGATGAAACGGAGTATTCTTGTAACCTCCTTGCCAGTGGGTATTGAGGGGGTTGTGAATCACACAAATGTGCAAGTTTTTCTTCTATACATAAAAAGGAAGGCTTTCTAGACTGTTCTTTGTCTGTTTAGCAACTGTCTAAAGCAGGACACTATACTTTTCAATGTCACAGTGACATGTACTGAGACTGATCCTCTCAGTCAGTCCTGGTGTAAATCAGGAACAAGTCCTTAAAATCAGTGAAATTACATCATTGTAAAACCAATGAAACTGAGAGGAGAAACAGGTACATGGCCTGTTCTGTACCTGGAGAAAGCATAGCATTTCACTGATGATGATGGAGAATACCAGAGCTAAACAAGTTTTGAAGGTCTTGTTTATATTCAGTTATATTGGATTAAACATAAAATCATTAAAAAGGGGACAATTAAATCAATGCAAAACCCAATTTAAACTTGGCTGATCTGATTTAGCTTACTAAGGAATTGAGAGGAAGTATGGTCTGGTGTTAGGGTGCTAGCCTGAATCTCAGGAAACCATGGTTCAAATCCACAAACTTCCCTAGATTTCAATGGGAGTTAGCTGCCCAGATACTTTTTAAAATCCCACTAGGCACCTACCTGCATCTTTAGGTGCCTAAATATATTTGAAAATCTGGCCCCTAGTTTCTCTGTGCCTCAGTTCCCCATCTATAAAATAGGGTTAACAGTATTTCCCTAACTCACAAGGGTGTTCTGAGGATAAATGCATTCAAGACTGTGAGGCCCCCATTACTACATATATACACTATAAATACATCGATATAAGCTGAGTTTACAATGAATTATGGATGCTCACATTGTGTTTTGCACTGGTTTAGCTAAATCAGATTTTTCAATGATTCACATACAATTTGGAGTACAAACAAGGCTCTCCTCATGTTAATTCCATTTGGTACAACTGCTATAGAATTTACTGACACTTATTTTGCCACCAGCCACGGCAATAATAGCATTTGCTCTAAAGATCTCAAAGCGCTGGCAACTGTTACTGTCTGAAGACTCATGACATCCATGTAAGGAATGAACATATTATCCCCGATTTACAGATGGGGAAAACAAGGTTAAGAGATGTGTCCAATACCACAGAGGAATTCTGTGACATCACTGGGACTAGACAGCTAACTCCTTACTCCTTCCAAGAAACAGGTTTTTAAAGGGTGCTTAAATTTAGGTTTTAAATCCCTATTTAGGGTCCTAAATAAATTACCTTATGTTTAGAAGTGATGGCTGCCCACAAGCCCCCACTGAATTCAATGGCTACTCAGCACTTTTATTTATTTAGGCTTTATACAAGAAAATAAAGAGACGCCTATGTAGGGCTAAAGGCACCCTGGTCATAAATTACAACTAATAAATGTAAAGCTTTCATAGAACTCAAAACTACCACCCCAAATCTGATTCCTTTCCAAAGCCCACATCTGCAGCTGTCTGCAGATATAGATGGGTCTTGCAGCATAGCTGGGAAGTCAATAGATTTGGGCTATTTTGGACTGGGTAGATGTAGACCATTCTAGAGATGAAGGAATAATACTGTATGTCATGTATTTTACTACCCATTTTTAACAATTTGGTTACAATTGCAGATTCTATTTCCAGTTCCAGCTAACATCCAATGAATCAAAGAAAAATAAAATGCATATTTTAGCCATTAAAGCCTCATAGCAGATATTTCAATCTAGGATATTAAGAGCCCGGATGCGGACTGGATTTTGCCAAATTTCTAACATTTAAAAGCAATAAGCAACGCCTGCAGTAATTGATATGGCCTTCTTGTGTTCCATTCTTTTTAAAAAAAAAAAAAAGTTTAGCAACATTTCTACTCACAAAATTAAAAAATGTCTGAGGAAACTAAGTGGCCTCAGAGGTTTACACTATAAAACAGCAAGGATATTTCCACAAGCATAAACTCACTCACAGCCATAACAAAATATCTATCAAATTACAATAGTTATTCAGGGTCTGAGACTTAAGCTGAACAGAATTAAATTTCAAAAACTCAGTGAACTGTAAGCTTGTTTAATTAAAGCAAGTTGAGTTTTATTTGCACTGCGTAGTTAAGAATACTACCTATAATATCACATTTCCGTTCTATGGCTTAACTCTAATTGTATATTAAAAATATACTTGAATGCACTGGTTTGCAGTTCATTACAAATGCTAATGGCTTTCACTATTTACTGAACTATTTTCCTCCTTTGATTTATTTAAATGTGTATTAAAGGTGCTTATGTGGCACCTGTGAAAGAGAGCTTTAGTGAGCCTCTCAGCTGATTTTAACTCTGTTGATGCCAGTGGAAAAATAACCACATGCAAAGACAAACACTTCAGATCAGTTCAGAAATTGGATTTGTAAACAGTGTAACTTGATATAAGGTCTGCATTTCATCACTGTTGTTGCTGCTCCTCAGCTTTCCACTTGAGTAAAGGGATTTTATTATTAATTATTATTATTAATACATCTGATGAAAGGAGAGAAGAAGATCCCCTGCTGCAAATCCCCTTCGTAACACTTTGCAGGTAGCAGAAGAAAATTTGCTGTTCTTTCCTTCCTCACTCCCTAGGCCTGAGCTTGATGAGAAAATGAGTTGTTCCTTTTATGCCCTTCTGAATGTCTAGGACAAAGAGAGTACTTTGCTGAAGGCAGTTTGTGGGGGTGAGACTTCTTAGATGCAGATGAAGCCTTGACTACATTATGGGTACGTCTACACTACCCGTCGGATCGGCAGATAGTGATCGATCTATCGGGGATCAATGTATCGCATCTTGTCTAGATGCAATAAATCGATCCCCGAACGCGCTCCCTATTGACCCTGGAACTCCACCAGGGTGAGAGATGGAAGCAGAGTCAACGAACGAGCGGCGGCAATCGATCTCACATCCCGAGGACACGAAGTAAATCAATCTAAGTCAATCTAAGATACGTCGACTTCAGCTACACTATTCTCGTAGCTGAAGTTGCGTATCTTAGATCGACCCTCTCCCCCAGTTAACACCAGCCCAGCTAAACCCTGTACAAACAACAGTGGGAGCCCTAGTGTAGACAAGGCTCCCTTGGACACGCAGTTGTTAACAAACACCTAGTCAGTTAGACTTGCTGTGAGGACAGAACATAGGGAACAATCAGAACTGTCCCTCAAGGCAACCAGTGCTCCCGTCTCCTCTTGGCTTAATCATGGAATTCTACCTCTGAAGACCAGACCATGTTTTCTTCTTCTCTGGCTCAATGCCATGATGAAAAGATGCATCCTACAGTGTGACCTAAAGATATATAAAGTGGTATTTTTCCTGGCACAAGTCCTCCAGCCTAGAGATTGCATTACTATGAAAGAAAGGAGTTGAGGGTGCTCAGCACCTTGCAGCATCATGGCCAAAAAAGTCACTCTAAAGTAGAAGATGATATATCCAGCTATATGACAACTCTCAAACTATTAGCCCTGAATCCCAGCATGGAATACCATTAAAAAGATTTGCAGATAATAGTCTATCAATTACTCTAACAATGATTCTGCAAATCAGAAAAGCCCTGAAACTGTATTGATCCATATGTTAAAATTTAATTGGTAACCTTACAATCAAAACTGAACAAAAACCACAAGACTCTACTGATTTTCATGTCAATAAGTGATCTTATGTCTCAGACCATGTTGGGTCAGGATAAAGTTAAAATTAAATACACAGCAAAATGCAAATATACATTAAATAAAGATATTGTATCTCTTACATTGATACATTACTATTAAAAATGAATCTTCTATTCCAATTGACATTTACTATGATTTATATGCAATTTTTTTATTGGGAATGTGAGTAATTTTTTTTTTTTTGTGAATTGCTCCTTAAAATGTGTAAACTTGAAAGATGATAAAAATAACATGCTAGTGAAAACACACACAAATCCATGACCATCATTCAGTGTCCCTAAGTGCACAACCGTAGAGAAATCGTGTAGAATTCTGCTAAGAGCTCTTCATATTTTCAGCTTATTCAGCAGAAATTTGAAGTCAGACCATATTTTCTAGCTAGCTGCTTAAAGCCGCAACATTTTGCGGAGAATTATATTGTCTCTTGCTACTCCATGAAACATTATTCCCAAAGAGCTATGAGAAAGTGTTCACATCCTCTGCAAAAATAGACATCATTAATATGTTTTAGCTAGGTTTGCAAAATGGCAACGATTTGTGGCTTTATATCTCAACATTTTGGTCTCTCTCGGTGGCAATTTTTTTATTGAGTCTGCAAGCTCTGTTTATTTAAATGTGTGATGGAACAGTCATTAACAAAATATATTCCTCTTAGCGCATTTTGTTTAAGGTCTCAAATCACACATTCAGTTAAACTTGCCTAGCAATCACAAGTAAAATCTATTGTCCTAAGGGCTGGGGGGGAAATGACCAACAATGGCTGAGAACATTACCGCTTTGTCCCTCTTTTTAATATAAAAGTCTAATAAACGAATGAAACAAAACACATTGAAAAATCTGACGTTTTTTCATTGGTTTCAATGGACTTTGGATCAGATCCCTTAGATCCCTACTCACTAGGAACTAGACTAAGGGTGCTGCCACTGCGCAACCCAGGCAGGATTCACATCAGTGACACAGAAATAAAAGCTTCTCCATCACATATTCCCATTCCTCTCTGCAACTGACTTTCCCCAAAAGTTTGTGCATGACCTTCTTCTACTCAGGTTTCTGTATTATGCTCATATCACCATATCTCTGCTGGCTTCAGAATTATAGTAATAACAACTGCCAATAGTGTCTCTATTGTCAATATTTTCTGCTTTTGTCATTTCAAAAATTGTTTTTGCTTACCATATTATTGGGTGACCTGCTGATGTTTCTCAGAGCAATTGAAAATATTTTATATTTGTTTTTATGCTTCACATCACTTTTTTGCCCCTTACAGTCACACTGACATGACTGAAAAGCTACAGAAGAGAGGATCTGCTCACCAAATATTGTACTGTCCATTACTTATGGAGTATATTTTTGCTATAATGTAATGTAGCATCAGAATTCCTCTCGACTGAGCAGTCTCTTGGACCTGAAACAGGCATGCGATACTGTCCCAAATATTTGCTAACCAATCTATTCTTCTAAAATGATTGATCAGTTAGGACAGAACTAGTGTCAAGCAGACCTGATCAGGAAATTATTTTTTTCCTGTGAAAAATTTAGATAAAAACATTTTCTCTCTTTTCAACATTTTTCTTGAAAATATGTTTGGCCTTCATGTAAAAACTGAAAACCAGACCCCTACCCCCCGCCAAAAACATTACTGACAAAATTGATTTTGATTTTTTAAAAACTAAAATTTCCATTTGTCAATGGAAATGGAAAAATTTCCATTTGTCAATGGAAATGGAAAAATTTCAACCAGCTTTTAGCATCCACCTATTTCAAGTTTTGAACAAGTGGACATGGCTTCACTTTCTCCATTTATTGAAATCATTTAGTACTTAGCATGACTTCTCAGTGAGAGCAACAGCTAAAATGATGATTACCGATTAGAAGTGTCAAATATATAAGATCAGTGTAAGAACTTCTCCAGAAATGTAAATGGATTTCATTTAATATATTTCATTGCATGGAATTTTTTTTCAGTCACAAAGTATCAGAAATCTGGCATGGTAAAGTATTCTAGATACTGTTGTGTGAAGGAATTAACATTTTATGTGTACGTACCCTTTGTACAAAATGAAGTGTAGATTTGTTCAGGCATTGACTGGGGCTCAGGACATCCGGGTTCATTCCCCAGTTCTGTCCTACATTTCTTGTATGATCCTAGACAAGTCATTTATTCCATCCTTACCCATTTCCTTTCTGTAAAATTGGGATAATATGTCCTCTCTTCCATCCTGTCTGTCCTATACATTAAGATTTTAAGGTCTTCAGAGGAGATAGTGTCTCTTCCTATATGTATGTCCCATAACTAGCACAGTGGGGCACTGATTTTTCTTGGGTCCTTTGAAACAGCTTCAGCTACTGAAATGCAAATGATAAATAACGGTACCAGAATTTCAGCTAGATTCAGAAACATACTGCTGAGGAATCAATGGGATTCCCTTATTAAAACTCTGCCACCAAACTGAAGAGAAATTTGGAGCAATTTCCTTGCCGCTAATAGAATCACTTCTTTTCTGGAATATGCAAAATCATCCTGAAAAGGGGAGACTTTTCCCCGAGGGTCATAGAAATGCTTCTGAAGAGCAATTGTTTAACTTTGGAATGCACCACATGGCACGGAGTTTCAGGTATTTAAAAAATGAAATCAGATACTCTTGGACTCCTCTGCAAGGCTAAAAGTTCCTTGTCCTCATTCTCTGCTTCCTTTCCTCCCTTTTCAAATTATACAAATCTAACACTGCGTATGAAAGAAAAGGAAATATTTCCAGGTAATGCATATAATATAAGTTTGTTTGCCATGCACTGCTGCATCCTTTCTTGGCTATGATAGTGAGAAAACATTTTCATTTAAATGGGAATATATATTAATATCATTTCTAATACCTCTTCCACCCACTACTTGTTTTATGGAGTTTATAAGATGTACAGAATAAAAATCATAGAACTTCCTTCTTAAAATATTGGCAGCACATTCCTGACTAGGTTGGAAGACAATTCATAACATCTACACAGATTTAATCAAGGGAGCTGAACTAGAACAGCCTGCATTTCCCCCTGCAGCATGCCCAAACTACAGCGGATACATAAACAAACATGTATCCTTTGATAATTGAACATTCAAGATGGAAGGTCAAAACAAATTAGCAACTATTTGCATTTTTGTGACAGAATATATTTCCCAGTTTCATGCATATCGAACATGTAGACTGCAGTACAAATATGTGGAATTTTCTAATTAAGAACACTGGTAATTTGTACTTTAAATATATCAATTTCTAGATGATACAACCAGTAATTTACTACAATTCAATCATTTGTCTTTGAAGCTGTACGACACTTGTATTGTGTAATCAATTTGACTTGCTGGTAAATAATTAAATTGAAAACTAATGACAAAAAGCAGGCACGTTTTATTGATTCTTAATGGATAAAAACCCAGACCCCATCTCAACTGAAGCCTCCAATATTAAAAACACTTTGCAACGTCAACCATGTCCCGTTGCTTGGATACTTCCTTTACCGGCAATACGCTGCCTTGCCACATCTTCATGTGTCTGGCAGTGAAACAATTCTAACAACTTGGCTAGAAAAGAAGACTGATGCTCCAGAAGCCTTTCCCACTCACTCTATCATTTCCCCATCCCTCTGCTTGTATTTCCTTCCTGTCTGCCTTTCTATTCCTCCAGTTAAGGGTTAACTAGCTCCTTAGCTCACCTGACCTCAGATCCGACTGAGTAATTAGCCCCAGCTGCCCTCAAGCAAACCCTTCTCCAGGGAAACTAATTGGACTTACAGTGACCAAATGCTGGTTCAGCTGCTGGTTCTCAGCACTCTGTCACACACCCAAACATGGCCCTTAGTGCAGAGTTCTTCATTAAACAGAGAAGAGATTGGCTGGAATGTCCAAAGTGACAACACAAGGAGATTGAGATTGGCTGCCACCTAGAAGAAAAGGTAGTATCTCTGCCAGACACGTTATTGGAGAGAAGGATCTGGGGTAACCTGGTAGCTGACAGAAGCGACCTCAGTCAGCTTCCAAAATTTTTCTTTAGCAACTTAGCTGTGAGGATGCCCACAAGCTCAGGGAAGGGCTGCTCAGGACTACAGCCAGGCAGAGGCTCAAAGAAAGCCCTGTTGTAGGATCCTAGATGATGTGCCTCTTCTCCTCTTTCATCATCCAACCCTGCCCCTTCCAGCATCACTACTCTGCTGGTGCAGGTTCCTTTTCACACTAACAGAAAATAGGCACTTGATTCAGCTCTCCTCAACAAACACACCTACAATGAAAAGGCACCAGAAATACATTACTGGAGAAACAGATAGAAAGGAGATGTTTCACTTAGAGCAATGAACAAGAAGCAACAAGAAGAAAGTCAAAGAAAGTGTGGGCCCCTTACTGAATGAGGGAGGCAACCTAGTGACAGAGGATGTGCAAAAAGCTAATGTACTCAATGCTTTTTTGCCGATCTTCATGAACAAGGTCAGCTCCCAGACTACTGCAGTGGGCAGCATAGCATGGAGAGAAGGTGACCAGCCCTCTGTGAAGAAAGAAGTGGTTCAGGTCGATTTAGAAAAACTGGACAAGCACAAGTCCATGGGACCGGATGCACTGCATCCGAGGGTACTAAAGGAGTTAGCGGATGTGACTGCAGAACCATTGGCCATTATCTTTGAAAATTCATGGCGATTCGGGGAGGTCCCGGATGACTGGAAAAGACTAATGTAGTGCCCATCTTTAAAAAAGGAAAGAAGGAGGATCCGGAGAACTACAGGCCAGTCAACCTCACCTCAGTCCCTTGAAAAATCATGGAGCAGGTCCTCAAGGAATCAATTTTGAAGCACTTAGAGGAGAGGAAAGTGATCAGGAACAGTCAGCATGGATTCCCCAAGCGCAAGTCATGCCTGACTAACCTAATTGCCTTCTGTGATGAGATAACTGGCTCTGTGGATGAGGGGAAAGCAGTGGATGTGTTATTCCTTGACTTTAGCAAAGCTTTTGTTACGGTCTTTCACAGTATTCTTGCCAACAAGTTAAAGAAGTATGGGCTGGATGAATGGACTATAAGGTGGTGTGATAGACCCAGGCCAGTTGGGTACAGCAGAATAGCAGAAGGCAGATATACTGGCCACTGGATTAACAGTTTTCTGTTCCCTGACTGATCAGAGCAGGGGCTGCTCCAGGCTAATGAGAACACCTGACTCTAATTAACCTGCAAAGAGTCAGGTGAGGCCATTAAGCTAATGTGATCAAGTCGGTATCAAGCGGAGTGCCCCAAGGGTCGTTCCTGGTTTTGTTCAATATCTTCATTAATTATCTGGAGAATGGCATAGACTACACCCTCAGCAAGTTTGCAGATTACACTAAACTGGGAGGAGTGGTAGATATGGTGGAGGGTAGGAATAGGGTCCAGTGTGACCTAGACAAACTGGAGGATTGGGCCAAAAGAAATCTGATGAGGTTCAACAAGGACAAGTGCAGAGTCCTGCACTTAGCACGGAAGACTCTCATGCACTGCTACGGACTAGGGACCGAATGGCTAGGCAGCAGTTCTGCAGAAAAGGACCTAGGGGTTACAGTGGATGAGAAGCTGGATATGCGTCGACAGTGTGCCCTTGTTGCCAAGAAGGTTAATGGCATTTTGGGCTGTATAAGTAGGGGCACTGCCAGCAGATCGAGGGATGTGAACATTCCCCTCTATTCGACATTGGTGAGGCCTCATCTGGAGTACTGTATTCAGTTTTGGGCCCCATACTACAAGAAGGATGTGTAAAAATTTAAAAGAGTCCAGTGGAGGGCAACAAAAATGATTAGGGGGCTAGATAACATAACTTATGGGGAGAGGCTGAGAGAACTGGGATTGTTTAGTCTGCAGAAGAGAAGGATGAGGTGGGATTTGATAGCTGCTTTCAATTAATTGAAAAGGGGTTCCAAAGAGGATGGATCTAGACTGTTCTCAGTGGTAGCAGATGACAGAACAAGAAGTAATGGTCTCAAGTTGCAGCAGGGGTGGTTTAGGTTGGATATTAGGAAACACTATTTCACTAGGAGGGTGGTGAAGCACTGGAATGGGTTACCTAGGGAGGTGGTGGAATCTCCTTCCTTAGAGGTTTTTAAGGTCAGGCTTGACAAAGCCTAGGCTGGGATGATTTAGTTGGGGACTGGTCATGCTTTGAGCAGGGAGTTGGACTAGATGACCTACTGAGGTCTCTTCCAAACCTGATATTCTATGATTCTATTAACTAATCAGCAAATTAAACAAGGAAATTACTACCTAAGTTAGAATTGTCACAGTAATCTCAAAGCACCCAATTTGCCAATCCCAAACAATCAAAAATCATGAGATTGGCTTAAAAATCATGATTTTTTTTAAACCAAGAACATTCACATTCTTTTTCTATGCTTTCTGGTTTCTGGATCTTCAGAGTGCACTTGGGTCAGATTTTCAAGCTTTTCTCTGCAACCACGAGAGCTAGAAACTTACTTTATAATAAATGATATCAGAGATTCTCCTCTAATAACTTCTATCCAGAAGATGGGGTTGTAAGGAAAGCAACAGTTATTCCAAGACTCAGGATAAAATTAAAGGAGTTGGTAACACTTACTAGAGCAAAATGAGCAGGTCAGTTCAGCTTTCAGGAGCAGAAGCTCCAGATTGCAGCTTCAGTGCTACAGCTAGATCCATGTAGGTGGGCCTCTGCTACTCACCCAAAGAGTCAAAGGGACTTTGCATGGACACCAGATGCACCTGCATGCCTCTGATTGCAGGACAGACGCTTTAAGAGGCAGAAATACACATCTGGTATTTTACCTGACTTTGTGCAGGACACTTACAAAAGATTGACTTTATGCTGAAAGAGCACCGTACTGCAGTGTACAATGTCCCTTTTGAGTGATATAGAGACAGACATCTTAATAATCCTCCCCAGAGGCTGGCAGCTGATGCTTTTCTAGCAACTCTACAGAAGCAGCAAGGGCTGATTTCAAGATTTGTTGCACTACGGGCATATCAAGAGCAGAGTGAGCTCCCAGTGTAGCTTTTTTTAAAAAAACGAAAATAAATCTCAAAAGCAGCTCAGCTGTCAGCGAGACACTGCTGAACAGGTGGCACAGAGACTGCAGCAGGCAAAAGCAAGCCAGTCTGTGAAGGGGAGAGAAGAAAAATCAAATTTTAAAGACATGAAACATGTATTTTGGGAAACATCTTAAAGCTGTGGAAAACAAAGTGATAAATAGCCACGTTTCTCATATTCCACTACTCAAGTATGAGTCTTCCCGGTCAAATTGGAGATCCTCACCGCCACTCCAGCCCTTTCACACTGGATAAGACCAGGACAAGGGGCCCTAAAAGCCCTGATTTCAACCAGGGGGAGATTTCCCCAATGCAGGTACTGTGAATATAGCTATAACTGACCCTCTGCAAACGCTGGCTTGGCTGTAGTGCAGGGGGGATGGGAGAGGCATGATAGGGGCAAGGCCCACAGTGCTGTGGAGAGGCTGTTGTAACAGACAGCCCCACCCAAGAGCTGGGGTCTCTCCAGTTCTAGAGCAGCTCAAGATCAGAGGGCATAAAAATGGCTTCATGCCACCTTAGCCTCCACCCCTTCCCACACACTGCGAGTTCTGTGCTATTAGAGGTGCAGCACACAATCTCCTCCCTCTCATCTCTCAGTGACTTCCCTATCAATTTGCTTAGGTCACAGATGAAGAGATTTTCTTTTCAGCTGGCCAGCACCACAAACTCGAGACGGGTTTTCTTTCTTTCTTTTACAACACCAGCTGTAATAAAGGCTCTGCAAGCCAAATCCTTAGGATTGCACAGCTGTAACAGAGGAGGAAATTAGATTCTGTTCTCTCTTGTGCAAGTTCTATCCTTTTCTCTCGCTTGTAGCTGTGTCAATTCTTCAGGGCTAACAGGAGTTAAAAGCAATAAAAGCTTATTTGCATTACTAAAGTCAGCAGTTAACCTGTGGACACACACAAGGAGCAGACTGGCAGAGAGAAATGATGCTATTTTAACATTGTCACCACTCAAAGAAGTTATTTTTCATAATGGAAAGATCTATCTAAAATAAAGACAAATATATTTTAATATAATTACAATTCACTTGTCCATATATAGAGCTCATATTTGTTGGCTTAGAACAAACCGAGTATGGTGGCCTTCAAGAAGGACACAAGACTTTCATTTTGTTTTGCTTTTCCTTTGTCAGGGTGCTTTTCCCTTCAGTTTATTTCATTCCAGGTAACTAGGCTATCTATGTTTTTTTCTGGCGACAGAAATGGTGGTTTTATCAACAGCCCTGGTTTTCTATGCCCATTGCTGGTAGCTTAGTAATTTATGTTTTTAATTTCTCTATGAAGCAGGTAGTTATTATATAAAATTAATAACAAATAAAATAAGTAAATATGTTCATACCATGGAGACATAACAGAGACTGTGCTTACTGATCTATAGATGTCAGAGGTTCCTGAAGGCCATCAACCTGTGGCATTTGACACTCAATGCATCAAAGGAATGTTCATTCATTGACCAATACAACAAACTCCATCATGTCTTAGGGTTAGGGGTTGTTATAAAAGTGGATGGGTAGGGTTCTGTGGCCTGCTTTGTGCAGGAGGTCAGACTAGATGATCATATTGGTTCCTTCTGACCTACGAGTCTATGAGTCTATGATAACAACACTCTCACAGGTTGCCTTGAAGTTCTCCATTTTTTTTTTTAACAGTTTTCTAGTGGCTTTTTTTCTCCTTTACAAAGCCATGCCTTTCTTAGTCCTATATATCTGTGGTTAGAGCCAATGACACAGCCAAATCAGATTGAACGCCCACTGATGGGAGTCAGGCGAGCAGTATATGGCCCAAAATAAAGACCCCTTTCTGCAACGTGTGACCATGCAGTGAACTGCAAGGTTGAAGCCTCAGTCTTGTTTCTGCTTTCATTTTCATGGTGTAAATCAAACATAACTTCAGTGGAATTACACAGATGTTCAGCAGTTTGAGAGGAAAATCTCACCCTAATTAATAAGGATTGCTCCTCCCCTGCTATATACTATAAAAAGATAGAATAATGACAAGTTTAAAGAACTGTCCTACACCAACTTATAAAAAAATCTAAAAGGAAAAGATGCAAGGGGAGAATTCTTATTGTGGTGATTCAATAAATATTTTGCAGGTAGGGCACCAAGTTAAGATCTATGGACTCAGTTCCTCAACTCACTTATGCACATACTTAACAAACACATAGGTCATTCCATTGCTAGTCAGTAGAGCACTTAAGCACATTGCAGGTACTTAAACGTAAGCATGTGCTTAAATGTTTTGCTGAATCACGACCTATTGGTGCAGTGCTATGCTAACACTTGCTTTCTCAAAGTATATTTTATGGTTAACACATTTGGAAAAAGACTCCAACCTGTATACCATGGAGAATTTCTTCCCAAAGGAATGTCTTTCAATAAGAGAAGTACAGTAATATTTACACTTTGAATCTTCCCACAGAGGTACTGTTCACAAATTTTAAAATGATATGCTATATGCTTTTCCCCTCAGTAATTATATTCTAAGTTATCAGGTTCACCCATATTCTTTTTCTAGTCAACCATGTGTACTTGAAAGAAATTACTTTTGAACATGCCTATTTTAAAGCCTTTATGTTACAGATTGTATATAATCAGACATTATTAAACATTGCCAAACAATCAGTCTCATTTAAAGTGAGCAACTAGGAGGTTCCTCACGGACCATTACAGTATTAATTACACAATATAATTCTGTCTTCTTCAAAAGTAACGTTAGATAACATTTTCACACTAAGCGACTCTGGAACGTAAGCCCATTGAAAGTCATAGTTTCAATGGGACTTAAATGCTAAGCCACTTAAGGCTAGCATCACAAATGAATATGGGTACCTAACTGCCATCTTAGGCACCAAATCCAAAATTTTGATCCAAATTTCCACTGGTAAAATCCCTGAGGCACCTGCATTTCTGCTGGTGGACCAGGTATAAAGCTGTCTAAATCCTGAAGCCACCTAAGCCTTGATGAGATCTTCAGACTAGGCATTCCCCTTCTTCTCTTGCCTGTGGGTCCAATTGCTGGGCATGCTCAAAGACTAGTTACCAATTTGGGACCCACACAAAAATGGAGGAGGAGGTGGTATCCTCTTTTGTCCAATGCACAATGGTTAGAGCACTCACCCAGGATATGGGCAACCCAGCTTCAAATCCCTCCTCTGCCTGATTCAGAGCAGGGACTTAAACCCAGGTCCCCCATCTCCCAGGTGAGTCCCCTAACCACCAGGCTATAATTTATTTGGGATTGGCAGTCTCCATGTCTCCTGCTGAAGCATGATTCAATTTTTTTGTGAGAACGGGATGACCTGGCATATATACCAAACTCCTAGAGGGAGTTCACATTCGAATCCCAAGTGGAGGGAGATGCCTACCTTTGGCCCAGAATTAGGCACCTAACTCCCTTTGAGGGACAGGCCTTTCCTATTAACTAATTTAGGTGGCTCTCCACTCAGCATTTTGGCTTTTGTGAGTCCCATTCTTAGGTGCCTAATTCTCCTAATGCATTGTATAGGGTGCCTGGAAGCCTAATCTGGATCTGAGGATTCCAGTGACAGAGCAGCTAAACATTAAGCATTGTAATGCTGAGTCAAAGTTCTCTTTGCAGATCTAGCCTGTAGGTGCTTTTGAAAAAAATTCCTTTTGTCTTTTGTATTTTTAATACTCATGATGGAGACCAACAAAATACTTCAGATTATGAAAATATTTGTCTGAAGTGACTCCAATGCATTTATAGCCATAGTGTGTTACTTACCCTTTCAGAAATTTGCCATCTCATATATCATAGACTCATAGACCCGTAGGTCAGAAGGGACCAATATGATCATCTAGTCTGACCTCCTGTACAAAGCAGGCCACAGAACCCTACCCATCCACTTTTATAACAACCCCTAACACATGACTGAGTTATTGAAGTCCTCAAAATTGTGGTTTGAAGACCTCAAGCTGCAGAGAATCTGAGGTACGTATTAAGGCTATGTGCTGTTTAGAAAAGACAGGAAGAAAGGCAAAGGTGGTGGAGTAGCATTGTACATCAATGATGAGGAACTGTAATGAAATAAGAAGTGATGGAATGGATAAGACAGAGTCTGTCTGGGCAAACACACTGGGGTAAAAAAGCTACTGGAGCCTCCCCTGAGATAGTGCTTGGGTGTGTTACAGACCGCCGGGATCTGATTTGGATATGGATAGAGACCTTTTTAATGTCTTTAACGAAGTAAACACTAAGGGAATGTGTGATCATGGAGACTTCAACTTCCCAGATAGACTGGAGGACAAGTGCTTGCAAGAATAATAGGGGTCAGATTTTTCTGGATGTGATAGCGGATGGATTTCTTCACCAGTAGTTGAAGTACGACAAGAGGGGATGCCATTTAGATTTGGTTTTGGTGAGCAGTGAGGACCTCATAGAAGAAATGGTGGTAGGGGACAACCTTGGTTCGAGTGATCATGACTGATTCAGTTCAAACTAGACGGAAGGATAACAAAGGTAGATCTGGGATTAGGGTTTCTGACTTCTCAAGGCTAATTTTAAAGATTAAGGAAATTAGTTAGGGGAAGTGGATTGGACGGAGGAACTTGTGGATTTAAATGCAGAGGGAGGCCTGAATTACTTTCAGTCACAGCTGCGGAAACTGTCGGAAGCCTGCATCCCAAGAAAGGGGAAAAAAACATGGCAGGATTGTAGGCCAAGCTGGATGAGCAAGCATCTCAGAGAGGGATTAGGAAAAAGCAGAAAGCTTACAGGGAGTGGAAGAAAGGCGGGGATTAGCAAGGGAAGCTACCTTAGTGAGGTCAGAACATGTAGGGATAAAGTGAGGAAGGCTAAAAGCCAATGTAGAACTGGACCTTGCAAAGGAATCTAAAACCAATAGTAAAAAGTTCTACAGACCATAAATAGAAGAAAACAAAGAAGAGAAATGGGGCGCTATACACTGAGGATGGAATGGAGGTTAAGGATAACCTAGGCAGGGCCAATATCTAATAAGTACTTTGCCTCAGTCTTAATTAAGACTAGTGAGGAGTTTAGGGATGATGGAGGGATGATAAACGGGAATGAGGATATGGAGGTGGATATTACCGCATACTGAGGTATAGAGGCCAAACTTGAACAGCTTAATGGGACAAAAATCGGAGGGCCGGACAATCTCCATCCAAGGATATTAAAGGACTGGCGCATGAAATTGCGAGCCCATTAGCGAGAATTTTAATCAATCGGTAAACTCGGGGTTGTACCGTACGACTGGGAGAATTGCTAACGTAGTCCCTATCTTCAAGAAAGGGAAAAAGTGATGCGGGTAACTCTAAGGTCCTGTTAGCTTGACGTCTGTAGTATGTAAGGTCTTTGGAAAAAATTTAAGGAGCAAGTAGTTAAGGACATTGAGGTCAATAGTAATTGGACGAATTGCAACATGGATTTACTAAAGGTAGTTCGTGCCAAACCAACCTGATCCTTCTTTGAGAAGGTGACGGATTACTTAGACAAGAAATGCTGGTA
>NC_133770.1:117727171-117770933 GCF_003597395.2 Chelonoidis abingdonii
TACCAGCATTTCTTGTCTAAGTAATCCGTCACCTTCTCAAAGAAGGATCAGGTTGGTTTGGCACGAACTACCTTTAGTAAATCCATGTTGCAATTCGTCCAATTACTATTGACCTCAATGTCCTTAACTACTTGCTCCTTAAATTTTTTCCAAAGACCTTACATACTACAGACGTCAAGCTAACAGGACCTTAGAGTTACCCGCATCACTTTTTCCCTTTCTTGAAGATAGGGACTACGTTAGCAATTCTCCCAGTCGTACGGTACAACCCCGAGTTTACCGATTGATTAAAATTCTCGCTAATGGGCTCGCAATTTCATGCGCCAGTCCTTTAATATCCTTGGATGGAGATTGTCCGGCCCTCCGATTTTTGTCCCATTAAGCTGTTCAAGTTTGGCCTCTTACCTCAGTATGCGGTAATATCCACCTCCATATCCTCATTCCCGTTTATCATCCCTCCATCATCCCTAAACTCCTCACTAGCTTAATTAAGACTGAGGCAAAGTACTTATTAGATATTGGCCCTGCCTAGGTTATCCTTAACCTCCATTCCATCCTCAGTGTATAGCGCCCCATTTCTCTTCTTTGTTTTCTTCTATTTATGGCTGTAGAACTTTTTACTATTGGTTTTAGATTCCTTTGCAAGGTCCAGTTCTACATTGGCTTTTAGCCTTCCTCACTTTATCCCTACATGTTCTGACCTCACTAAGGTAGCTTCCCTTGCTAATCCCCGCCTTTCTTTCCACTCCCTGTAAGCTTTCTGCTTTTTCCTAATCCCTCTCTGAGATGCTTGCTCATCCAGCTTGGCCTACAATCCTGCCATGTTTTTCCCCTTCTTGGGATGCAGGCTTCCGACAGTTTCCGCAGCTGTGACTGAAAGTAATTCAGGCCTCCCTCTGCATTTAAATCCACAAGTTCCTCCGTCCAATCCACTTCCCTAACTAATTTCCTTAATCTTTAAAATTAGCCTTGAGAAGTCAGAAACCCTAATCCCAGATCTACCTTTGTTATCCTTCCGTCTAGTTTGAACTGAATCAGTCATGATCACTCGAACCAAGGTTGTCCCCTACCACCATTTCTTCTATGAGGTCCTCACTGCTCACCAAAACCAAATCTAAATGGCATCCCCTCTTGTCGTACTTCAACTACTGGTGAAGAAATCCATCCGCTATCACATCCAGAAAAATCTGACCCCTATTATTCTTGCAAGCACTTGTCCTCCAGTCTATCTGGGAAGTTGAAGTCTCCATGATCACACATTCCCTTAGTGTTTACTTCGTTAAAGACATTAAAAAGGTCTCTATCCATATCCAAATCAGATCCCGGCGGTCTGTAACACACCCAAGCACTATCTCAGGGGAGGCTCCAGTAGCTTTTTTACCCCAGTGTGATTTGCCCAGACAGACTCTGTCTTATCCATTCCATCACTTCTTATTTCATTACAGTTCCTCATCATTGATGTACAATGCTACTCCACCACCTTTGCCTTTCTTCCTGTCTTTTCTAAACAGCACATAGCCTTAATACGTACCTCACCAGTCATGAGTACTATTCCACCAGGTTTCTGTTATCCCTATAATATCCGGTTTCACTTCCTGCACCAGTAGCTCCAGTTCCTCCATCTTGTTACCTAGGCTCCTCGCATTAGTGTACAGACATATCATGGAATCATAGTATTTTAAGACTGGAAGGAACTTCGAGAGGTCATCTAGTCCAGTCCCCCGCAGTCAAGGCAGGACTAAATACTATCTAGACCATCCCTGACAGGTGTTTGTCTAACCTGCTCTTAAAAATCTCCAATGACAGAGATTCCACAAGTCCCTAGGCAATTTATTCCAGTGCTTAACCACCCCAACAGTTAGGAAGTTTTTCCTAATGTCCAACCTAAACCACCCTTGCTGCAATATAAGCCTGTTGCTTCTTGTCCTTTCCTTGTACCAACCTTTTATGTACTTTAAAACTGTTATCATGTCCCCTCTTGGTTTTCTCTTCTCCAGACTACACAAACTCATTTTTTTCAGTCTTCCCTCATAAGTCATGTTTTCTAGACCTTTGCTCATTTTTGTTGTTTTTTCTCTGCTTTTCTCCAATTTGTCTACATCTTTCCTGAAATGTGGCACCCAAAACTGGACATAATACTCCAGCTGAGGCCTAATCAGTGTGGAGTAGAGCAGAAGAATTACTTCTTGTGTCTTGCTTACAACACTCCTGCTAATAAAAACAACAAGGAGTCCGGTGGCACCTTAAAGACTAACATTTATTTGGGCATAAGCTTTCATGGTTAAAAAACCTCACTTCTGAAGACTAAATCGGTTAGTCTTTAAGGTGCCACTGGACTCCTTTTTGTTTTTATGGATACAGACTAACACGGCTACCCCCTGATACTTGACTCCTGCTAATAAATCCCAGGAAGATGTTTGCTTTTTTTGCAACAGTGTTACACTGTTGACTCATATATGATTTTGGAATGTTACTCCAGCAATGGCTTGTAGCTACATAGCTAATTTACTTCAGTAGCTGAAGTAAATAAACATGGAAGCTATATATAAATTGCATACAAAAACCAACACTGAGAAAATTAATGCTATTTGCAGCACTGGAGCTGTGCTAGTCTCAGGATATTAGAGAGACAAGGTAGATAAGGTAATATCATTTACTGGACCAACTTCTGTTGGTGCAGGAGACAAGCTTTTGAGCTACACAGAGCTCTTCTTCAGGTCATTAATGCTATGAAGTTAAGCACTTAAGTCAGGAAATATTAACTCTGCTTCTTGCACATATGTATTACACCACTGTCTTCACTTACATGATTGCATAGTGTTTTTAAAATAAGTGTTATCATTTTAAACACCTTAAATACATTTGTGTAGCATTTCATAATAACATGTTTATCTTTTTCAATTGCCACTAATTTCATTGTCCTAATGATGCAATCCATTTTCTTCTCTCTGAGGAACATATTTTAATAATTTAATCAGAATTCTTGCACTACATACTTTTTTTTTTTCCAAATCATAAGTTTTTTCTTACTTGCAATGCAGGGAAAGAAGCAGTTAGCATTGGCACTAGTATGTAATTTCACAATCTAGACCGATTGGGCTAGACACTACTAGAATGTCTCTGCCCTCACACCTTATAATTGCAACAAGAAGTCACTCTCCTACAAAGTTTTGGAGCTCCACAAAGTGCCTTCTCTAGCTGTCCTGTGGAGATGACATAGACCCAGGAGACTGTTATTGGAATGAATGACATTTTTACGAAGACTCTCACCTTCTTCTAGTGGCCACTATGAATAGTGGCTCTAAACATTCACAACTAGAGTCACAAAACCATGCCAATTAAAATGGTATCTGAGCTATGGAGCTCCTAGCATACATTCTGGCCTCATTAAAATCATTGGCAAAACTCCCCTTGACTTCAATGGGGCCAGGACGTCATGTCTAAAGTTTACCACAGTAGGATTCCTTCCAATGCATTTTACAAAGTGAGCAGGAATCTTCATTCAAACCCTTCCCACTTTACAAGATCCACAAGAGCTCTTAATCACCCGTTGTCCCTATTGCTTCACAGCAATGTATTGTATCGCACTTCTCACTGTGCAGCTACACTAGACATGCACAAGACAGTTATACTAAAATTCTAACACCTTAAACCCTCACACTAATTGCAGTTATGTCTGTGATCTTCTTGGGCTACATTTAATGGAAGGTTAAGGTGTTTCATTTTCACTCAACAGTAAAGTGCCTAAAGAAACTAAAATGGCCACAATTAACATACTGAAATATCCTGACTGTTGCAGTAAGTGTAAACAGCCTTTGAAACGTATCAAAATATCTTTCAATTTACAGGATCTGAGACTTGAGCTTAACAGAATTAAATTTCAAAATCTCAGTGAAGTGTAAGCTTGTTTAATTAAAGCTAGCAGATTTTCATTTGCACTGCATTGTTAAGAATACTACCTATAATATCACATTTTTGATCTATGGCTTATCTCTGATTGTATACTAAAAATACACTTCAAACTTGTTTTTGCAGTTCATTACAAATGCTAAATTCCCAGCACTATATACTGGAATAATTTCCTTCCATTGAGATGTTTATACACATGAACGTGTTCAGACAAGCTTGGAGATGCATCTGAATACTTTCTGCTTTTTCAAATCAAACCTTTTGTGGCTGACCTGTCATTGTGAGAGCGATTATATCCACCCATATTCAAAACTCACATGAGGGGATCAAGGAGGAGGAAAACTGCACAAGATTTCCCATTGTGTACCTGCTCCCAAACCCTGTCAGAGAGGTGGAGTTTTTCTTCAGATGGATGAAACAACAGGTCAAAACCGCATTATTTGAGGATAACAAGGGACTTCCCACTGGTTGCTGGGAGGAAAGATGCATGTTTCCCCCGGTACATTCTGCCAACACCAGACCTCTCCTGGCTCACCCTCCCACAATATGCATGACCTTGGTCCCCTAGAATGTTCTCTATAGTCTTTGGGCATGCTAAAATTCCCCCACACCGGGGATTAAATCCATGCACAGAGGATTTATAGTAAACTATGCACCCATCACTGCTCATTGTAGTGGGGCTTTGGCTGGACCAGGCAGGGGAATGGACATAGAAGGATCAGAAGTGCCTCCTCTCCCCCTTGGCCAGGTTTGTCAGTCATATGGGAGTGGTAAAAAGCAAGGGCATTGACCACACCCCTTTTGGGTCAGGTTGAGGGAATAACTGGGTTGAACAAGAAGGCTTGACTTCCTGGTCCTGACTGGGGATGTTTAGGTTTTATCCCTGACAGGGTCAACCAGTATTTGCCTTTGTTTCATTCTACTTATTGCCCTTCAGAAGGCTTGGTTGATTTAATAAAACTGCAGCCTCAGCTTATATGAGTGTGCCCATGTCTCATTCCTCTCTTGTGTTTCAGAGAATTCTGTCACAGTGTCACCCTATCATATTGTATCCTATTATTTAGCTCACGAAATAGCACAAGCATTAGGCACATGCTAAGCTTCCATATGGACAGAAAAGCATGTTATGTTAAGAGGAGGAGGTAGCAATAGGCAATAACTTTCATTTCTTAGGATGATCTTCAATTCCTAAAAGTAACGAAGGTGTAAAAATATAATGTAGCCTACAGCAAGAATGTACATTCAAGCAATTCGGCATGACAGATGTGGCTCATTAATACACAACTCAAATGCATAGTGTGAGGGATCAGGCAGGATCTACCTACATATAGCCTGCCAGAAAGAGCTGGGCAAGCACATAACAGGTTACTAATAGTGAGCAGAGAGTAGATATATCAGGATGGGTTGCATAATATCCCTCCATCACTAAAAGCTACAACAGGTACAACCTTGTTCACTGGCACTTTGCTAATGCACGTACCTTACAAACCACACATGCAAATTGCTCTCTCACTCTCTCTCTCTCTCTCTCTATCTTAGCAGATGCAGAGTCAAAATGAAGTCTCATTTTAGTAGGTCTTATTTTTATAAGCCACTGGGACTCATTCACTGATGTTCTATAAAAATGCCTGTCCTGTAACATATTACTGCAAAGTAAAAGAGAATGACAATTGTCAAATGATGTAAGTTTTGTAACGCAGTATTCTTGCCCTCTGTTTTTATCCTGTTTGTCAATTTACTTGCTAATTTGCTATGTGACAATGGGTTTTCCATGTGAGTTAGAAAGACTCTATTGTGTATAATCTAAACAGTCGAAAGATCAAATTCATTCCTGGTATAACTCCACTCAAGAAACTTTTGTTATTTGTGAAGCCACTGGTGAGACCACATCTGGAATACTGTGTGCAATTCTGGTCTTCCATGTTTAAGAAAGATGAATTCAAACTGGAAAGGTGCAGAGAAGGGGTTACTAGAATGATCAGAGGAATGGAAAACCTACCTTATGAGAAGAGACTCGAAGAGCTTGGCTTGTTTAGCTTAACTAACAAAGACTGAGGGGAGATATGTGTGTTCTCTGTAAGCATCAGAGGGAAAAATACCCTCAGAGGGAGAGGAGTTATTTAAGTTAAGCACCAGTGTGGACACAAAAACAAATGGGTATAAGCTGTTCATCAACAAGTTTAGGCTTGAAATTAGAGGAAGGTTTCTAACCATCAGAAAAGTGAAATTCTGGAACAGCCTTCCAAGGGGAGCAGTGGGGGGCAAAAAACTAACTGGCTTCAAGACTGAGCTTGACAAGTTTATGGAGGGGATGGTATGATAAGACTGCCTGCAATAGCATGTAGCTGATCTGTGACCGCTAGCAGCAAATATCTCCAATCACTGGTGAGAGGACACTAGATGGGGAGGGTTCTGAGTTACTACAGAGAATTCTTTCTCAGGTGTCTGGCTGGTGGATCTTGCCCACATGCCCAGGTTCTAACTGATCACCACAGTTGTGGTCATGAAGGAACCTTTTCCCAGGTCAGATTGGTAGAGACACTGGTGGGTTTTTTACCTTCCTCTGCAGCATGGGGCATGGGTCACTTGCAGGTTTAAACTAATGTAGATGGAGGAGTCTCTGTAACTTGGAAGTTTTTAAATCACAATTTGAGGTCTTCAGTAACTCAGCCAGAGGTAAGGGTCTATTAACGGAGTGGGTAGGTGAGGTTCTGTGGCCTACAATGTGCAGGAGGTCAGAAAAGATGATCACGATGGTCCCTTCTGGCCTTAAAGTCTATGAGTCTAGGTTGTTGTTAAATATGGCTTAATTTTAAAAAATGATTATTTTGTAGGCTATTGGCTTTTAACCTTTGGCCTGCCAAAGGCACTGAGTTGCAGCCCTCAAGGGCAACTGGGTTAAAATGAAAATATAAATTTGATTATGAACTGAAAATGTTGCAGTCTGTGATTTTAAAACAGAAATGTTTGAATCAGCCCTTTGACAACAAGGAGGAGTTACTGGACACCACTTTCAGAACTGGCATGGGTGAAGGGCTCACAGGTCTCAGCCAGATTATTGCCTCCCCCATGCACACCCGGGGCATCAAGGTGTGTTGCTCCCCACGCCCTGAGCTGTGGAATCACCATTATGTGGCAATGCTCTCCAGAGGCTATGGATCGCATGAAGGGTCAGGGAGGCAATTTGGAATCAATGGTCTCTGTGCCGATACTCACTGATCCCTGTGAGTCCAGGGGACAGAATCCTTCTCCTGGCTTCTACCCTGAGGGAGCAAGGGAACTCACAGACCTACTCTGACAAAAGAAGCGAACAGACACTTTGTGTACTAAGAGTCAGAGTGTTTCCACTTCTTTAAGCAGGAATATCTCCATTTCAAGACAAAAGCTTTCCAATGGCTGGGGCTGAAGGCTTATGCTGAAAAATAAATCCTGAGGCTATTCAGTAATTACTTTACCTAACTGTTAAAGATAGACTCAGAGAAAAATGGTCTCAGTACTTTTGATAAGCTCTTTCAGAGATCCCTCACATTTGTAGTACCTCTACATGTAGCATACAATATGTATGGGAGGAATAGTCAGCACTGGGAGTCAGGAAGTCTTGAATTCTGCTCTATCACTGATTTACTTTATGGCCCTAGACAAGCCACTTAACCACACTGTACCTCAGTTTCCCCATCGGAATAGTGGGGATGATAATACTTTGAGCTCACTGGCATGCTTCAGTGATTACTCAATATCTGTACAAGCACCACATAAAGCCTAAAAGACATTATCATATCACTCTGAAGGACAGAATACTTTTTTCATAAATTACACAATATACATAGGGTGTTAATTGCATCCGGTTTTTTGTTTTGTTTTTTTTTTGCATTAAATGTTTTGGTACAATTGCAAAAAAAAAAGTAGCCAGCTATTGAGTCCTTAGAACACTAGTCATACTCCATGAGACTGACACTGAGGAACTACAGCTGACACTTGGAGGCAAGTTAAGTCAGGTCTTGCATTCAGAAAAATTCTGGCAACTGACAGTAGATTTTTACTACAAAAAACATGACAAAGAATTTTGATAGAAAATGGCTTCTCATCAAAAACAATTTTACAGAAATCATCATTTTCAATCAAATTTTCCAGTTTTTAAACCAGGAACATTTCAGTAAAAATGTCCAAATGTTGAGAACTCAAAATGTTTGTTAAACCGTTTTTTCAAAAAGTACAAAAATAATAAATAATAAAAACATTTCAGATTAGGTCTTCAGTTTTTCATTGACAAACCAACCAAATTCTAACTAGTTGTTAGAATTTGACCAGCTCTATCTAAGAGGCAGATTTAATTCCGTATTGGTTAAGTTAGAAGGGATGAAAGTGGAGAGCAGGTTGAATTGGAGTTTTAATACAGTGTAGAGAGAGATGAGCATCTGAAAGGTGGGAGAGATGAATCAGCAGCTGGAAAAGGGTAGCTGGAGGCTCTTTTGGAGGCTGAGGTATTGTACAAGGGTCAGAGAGTGGAAGGTGACTGGGTCACGTCTCAGTGGTACTAGGAGGAGTCAGCAGATTGGTGGAAAGTTGAGGTGCTACTCACTGTTCAAGAGGAGAGGTATATTGTCCCCTCAGTCAATTTACAGAGTATGAGTACTGCTTGTTAAGAGTGTTCTACAAAGCAAAGTGTTTCACTAGCAATAGCCAGACACTTTGATTCAGACAGGACAAAGATAGGTCAGCACAAATATCTGTCACATTAACGGGCCTGGGGTCCAACATGCGAAGCCTTGGCATTGCATTCCAGATCTTGAGTTTAGCGCTTTTTAGCATCTTTGGTTCTGTTATAAAGCTTAATATCGTCCAAAACTCGTAAGCAAATAGAGTGCACATTTATAGTGCCAGGTTTTTTAAGCAAGTAGAATATGGGTGTTTCTCAGTGGACATTCGGTGGCTTAAGGTTCTAGACTCTTTCCTACCACATTATGGGCACTGATTTATGTGCATTCCGGCAAAATTTCAATGTATATCCACAGAGATGACTTTATAAACTTCAAAATGAATGAACACCAGAGAAAGCTAAATCACTTTAAAAAGGCAAAGGAAATTTAATACAGAGAGATAATAGCAAGATGGATGAAAAATGGCAGTGTTAAGCTAGACACTGTTGGATGTGAACACTGAATGGATTCCAAGCAAGAGTCTTCATAAAGATTTCATGATATGCATGTCTTACTCTCTGAATGGGCTTGCTTACCTTTTAAAAAGCATCAAACAAATTCTAAATGTTAGAAACATGTTACTCAGCTAGAGAATCGCATATAAAACCAATGCATTTTCCTCCTGCTCTGAAACATACCAAACAAACAAATAAAATCTAGATACATTAGAAAATTAGAAACCAAAACACTAATTCTTAGCTGGTTATTAACCCTCACAAAAAAAGGAGCAGTTATATGCACAGATGTTGCCCAACGCTTTACACATCTTTCATACTCTTATATCCTATCATGGCTCAGATTGTTTCTTCAAGGAATTCTTCCTTCTCATTACTTGCAGCAATCATAGCACAAGAAACAGTATTCTTAAAGCAGCTCAGAAACTTGAATCACTGAACTGCGTAGAGGGAAAAAAGGCAGAATTTCTTCCAGATTGTTTGGGCATAATGATAAGGAGCAGTTTTTCTTAAGTCAAAAGAAAAATATATGACTGGAAATATTCTGCAAAGTTCCATGAAGTTTTTACTGATATATTTGCTGTGCATTTTCAAGCCACACATGAAAGCCAATGCATTTTACTCTAAAGAACTAGTTGTTCTGTATGACAGAGAATCAGATCAATCAAATGATTTTTCCTTTCAAGAACATGTAGGAGTAACATCTGTCTGTGCAAGTTCTCTCTTTTTGCTCAGTTTGGCACTCAAATCAATCTCAGCCAGTTTACGGATCATCAGTTCAACATCATTCTGGTATGAAACTCTAAAACAAAAGCATTCTGCAGAGAAAAGCAAATGCTTTGGCTTCCAGCAATTTCTAAGGATTCTACCCCATGCCCTCCTGCCAAAAGGATGTAACCAATTCAGTAAACCATGTGCTACAATCCATCCTGGACTATACAAACTGATCTGATCTTTGAACCGAAGATCTTCTAACCTATATTGTGCCTCTGCTTTCCTCGTTATCTGAGATGTCCCTGTGTCATTCCCCTTTGGTTTTATAATACATGCTGCCTTTTCAAATCCAGAGCACGTCAATCAAGTTAGATGTCCAATCAAACCTGTTTTTTATGCAGTTAATAGCACCCCTTCTGCTACTGTATCTTCAATCGAATTACCCAGACTGGCATGATTCTTCTGATCTGGCTTTGCTGAAAATTGGCAGCCAATGATCCCTGCATATCACTGGGCTCTCCATTTCTCACCTCATCACCAATTAGTTTATCACTGCGAATTTTGTCTTACCTTTATTCATCACAAACACTTATCCATTCTTCTGAGCCTACAAAATGTATCTGTTTTTCTCTGTTGCAGAATTTTAATCACCTCAATTGTAACTTCTGTGTTTCTTCAATTCATTCTCTCTCTGTCTTCCCTGGTCTGTATAGTTTTTAAACTCTGTTGCTACTTTGGCCCAGCAATATTATGGCAGCAAATTTGTGGCTTTTCTACCAAATGCAGCAGAAAAACTGAAGGTCACAGGCCCATCTTTCTCATTCAGAACCTGAGTTAAATAACATTTACTTTGTTTTAGGGAACAATTTAGGGATCCGTCCAGGTGAAGCTTGACTTCACTGCCACAGAGGCAGTTCCTTCATCAGAGGTGGTGTCAATCTGGCTTGATTGTTGCAGTCTGGATTCCACAAAAGGCAGAATGTTATAACTGCACCTCTGTCCCCTTTCTGGTCTCTTAGAGCACATCCCTTTAGGTGTCAGACCTCATACTTTTATCAATCCCACGATTCTCCCACTCCTAAACCTGGCCCTCGGCTACAATACCTTATGTATTAACCATGCTGACCAAGCAGGGCTGCCTGGGTTTGAGCATCTGCGATTCTTCCCTGCGGCAATCTGTGACCAGTGGTGTATACAGTGACCCCAAACCACCTTCTTAAGCTATTGTTTATTGTGCAGTAGGAACAAAGCTTTTAGAGAAAAAAAGATTTCAACACAACAGCCTACACAAATCTATCTTCCCTAAAGGATTACCATCCTGGGTGGTAATTTAGCCAGGCCTAATTTATAGATTCAGAGATTCAGAGACTTAAGGTCAGAAGGGATCATTATGATCATCTAGTCTGACCTCCTGCACAACACAGTCCACAGAATCTCATCCACCCACTCCTGTAACAAACCCCTAACCTATGTCTGAGTTACTGAAGTCCTCAAATCATCGTTTAAAGACCTCAAGGTGCAGAGAATCCTCCAGCAAGTGACCCGTGCCCCACGCTGCAGAGGAAGGCGAAAAACCTCCAGGGCCTCTGCCAATTTTCCCTGGAGGAAAATTCCTTCCTGACCCCAAATATGGCCATCAGTTAAACCCTGAGCATGTGGGCAAGACTCACCAGCCACCACCCAGGAAAGAATTATCTGTAGTAACTCAGATCCCACCCCATCTAACATTCTATTACAGGCCATTGGGCATATTTATCTGCTAATAATCAAAGATCAATTAATTGCCAAAATTAGGCTATCCCATCATATACTCCCCAGCAAGAACCCTGCGTCTCACTAGATTTCCCTTGAACAACTGCCCCACTCTTGAAAAAGACTCCCTCTTCTGCATTCCCTGGATTTGACCATTCTGGTCAAAAGCAGTTTTTAGTTTGGCTGGAGCAAGAGGTAAAATCAAAGTTAATCATGGTCTCTTAAGTGTTTGCAGAAGCATCCTGAAGCATTCTTTTCCTTCCTGCCCATTGTTCCCCAACAACATATATTAAACAAAACCATTATATTCATACAGTAAACCTCCAACTACCCAAATCAATATAAAGCATTCATAAATTATCAAAGTACCTCCAAATTCATCACAGAGGGAATCAGACTCAAAATTCCAAATTAAGATTTTTCCCCAATACTGAATTACATGCTTCACCCAGTCTTCTCACATATAAGCCTCAGAGGAAGTATAATGGTGGTCACAATTACTTCCTGGTGGGTCCTTACACTCAGATTCATGGTCATATATATATAAAAATACACACACACACACACACACACACACACACACACACACACAGAGTGTGTAGAGTGCAATCCTATACGCCTTATGTAAGCAAATCTCTGGTTATAATCAATGGTAGATTTGTCTGAATAAAGCCATAAAAAATTGACCACGTGTGTGTTCCAGAATGTTATCAGGTGAGGCCTCCAGATTTTATAATATTTTACATATTTCACTGCTCATTTTTTTAAAATAACATTTAGCATTTCAGATTATGTAACTGGGATTTTTTAGCATGCCAAGAGAGAAACATTATGAATGTTTAGATGTTATTTATCGCATTGTCTTTATATAGTGTGCAGATGCCATAAAGCTTGCTAGCAGATGAATAAAAGATAAGGTTAACACATTACTTCCTAAAGCTCCTACTTATCAAGTAAATAGTTAATGAATTTATCGCCACAGAGATGAAAGGTCCAGGAGCTGAGCTAACAAAGTGGAATAAAGAGGTGTTTCACTGGCTCTTACGTTGTAAGTGCAAACCTGAGGCCCAAATCCTCAAAATTATTTAGGCGCCTAACTCCCATGGGAATTCCTCTTTAGTATTTAGAAAAAATATGTTTCAGCAAATAGGTAAAATAGGTATGTTGTGGAGGGAAAACTGAAAGTATGGCTTTGTTGAACAGACTGGTTTACATCACCATTTTGTTGTCACTCAATGCGTTATGGAACATTAATTCAGGCCAGTGGTCATGGGGTCAGTCTATATGGGCACAATGGCTTTTTCCACTCTCCTATGCACATGCTACATTTCCCAGACCTGAAGAAGAGCTCTACATAAGCTCAAAAGCTTGTCTCTCTCAGCAACAGAAGTTGGTCCAATGAAAGATA
The DNA here is from genome assembly GCF_003597395.2 of Chelonoidis abingdonii. Taxonomy (NCBI): domain Eukaryota; kingdom Metazoa; phylum Chordata; order Testudines; family Testudinidae; genus Chelonoidis; species Chelonoidis abingdonii. Next base: position 117,740,107 of record NC_133770.1, read on the forward strand.
TTACCTCACTCACCTTGTCCCTCTACTATCCTGGAACCAACACAGCTATGACAACAGTGCATAAGACATCTCCATGTACACTTGAGATCACTTCTGTGCATGCCTGTGCAAGACTGATATTTGATATATAAACCCTGCAGAAAAATGAGTCCCTCACCCACAAAATTATTAGGCCCTTCCCCAAAACTGTTCTTTTTCTCTTAATTATCCTGTATTGCTAAGGACATCAAAATGTACCTTACTGACAATCATCATACTGAATACAGCTTCTATTGGCTTGACTTTTGACACTAATGTTGAGTTGAATATGCATATCTTTAAATGTGCAAAGCTTACAAGTGGATAATTCAGCAGGGCTGCGGTAAGGAAGAAAACCCCTCCAGATGGAAGAATTTCAGGGAACTTCAGGTGTTTCCGGTCTCCTAACTCACCGAGTAGTATGGAACCCTTAGCTCTTTAAACATGTAACATTTCTCCTTACTGAATAACAGAAGTGCTGTTACTTCAGAATGGCCAGGTGGACCAAAGGAAGCAGCACTTGCAAAAGAAAGATTTTATAAACCCTATATTGTAAAAGAATTGAGTCACTCTGATTTTTAAACAAGGTTTCCAGCAGGTGTGCACCATTAGGAAGGGCAGAATGTGGTGCTCAGATTTCACTCATCCATACAGTCGCCAGTTAGTGACCTTTAGAAAGGACAAATCAATACTAAGAAGATACTGTATCTGCTGTTTCTTACTGTGTATGAAAGGTCAAGCAATTTCCATGTATGTAACCATTCCAACATTGCTGTTTTCTGACATAGATTGCTTAGCACTGAAGAACTATGGTAGAGAAAGATTTCTGATCTTATGTATTATATTCCAGAACCCACAATAACTATTTTTAAAAATAAATCTGGCTTTGAAACTCACCGTCTTTTATTTGGTAAATAATGTATGCTGTCCATACAGGGTAGCAAACTAAAGCTCTGCATGTTGCTAAATGGTTTATTGAAATACACTATAGAGAAATTATCCAAAAAATATGCAAGACTATTTTCTTGACAAAGCCCAGTAATACTTAACTGTATATATTGCTACATAGGCACAACCATTTTCATAAGTAATAATTAAATTGAGCCATTTACATTAATTTTACTCCTCTTTCACATTTTCAATTAGTATTCCCAGGCAAGAGAGATTATTTTTCTCCTGTTGTTTCTTTAGACCTATAAAAGAAGTTACTGAGTTCTTTTCAGCATATCCTGAGAGCAGCCATCATGAAAAATATATTGGTCTAATTCTGGACACAAACTTGTTCCCCTTTAACTCAATGGCAAAAATCCCTTCAGTCAGAGCAGAATCATTCTCTGGATCCCACTTCATTCTGTCCTATTTATTGTCTTGGATGAGATCCAAATTTGGTGTTGAAATCTTTGCTGGGGAATTTCTTGATTTTTTTCATATTTAGATTCTTGTGTTTTTGTTTTGTTTTTTAATTTAAAGCCAGGCCCTTGATGGCATAAACTATCCTAGTTCAACTGAATTCAATGATGATATGTCAACTTACATCAGCTGCTGATTTGACCCTATATTTTAATACATTACATAGATATAGAACAACAATAACATCCTCTCATGCAGTTGTCTGATTTCATGGCTAGAGAACAGTGATGCAACGTCTGAGATCGCAAGTTCAAGATCTGAAAGAGCAACTATTTTAAAATATTCAGAAAGCACATATTTTAAAATGCCTGTATGAGAAACAAAACAACTAACTAAAAACAATGTAACAACTGTTGAACTTGCAAATGCAGGTATTATTTATACAGCACCAGAGGTGTGAATTACAGTCATATTCTTTAGCCTTCATGAAAGAAACTGGAATGACGGTATTTCCATATCATGGATGAACAACAGAAAGGAGCATGCTTTCAATGCACAAGACAGCAGTTAAGTACACTAAGGAACTTTTAGCATTTATTTAAGACTGTCATGAGATAAACATAGTAGCATCATTAGCTAGGTGTTTGCAATATTGTCACTTAGTATATAGAGTATACTTAATATTTAAGAGATTTATCAATAGATAAACATTTTCAAGCAGGAGAAAGGTATCTAAGACAAATGTTGATGCTGTTATAAGAATGAATCATTATTATTTTTACTCTGTTTTATTTAACAGATCTGGTTGAAAAACAGCAAGCAATTTTTGTGAAAAATTTGTTGAAATTTTGTAAATTCAAAAATATTCTACAGCTTCCAATATTTAAGCACTTAATGATAATAGAATGCAAGTCTATACTCCAAGAATGTCTTGTAGCTGACAAAGTTTGAGGAGCAATCAAGTCATATAGTTCTGTATTTTGGAACAAATTTGTGTGTTATTGGAGCAAAACCTATATCCTGTAACGTAAAACATAAAAGCTTAATTTCTGTTTTAACATAGTTGCTTGGATCCTCTGTCAGAGAGAAAAAAAAAAACATCTAAAATGGTTGCCCCATTCTGGTTATGTCAGAATATTGCGAACTTTTCTAAAAGCCATTCTCTAAGCAGAGTTTCTGCTCAAATAGCAGATTTAAAAGCAAACAAACATTTTAAAACATCTAAAGCTGCCAGCTGGATTTTTTTCCTCTACTGAGGAAATCAAAGATGGTGGCTGTGATGCAGAATAGAGCTGCCTGCCTCCTCATCTTGTCACATTGCAACTAATCAAAAACAAGCAATGTCATGAGAGTACAGATTTTTTAAACTATAATTTTATTGTTTTTTTGATAACTGATTTACGGAGGGTTCTTTTATTGGACTCTTTTTTCCTGAACCTTTATGAACAAGCTGTTTTGATGATTGTGCTTTTCAAACTTTTATTGAGAAATATCAGTCAACTTTCTAACAGGCTAACTGGCTGACAAAGCCTGTGAGGTGTAGTAGTAAACGTCTGTGTGGGGGCAGAAGGGCACAGGCTGTTTTTACTAAGATGCTTCTAAACTTCTTTCCTGCTGTTCTTTGTACACACACACACCAATCAATCAATACACTCTTCCAAATCAAGGTCCAAAAGAAAATCTAGCTGAAAATGTTAGCTTCTTTTAGAGAAATCCATACAAGCACTAATTTGAAAGTCATTCTTTCTCACCCTATAATAATAAAATAAAATAATAATGGGGCACTAAAATATTTCTAGAAACTATAGTAAAGTACATCTTCAGGTATGCTTGCATGAGAGGGGATCAGTTAAAAAGGAACATGAAAGAGTGGATTACATAATCCTCTATTAATCAAAGGAAAGTAAAATTATGGTAGGATATGTAACAAACATATGGAAATTTGAAGCAATCCACTCACTCTCCCCAAATATTAGCAGATCTTTAAGATACCGTTACTCTTCCCCCCCATATACAATATGATTATGAAGCCATGACTCTGGATAGTGCATTGACTATTTCAAAATGGTCTTAAAATAAAGCAGTTACTAAGGGTTAGCCTGTTACCCTCACCTATGTTGAACAGTACCTTACAGTTTGAGTAATCCCACTGAAGTTGATGAGACTTCGTGCCACGTAAGGTACTACTGCAGTGTATGTAAGGGAATCACAATCTATCCCTAACTGTTTAATTGTGAAATGATTCTTTATAAGTTAGCAGCTACAGATCTGAGCTGAACGTGTTAGAGAGACTGCTTCACACACAAATGTGTAGCAGAAGTGAATGTGCCTCACAGAATCAGTGCTAGAAAACCTAGATGTGAATTGTTGTGGAAATTAGTCCCCATGGAAGCCCTAATCTCTATAAAACTCTGCTTCTTACTACAGGGACTGGACAGTGTTATGGGCATTGCAATCTATGGGCCTGATATGGAACCCTTACTCCTGTGAATAACCATTACTCACATAACTAGTCTAATTTATTTCATGTTGGCCCTAATTTAATAGATTGTAGTCCTGCATCCCAATGGACAGACACTGTGGCAGGTATAAGCAAAGGCTACATTTTCAGAAAGTAAGGAAAGCAGGATTTGGGTCATGGACTGCAATCTCTTTAGAACAGAGCTTGTCAGACTTATACTTTTGTAAATCTCCATTATGAGATCAAAGTGGAAAAGGATAAATTACAGATTTTGTTGATTCAGAATTAGAACACTTCCAGACATCACGGTGGTATGGCTTTATGGATCTGAATTCTATAAAGTGCTTTTGGATACACCATGGTTTGTAAGAAAGATGCTTTACAGAGTAAGGGCCAAGACCTCTGTACTTTGGGCAAACAGTACACTAAAGGCAAAGGCCCAGAGCATCTTGTTATACTACTATGAAAGTTTTTTATACTTAATTACATACATACCTTAATTTTATAGTTGCCAGTGCCAACAATTAAAACCAATGACTGGCTAAACTAATCCCAGTTTCCCTCTATTTTGGTAAGTTAATGGCTAAAAGGAAATTCTTAGCATACCTATCTCAGAATTATTTGGAGAGAGAGATGGTCTTATGTTTGAGTTCCCCCTTTAAATCAGAATAAAAAGCACTGACACTCAGTATCTCACAGTCTTCATTTAATATTCTTTGTTCTCCTTAAAACTAAAACTACTTTAAGATAGATAGATAAAGTAGTTTAGTAATTTCTGTAAAAGTAACGTACAGATTCCTGTAGTCCATTAAGTCATTTTTAGAATGCCTCCTGCATTTGAACCATGACCTTGTACTCTCACACCGTCTTGTTAATCATTACCACCAAAACGGGGTTAAGGTTTCAGCCCTTACAACCCAATGCAACTGCAGGCTCAGGCTTCATTATCATGTAGTTACATAAATACAGGTGTGATATTGACAGTGGGGGAAAAAAGCATTGGTGATCTCCTAATCCCTCCAACAAGAGCCTGATGAATGCCTCATGGAATTTATTAATTAGATGTACTATCATGTGCAATGAAAAATCCACAAAAATGGCTAACGCCAAGGAACAATCCAAACAGTACATTGGAAACCAAAATGCAAAATAAAATAAAGATTATTCTACCTGTATCGGACATGCTCAATAGTGTCATATGTCAGCTTGCTGCTGATGTTCTGACTATGAGGGTTGCCTAGGAGACAACAGAGACATAGAAGTAAATCATTAATCAGTTTTGTTAATATTTTTTTCTTTATCAAAGTACTAGACCAAGCCCAGTGAAAAGATGACAAAAAGAGATTTAATGAATATTTCACAGTGCTGCCCTGAAGCTTCTTAGAGTAATTAGTCAAGAGGAGAGACATATAACAGAAGAAAGCAATTATGACAGACCTTGAAACTTTAGCTGGCAGATACAATTAGATCAATTACTAATATTAAGAGAGTTCCATTAGAAGGAAATTACAGCTGTCTACTGTTCCGCTAGAAGGAAGCTATGGAGTACGCCTGTGTAATAAATATACACACACACCAGTTAAGAAGCCAATAACAGAGAGTTAAAAGGTATGGTATGTTGAAGTGACAACCAATTAATTTTTGGACAACTGGGTTTAATCTATCCTATGTTTTAAACGGGAATAATTTTTGTGGTTTGACTGCAGGTCTTAGTGGATATCCACTCCATCGCAATGTTATCAGCCAGCTTCACACAGTTCAAAACAAACTGGCAGGGTTTGTTCAGAAATTAAATAACAGAGAGGCAATAAGCCTTCATTGAAGTTAATGTGGTAGATCTCTATGAGAAAGAGCATGTGGACCTCAAGGCAAGCATATCACTCGTTCATGTTAATAAGCACTTACATTCACCTAATGACTAAACATTTGAGAAATAAAATTTAAAAAGTTAAATTGTTAGATCCATATTATTTTTGCAGTAAAAGGGCATGGTCTTAACTATTCTACATAGTTTCCAAAATCACTTGGTTTCTTACTGTTGCAGGGATTAGAGTAGAGACCTTAAACAGAATAATATAGTTCTAGTTTAAAGTGAAGTTTCATTGTGAAAATGGACTCTAAAATAGATTCCTTGGACTCTCATATTTATTGTAGCTCAGTGATTTCCAAATTGAGTCTACTCAATTTACAAGCTTTCAGCAAGTTGTGGTCCTTTAGACCTGTGAATAATCACCAAAAATTAAGATCTGCAAACAAGGTCTACCCTTACTTACTTACACTGGTGTCTTTTAATACTGTTCTTCTTTACACCTGTGTCACCCAGCAGCACTAAATGAGGTTCACAGGTGTAACTGGGGAGAGAAATTGGCCTGGTAATTGAAATTTAATTGACAATCTTGATGAAAAGGGGAAAAAATATTCGGATTTAGCTCATTCTTCCATAGCACTGCAGATCCTATAAAGTTCTGGTTTAAGATGTTACTTCACATGCATGAGGATTAGACTGACTCACTAATTTAACAGAAATATTTTTAAAATTTCCATCAGGGACAGTAATTTATATATCAGATTTCAGCTCAATGTTATTTGAAATAACTGAGATTAGACTACAAATATTAGGCTTTATAATGACTATAGTGACAGAACATTAATTTTAATATCACTAATATGCACTTGAATAAAAAATTCTGAAATAAAGCACATGCTAAGATCAAATCAACTTATACTATTATAATATTCACTCATAGATCTACATTTCAAGCTAAAATCTCTACACTAGGAACTATTTCTAAGTCTTAGTGGAACTTAGCTGCGTTCTAAATTCTGTCCTCTGCTGCCCTGGCATAGCAATGGAGAGGGAGAGGAAGCAGTGGTATACAAAATGAGCACCAGCTAGAATCCATCTGTGGCACACGGGCAGATCCAGCTCTAGCCCAAATGGCACCCCAGGCAAGAAATGTCTTCAGTGCCCCCACCCCCCATTTGTTAAACTTTTGAATATCTTCTTTTTATTACATTTGTAGCCCATTCTGCAACTCTGATGCACGATTTGCATGCATGATGTATCCCTGTCATAGAAAATGATACATTTGCACACTAGGATCTATAAATCTGTATTTATTCATGCCATATATAAGCAAATAAAAAAATTCATTTCCTCTAAACTTATAGATTTTTTTAATTTTAAGAATAACTGAAATGTACTAACATCAAGAAATTGAACTGTGCACCAACATTGAGTGGACCAGTATTAAGTAGTGTGACAGTAGGTGACAGTCTTAGAATATTAACCCTAGTCCTTTAGTTCAAAAGGTCGCTTTTCTTCCCTTTGCTCTCACGAACTGAAGCAGTGTCAGAGAGATCCCAAGACTGGCCAACTGCACTTTCAAATGATAAAATAGCAAGTGATGTCTGTCTCTCATTGGCCATCGTCAACTGAAGATATGTTTTAATGAGCCTGAGCTTTGAAAAGTTGCGTTAACCATTCGCAACTGTGACCAGCAGCATCAGAAGAATTCTCAAAGATATCCACACATTAGGAAAAGTGTCCTTCATCTCATGAATGAATTGGAGAACTTGGAATAGAGAGTGCTTCCCATATTGCAGAATGTGATGGATGTTGTCCAATTCAACATACAGATCTTTATCACTGACGTCTGAACATTCCCCACGTGTCAGCATCCGGTGGAGTTCTGTACAATTGTTCAAGAGTGTTTTCCTGTTCATCAGCAGCTTACTAAAGTCATCATACAAAAAAAACCAGGTCTTTTTGTGGTGCTTCATTTGACCAAATCTTTCTTTGATGGACATTTGAGCAAAATAAGAGAGCAAAAAAACCTCCCTCTTGAATTTTTCTTCAGAGCTTGCCATCATCTCATCTCTGCTCTCGTAACCAAACTGTCTCTTTTGATGATGAATATGAGTTTCCTTGGAGGCAGGCTCAACTCCTAAATTTTCCGCCATTTCTTTGGCAACAGTAATGGCATCTTCAAATTCATTGTCTCTGTGGGCCACAACGAAATCAAGGCAGCTTCTCATCAAAGTAGTAGTGGTTGTGATGTCCATCAACTGAGTTTGTAATGCTTTGCTTACAATGTTTACTTGTAACAGGATATTGGGCCAAACCACAACTGAGACCAGAAATGTGAAGTCAGTGATCTGGTTTGCCAGGCTTTGTGCCTCATGTCCGATTCCAGCCTCAACTTTACTCAACTGCACCAGTTCCATTAGGGCATTGTAAACCTCAGTCACTTGGTACCTCACTGGCCTTATGCTTTCAATGAAGCTTTCCCAGCAAGTGTCACTTAGCAGCTTCACAGTCAGATTTGTAACATTATCCATGAGGATCTTAATCCTGAGAGTTGATGCTGAAAACAGAATGTATATCCTTTGCAGAACTCCAAAGAGAGATCCTGTATCTAAAGAAGATAATGCCAGGGCCGGCTCTACTGTTTTTGCTGCCTCAAGCAACAAGCCGAATTGCCACTGCGGAAGGCGGGGCCACTCTGTGTGCCGTTAGGGCGGCACCCACATTTCTGTGGTGGCTGAAGAAAGAAGCTGCACCACTCTGGACAGCTGAACATAGAAGCTGCTGCCAAATTGCTGCCGCTGCGGAAATGCGCGTGCCGCCCTAAAGGCACATGGACTAACCCCGCCGCCAGCGGCAGCAATTTGCGCGCTGCTTGAGGGCAAAAGCACAGGGACTCCCACTCCTTGCAGATTGCTGCCCCAAGCACCTGCTTGGGATGCTGGTGCCTGGAGCCGGCCCTGGATTATGCTGCCATGTTGAGGGAGCGGCAGCCACAAGGCAGGAAGAAAGCTCTTGGATTCAGTGCAAGGATCCTTGCCTTGATGCCACTGTTTCTTCCCTTCATGTTTATGCCACTGTTGTAACCGTGGACACGGCAGTCCAGAGGCTTTATTTTATTCTCATTCAAAACATTCATATATCTGAAACATTTACTCTGAACATTCTATTTTCCCTTTTGTCGCTAACAACAAAAACAGCACCCTGAGCCTGGCGCCCCTCAAGCCTGGCACCCCAGGTGGTCACCTTGGTCTCCTGCCCCTAAATCCAGCCCTGCACACTGATGACCTCAGCATTGATATGTGTCCCTTGCCTTAAAGAATATGTCTTTTTGGTTAAAGGGTAATGGCTAGTTCCTAAGCCAGCAATCATGTGCTCAGAGCTGCAGGGAGCACATACCAGAAACAAATGGTCCACCCAAGATGAAGCCACTCACCTTCTGGCAGCCCAGTTCCTGCCCATTCCTCCCATCCAAGTCCTGAACCTGCTGAGATACCCCACAAAGAGGAGTGACTTGCCTCCCCCTGCACATGAAACAAGGCAAAAAAAACTGTGTCTAGAGGACTCCTCAGCACGTCAGGTTTGGAGAGTTTATTTGCCTTTCCCAGGGTTACTTAGTGAGCTAGTGACAGAGCTGGGAACAAAGTCAAGATAAGACTGACAGATGTGGCAATTTCCTGCAATATCCTTGGAAGACCTCACTGAATTAAGTGTAAGTACCTTTGGGGTCCATTATATTAAATGAATGGTTTATGTATTATTGTGAGCCTGGATTGCAGTGATGAGCTGTCAAAATATTAACAACCAGTTCCCTCCTCCTCACCCCACAAGAGGATCGTGCCTCCCCCAACCCCCAGGGACTCCTGCCCCATCCACCACCCTTCCCTGTCCCCTGACTGCCCCCTGCCGCCCCATCCAACCCCTACTCTCATTCTTGATGGCCCCCCGGGACCACTGCCCCATCCAACAACTCCTTCTCTCTGTCCCCGACAACCCCTTCCCCTGACTGCCCCCTACCGCCCCATCCAACCCCTGCTCCTTCCTGACTGCCCCCCTGGGACCCTTGCCCCCATTCAATCGCCCTGCCCTCTGACCGCCCCACACTAATCCACCCCCCCAATTCCCCTGCCCTCTATCCAACACCCTTGTGGGACAACCGGTTCTAAAAGGGCTTCTAAATTTAACAACAGGTTCCCGAGAACCAGTGGGAACCAGCTTCAGCTCACCACTGATTGTATGTCACCTCTCAAGTTGGGAGATAGATGTGAGATCTAGGGGTTCAAAGGACTATACAGAAGAAAGTGACAGGCAAGAATGGACTTTTAGAACAAAAAGTATAAAGTAGTTTGTCTGAGGAATATCTAGAGGGAGGTCAATGGAAATTCTACACCTCTGGTTATGCCAAAATCCAGCCTTTTGAAGCTGGAGGAGCAGGCCACTGTTTGTTGATCACCTGTTACATGAGGCCAAGATCAAAGGCCCACGCCATATAAAGAAAAGACTAAACAATTCCATGGTGGTTCTAGTTCTGAATCTGAGACTGTTACGAACTCCTAACCACAGGGGTTGGTTCTGAAGAAATGACACATACCAGAGCCTGAAGTTGGAGTTGGGGTGATGTCTGGCAACCTTTTTACCATGCATGTACGTTCTTTTATTGTTTTGAATGTTTTTGCTGAAATGCTTTCACCTTAAGAATAAATGTGCCTGCTTATAAAGAGGTATGTGGTAACTTATAACTGTGGCAATTACACTGTTCATAACCTCTGGAGAGAAAGCAAAACAGAGATGCTGGCCTGTTTAGGTGATCTGGCTTGCTGGGAATATCATAGTGTAGAGAGGGAATTCTGCTCTGGAAGGAGTGAGACGCATGTCTCTGACCAATAGACGTGATGGTTGAGGAGGTACAGTTGTCCCAACTATGACAAAGACCATCATATTTGTCACATGACCATTGCAGTATAAAGAATGTAAGTACATATGATGTTAGCTTGTTTACATTAAATCTCAAAAAACAATGAGAAAGTTGCTCGGTACTTACCATAAATATTTTTACTGAGATCATCAGTAAACTCCTTAAGAAGACTCTGTGGGAAAAGTGCTGTGCCTGCATGGTCGAGGTATGTCATTCCTAAAATAAAAAAGTACAATAAATATATTAAGCTTCTTAATATTAAATTCTAACCTCTCATACAGACTAGATTTACCAAAGTGAAGTACAAGTCACTTGAGCAAATTAAAAAACTACAGTATATACCATGGCAAGTCCATTTTGTTCAAAAGCTTATAGATATGGCGTTTTATTTCTTTAAGGAGTTTGTCTCGCAGCCATCACTAAGTGCTTCCCCAGTAAGTTTTTAGTTCATAAGCAGCAAAATACAGGAGGGCTTGTCTACACTTTCAGAACTGCAGCAGTGGTGTAGCTGCACCACTTAGTGCAGATGCTATCTACTTCGATGGGAGAGCTTATTCTTTCGGCATAAGTACCCCACCTCCCTGAGAGGCATTAGCTGTGCCGAAGGGAGAAGCCCTCCTGTCGACATAGCACTGACTACACCACAAGTTTGGTCGGCATAACTGCATCGCCTGAGTGACGTAGTTATACCGACATACATTTGTAGTGAGAGACCAGGAAGGAGGGCACTGCACATATACAGAGTTTTGGCCATCTCTTTACATTTTGAAATTAAAGTAACCTATTTTAATATCGTTTCTTTTATTTTAACCAGACTTAGCTTGTAAGCACTTTGGGGGCAAGGATTATTTTCTTGTTCTGTGTTTGTACAGCACCCGGCACAACAGGGTTCTGGGCCCATGACCAGGACTCATAGGTACTACTGTTATATAAATAAACAAACAAACAAATAAATAAATAAAATAATGTTGCCCCAAGTCTTATTGACTAAACAACAGTCTGAAGAATTAGTAAGGCCTGAACAGTGTGCATGGAAAAGTTTGAAGCTTCCTTAACAGCCCCAAATACAAGAATAATTTGAGTTTCAATTCATTTAAACATTTCTTTCCACTTTGTTGCACTTAAGTCTAAATTCATTTTTAAACTCTTTTTTATTATTATTAAATTTCTGTAAAATTTTGAAAGAAAAGCTTATTCTAATGAAAAAACATCTAACTAGACATTTTAAGGTCTTTTCTTGTTTGGCCATTTCTGCTTTCTTAATCTTTGGCAATTATTCTCCCATTTATTCAGAGTGTCTCAGATCCATCGCTAGGCTTTCATTTCACATAATGTAAGTATTTCAACCTATTTCAAGTTTTAATAACGATGAATATGATTAAGATTAGCATTTAATAAGTATTTTAAAAGGTCTTTCCTTTCCAAAAGGATTTAAGGCTCAGTTAAGCTCTTAACTGGAATCCTTGACACTAGAAAAATATATATTACTATGGTGCTTCAGCAGTAACTCAGTAGGTGAGGATGTGAGATCCTTTCAATTATAAAACCAATCTGGACACCCTTTATCCCTCTAACTTTCTGCTTCAAATTTCTCATGCGCAGTCTCTAGCCAAAAATATATTTTTTTTAAATTATTTGAACTTAATCAGGAAAAATGTTTTGAAGAGCTTCAGGGAAAAAAAGTTTTCTTCTCTCTCTCTTGTTTTTTTTACTTCTGAAAAGTCTTCTAACGTCCACCCTCCCTCCTTTGCCCCCAAAAAGCATATTTCAGAGTTATTTTTTGGACTAAAATCAAAACATAGATAATTTCTAATTGACACAGATATATAGAAAAAGTGGCATAGGAATTTGGCAGCCAGGATATTTTAATACCTCATGTTTTGGGGAAGATTATTCTACTTTTCCCCCTAGGTGACGTATAAAAATATCCATTCTGTTTATCCAAAAATCTTTTCAAAGAGGAAAGATATTCATCACATCCAAGCCTGTTGTATAATATTGCAATAGATTTTAGGATGACAAATGGCTGCTGTCACAGGCGCTGACTTTTCCTTTTTTTCGGGGTGCTCAAACCTCACATCACCCTGAGGCCCCATCCCCCTCTGCCTCTTTCCCCAAGGCCCCACCTTAGCTCCACCTCTTCCTGCCCCCACTCCACCCCTCCACAAGGCTCCTGCCCACCCACTGATCTCTGCCCTCTCCTGAGCCCCTCCCTGAGCCAACAAACAGCTGTTTGGCAGCACTCCCCAATCAGCTAATGAGTGCAGGTGGGGAACTCCTATGGCTGGTGGGTGCTGAGCACCCACTATTTTTTTTCTGTTGGTGCTCCAGCCCCGGAATACCCCAGGAGCTGGGACCTATGCCTGCTGTTTTGAGGGATAATACATGAAGTCAAGGTCTGCCCCATGATACCTACACCCAACCCATGTTATCTTGATGTTAACTGGAGTATGATATACATATTTGGTGGGAAAATGGCCCACAGTTTGCAAAACACTTTGAGAATCCTCACACTGACAGGTGTATTTACGAATGTACAGATATTACTGTAACTATACATTACACATAGAACAATAAGAGGCCTATTGAAGTCAGCCTCTTAGGACACTAGTAAAACAAGGGATCCTGCTGACAAGAGGGCGAATCCATCCTGTGCAGAACAGAAATAACACTCTCAAAATTATACTACAAGAGGTTCCTTGGATAAAGTGCCCAAAAAGGAGTATTTAAGCTTGTTTCATTCTGTGGCTAAACACAGGGGCAGAAATCCTGTCTCCATTAAAATCAAAGGCAAAATGCCATTGACTTCAAAGGAGCCCAGGGTTTCACCCCAGAATGCATTCTGGGAAAAGTTTACAGGACGTTCGCTTGAGACAGAAACAAATTACTAACTGTTAAACATTTCTATCTTTAATGTTTGCTGATTAATTGAAGACAGTAAACAGCATTTAATATTCAATCTTAACTGACTGAAAGAAGAATTTTATGTAAATTGAGATTGCATTCAACAAGTGAATAGTATCTTTATTATCTTTATTATATGATCATTTTATTTTCCTCTCTTTTCATTTCAATAGACTTGCTTATTTCTAGACAGAAACATTAGTCCCACATGCATGAGTCATACAAAAGCTAAAGATATTATTTTCAGTTTTCCCTTTTCTTAATAACATCTTCTATTTTAACCTTATTAAATAAACTCATTAACCAAACAGATTTGTTAGTACAAACTGGATAATTTAGATCCCTTTAATTCTCTGTGGTACACAGTATACAATCTGTCAACAGTGTAGATTTGTATTGTTTATTAAAAGCATCAATTGAAAGAAAATTAAAATATAGTCTGTATTGAGACCCGCTGTTTTACCTGGGTGGAGGGGAATTTAATACCATATTGAATACAATTGACATGAAAACTATTGTATATTGCAGGTGAGTGAGGTAATTTCTTTTATTGAACCAATATTTGTTCATGAGAGAGACAAGCTTTTCAGCTTACACATAGCTCTTCTTCAGGTCTGAGAAAACAAACACTGCATGTTTTAAAGTGTAATTTATGTCACTGTTCCAGAAATGCATTGATTGTTTGATGAGATCTACATCCTAGATGATGCTATTGTATATGTCTCTCCAAAAAGGATTAATTTTTAACTACCAGTTCGGGGAAGTTGGTTAACAAACATTTATTTAGATGGTTAAATGCCTGCAACTAAATATACTTGCAAAAGAATTCTATATATGGAGTTATTTGAAACAGTCTCTATTGGTCTCTATTTCTTATCTACTCTCTTCATGTCCTGGAATTAATCTCTCTTGATAAAGCATAGGTTATTTTTCTGTTGTCCCTCCCAACTCTTCATACTATTTAAAATACAAACAACACGCACGCATCCTTCAACCGGGTCAGCTCCAGCCTCTTCCTGGTAGGGGGAGCTGAGGTGGGCTAGGAAATTGTGGGGCTGTGCTATACATCTTGTGGGCACACATATTTATTTTTTTTTCACAGTACACACTTAAACTCTGTGTGTTTTTATATATGTTATCCTCAAATGGAGAATAAAAATTATATACAGACAGATCGGTTTTAAACTTCATCTATGGCAGCTCGCTGAAAATCAACAGGAAAAAAAGCCAATAACTAAATAAATAAACTAACAACAATAAACAAATGCAAACTACTGGGAAAAAATTACTGGTTAAATAATATTAATAGCTAATTACTTTTAAATTGGATAATGTATTGTAGTATATTTTAAAATTAACTATTTGCATATGGCAATGTAAGATATTTGGAAGATTTGGTGACTCAGAGCCATAATATAACAACTCACACTGCAGTCAGTCTGGAGCAAGGGCCTCAGTGCCAGAGAGGGCTAAATGATCCCAGGTGCTGTAGGAGATGTTCCTGGTGCTCTGTCCTCCATCCTTAGCAGCAGCTGGGGGAGGCAGTGGGAGGGAAGGGGGATGGATGCTGGGTCTTTGTGGCTCCTGAGTCTTAGCCAATTTGCAAACCTAAGCATCCTCAGCCCGAGCCCGAGCATATGCAGCAGGAGCAGGCACGTGGCAGGGAGCTGCATGCTGGGGATGAGAACCAGGTCAGGAGGAAGCAGAGATGCCATTTCAGATTCTAGTGGGGTGGGGTGGGAAGCAACTTTATCTTTGATCCCAGGGGCTAATTAGGTACCAGAAAACTAGATTTTTTTCCAGATAATAACTTAGAAATTAGCTGACAGGAGCACCAAATATAATTCCTATATATAGAAAGAATGTATATATACAAACACCAATTAAAGACATATTTTAAGTTTATATATATCATAAGTTTAGCACAATCAGGTGATAATACAGCAAGATATTCCCAGTCCCAAATCTTGACGTATCAATTCTTAACACAGATATCAGAAACACAAATCTTTAGTAGAGATAAATAAAAATAAAAAAATCTGCTTACATTCTCTAACAGACATACTCTGTATTACTGCCATTAACTACTCTATTTTAGTCTATTGTTTTTCACTCAGCTAAAAACATATTTAACTTCATTTTAACAGACACGATTAAGGCTTTTTTTAATCTCTTATTAAGAACTGACATTTGTTTTTCTAATTATTTTGGCATTTATGTTTACCAATCACAATCACGTACATCAGGTATTCTCAATCTTTTTCTTTCTGAGGATCCCCCAATGTGCTATAAAAATTCCACAGCCTGCCTCTGCCACAACAACTGTTTTTTATGCATATCCAGTAGATTAAAAGCCAGGGTTAACGTTAGGGGCTAGCAAGCAGGGCAATTGCCCAGGGCCCCAGGCGGCCCATTAAGCTAAATTGCTCGGGCTTCAGGTTCAGCCCAGGGCAGTGGGACTCGGATTTAGGCTTTCCAACCTTCACCCCAGGAAGTCTAACCGGCCCCTATCTGGTTTATTTTGGTGGACCCCTGAAACCTGCTTACGGCCCCCCCCAGAAGCCCAGGACAGCTGGTTGACAACAGCTGATACGTGACTCACTACCATTTGATTCCATCATCACTATTAGTATCAGAGTTGGAACCGCATTTATTTTTGTATGCATTTTAAGTTATTTTACAGATATAATTAAAAATACAATTTGAAAATAAGCGACCCTCATCTGCACAGTGTCTAAAGGTGTGTTTAGCTACTTTTTTAAAAAAAAAAACCTGGCACTGCTAAGGTGAATACAAGCTAAATTTACATTCTAGAAGGAGATTATTTGATTGTACCACTTTAAATAATGAATGACAAAGCACGATATGGTAATAAAAGTAATAATGATAATTACTCCAGCCAGGACAGGTTAGGTATTTTAGAACTCACTATTCAAAGAATTAAATGTAAGGATAAGAGAGAAATAAATTATGAAATGTACAGACTAGTCCAAAAACTAATATAACAGTATTGCAATCCTTAACAAACTTTGAAAGAATAAAATTATAGAGAATATATATGCATTGCACATTTCGACAAGTAACAACAACAACAATAATGCAGGTACTTGTGAGAGAGAAAGAGTTGGGTGCATGTTTTGTGGAAGTGTACGAGGAAGACACAGTGTGTGTAGGGGGGAGTATGTGAAATGTGCGTGTGTGTGTGTGTGTGCGCGCGCGCACGTTGTCTCTATAAGATGCGCGCTCAGGAGCCTGAATGCTTGCTCAGTACAGTAGCAGCCGCAGCTCTCACTCCTTAACCAAAGACACCAGCACAGACTGGCTCCCTGGCTTCCCCTCCCCACTCCAGCTCAGCGGAGACCCACTCAGGCACAGCCATCTCTAATATTGAGCGAGCTCCTCCAGTGCCCCACCAGCCATGGATCAGCTTCCCAGTGAAGTGGAGACTGCAGCGGTGGCAGGAGCTGACCTTCACCTTCAGAATATTTGGAATATATTTAGCATAGTTAAAGGTTCCAAGCTGTCAACTGAAGAAAAATTATTTAGACACAACTTGGACTGGAAAGTCTTAGCATGAATTTTAAGGGCAGAAGGCATCATTAGATTACCTAATCTGACCTCCTATATATCACAAGACACAGAATTTGAGTCATTTACCCCTGTATCAAGCCTGATGCCTTGTGTTTGACTAAAGCATGACTTCAAATCAAGTCAGGATGCCTTTCAGGATAGGATGCCTATCTCTGGTGAGAACATTTTAGAGCAGAGGTGGGTAAACTATGGCCTGCAGGCCACATCCAGCCGGTGGGACTGTCCTGCCTGGCCCCTGAGCTCCCGGCTGGGGAAGCTAGCCCCCAGTTCCTCCCCTGCTGTTCCCCCTCCCCCGCAGCCACATCTCTCCATGCTGCCAGTGCTCTGGCCCATTGCTCCTGCTGGGCAGTGCAGGCAGTGTGGCTGGCTGCAGCGGGGCTGCAAGCTTCTGCTACTCTGAGCAGCATGGTAAAGGGGGGGTGTCGGGGGCCATCATGGGACAGGGAGCAGGGGGGGTTGGATGGGTCGGGGGTTTTAAGGGGGGCAGTCAGGGGGCAGGAAGTGGGAGGGGGCAGATAAGGGGCGAGGGCCAGGCTGTTTGGGGAGGCACAGCCTTCCCTACCCGGCCCCCCATACAGTTTCGCAACACCGATGTGGCCCTTGGGCCAAAAAGTTTGCTCACCCCTGTTTTAGAGGGAAAATCTGAAGGTGCTCTCTCATTACAAAGGTTTTTTCTTGCTGTTTATAAAGATCAACATTTGATTATTACCTAGTTAATAGGGCGCACCTTCCAATTATTGCTGCTTTGGTGATATGTAGCCTCTCTCCACTCACCCCTGCCCTTTTCCTTGGCAACTATAAATTTCTGCGTCGTGACTGATTACTGCTTTCAGAAATCCTCCTCTATTTGTCCACAATAAACATGGCTGTCCCAAATTCTACCCTTCGCCATCTTGTCACCATATTATAATAGCCAAAGTGAATTTGCATAAAGTCTACATGGCTATTACCACAGAACAGTCCAGCCATTCTACAAATTCTTGCAGTCCAATTGTTGAATCATTGTCTGCCAATTAGATTACTGGGTAATATGCAATGGAGAAAGAAGTGCATTGTTATAAAGCAATACCAGCAGCCTGAATTTTGATTGGCTGATATAATTGTCACTTCAATATAATATATGTACAATTTTTACTCATTACATTCACACACACACACAGAGAGATAGAGAGAGAGATAAGCCCTGGATCACAGAGTATTTAAAAGACAGAAACATTAACCAAAAACAGCATGAAGCAGACATATAAAAATACTAAACTGAATGCAAAACAAAGCAGCATCAATATAAACAGGTAAGTAGGGGAAGGACTCCTCCACAGGGACTGAAAATAATTAAAAGAGGAAACAATGGTGACACAGAAGCATATTTAATATTTTAAAGTGGGGAAGTAGGGCTGAGGCAAATATTTCAGTGGACTAAGCATGACAACCTTTGGGTGCAACCTGTGAAAGGATGTAGGCATTGCAATGCTGAGCATCTTGGCACCTAGCAAAACATAGGAACAATACTGCAATCCATAAAGCTGAGGTAGGTGCCTAAACTCCCTATACAATGCATGGGGACAGAGATGCACTTTAGACTGTGATCCAACATAATAGGCAGCTTCCCACCTAAGCAAGTCAACGGGAAACAGTGATGTGGTAAGCCCCGCCCTTTTCTCATAAATAGGCAACTAAGGCCAGGCTGCAGGGAGGCATTTAGCTCTGCTAGTGCTACACAAACAGGAACTCCTCTCTTAGCTTTGGTGGCTCCGTAGTTTCTTCTTCTTCGTTAGGTGTTTGCCTTGCTCCACACAAAATGGCAGGAAGAGGAGGGAGGGTGCTTATCTGATAGTGTCTATCCTAATGGTTAGATCACCCACCTACGGTCTGGGAGAGAGGGGTTTAATTACTCCCATGGCCCTTTCTTTAAAAGTGATAGGGCCAGAGAAGGAATGACTCTGTAGTCCTGTGGGTCAGACACCCATCTGAGGGGCAGAAGATCCTGGGCCAAATCCCCCTGCTCCAATCACTCTTTCATTATTTATCCACAGTAGAACAGCTTCAACAGGAGGGATTGGGGGAACCCCACATCAGAATATCCCTAGATAGTTGGAGCACTCTCTGATAGGTGGGAGACACTTCTTCCAATCCTCCCCCCACTGGGAGGGAGAGTGAATCGAAGCTATGTCTCACACATCCCAGGTGAGTGCTCTACCCGCTAGGCTAAAAGTTATAGGGTGGCAGCACCATCTCCATTGCCTCCTCCGGGCAGCTTTAGAATGGAGCTTGATTTAGAATGGCACCTGGATCAAGTGTCTACATGTGATTTAGGTGGCCTAATGTCTATCTTCCCCTGCTTTATGAATCACTTGCACTTAGGTGAGAAATACATGCGTGGATGCCTAGAGTGAGGCAGCAGTGCATATGCCTCGGGCAAAACCGTAGGTACCGAGGGACTTTTCAGTTTGAAAGTGAGTTTAAGGTGCCTGCAGGGTTTGTCTGGAGTTTTGTGGATCGCAGTGGGGGATTTAGGTGCCTAAATCTGGGTTTAGATGCCTAAGTAGCTTAATGAATTCCACCTCTAATAAGTGCATCTGCGCACATGATGCAATGCATAATACACACACAGTGGGAGTGCATATACCCAGGTAACTAAAGATAGTGTGTGATAAACCATTCATGAAATCGGTTTAATGAGAGGGAAAAAAACACTACAGCATAAGGCTTGGGAATCACTTTATCTAGATGTATTCTGAGCAAAAGACTTAGCACATACTGTAAACTGATCCTTATCTGTACCTTCAATTCCTTTTAGGCATTGATTTGGACAAAAAAATATCAAAACCAGAATCTGTTCTCTGAATGTCAATGTGTCTTTTACCTAAAGTCCCTACTAGACAAGGTGCTGGGTTTTTTTTCTCTTGCCTACAGCAGGAAACTTTTCAAAAGACCACAAAAACATAAGATATTACCTCACCCACATTGTCTCACAAAAATAGTGTGATTAACAAGCCATAGATGAAGAAAGCTTGAACAGTTATTAGGCAGATAAAGGAGACTGTTCCTCAGCATGATCTCTGATTTAATTGCTACAGGCTCTATTAAGTAACTGCCATGGGGCAGTTTCTAGGTTCCATTATAAGTGAATCTACAGAGTTTGTCAATTTTACTGATCAAAATGCTACCTGATTGCCAAATGCTAAGCTGGGTTGTCCGCATGTAACCTTGGTATCAATATTTAAAAGACTGCTTCAAGTTACTAGACCACTGTTTCCCAAACTTGGAACGCTGCTTGTGTAGGGAAAGCCCCTGGCGGGCTGGGCTGGTTTGTTTACCTGCCCCGTCCGCAGGTCTGGCCGATCACAGCTCCCACTGGCCGCGGTTCACTGCTCCAGGCCAATGGGAGCTGCTGGAAGCGGTGTGGGTCGAGGGACGTGCTGGCTGCCGCCTCCAGCAGCTCCCATTGGCCTGGAGCAGTGAATCACAGCCACTGGGAGTCGCGATTTGCCGGACCTGCGGACGGGGCAGGTAAACAAGCCAGCCTGGCCTGCCAGGGGCTTTCCCTACACAAGTGAAAGCAGCAAAGAATCCTGTGGCACCTTATAGACTAACATGTTTTGGAGCATGAGCTTTCGTGGGTGAATACCCACTTCATCAGATGCATCTGACGAAGTGGGTATTCACCCACAAAAGCTCATGCTCCAAAACGTCTGTTAGTCTATAAGGTGCCACAGGATTGTTTGCTGCTTTTACAGATCCAGACTAACACGGCTACCCCTCTGATACCTACACAAGTGGTGTCTCAAGTTTGGGAAACGCTGCACTAGACACTTGGAAAAGCAGTATTTAATTAATGCATTTGGGGTTCAGATTGGTTATAAAAGACACTACAACTAACTTCATAATTACATTCAGGTATGCCAACTTCCAAATTATTTTTTCCACTTTCTGTTGGATTATTTTATTTCCTCTCTTGCTGGTGTTGTCAGCAGTGAAGAATAGAGAATATTAAAATCCATTTAACAGTGAGCACTGTATACCTGTGCAGAATCTTCTACTATATGTTACTTCTCTGTAGAAATCAGACAGATTCCATGGCAGTTATTTATATATCTGGGTCCCACTCCACCAAAATACTCAAGCACATGCTTTACTTTAAGGACATGAGTATTCAACTGCTTAAAATTACGCATGTGTTTATGTGCTTTGCTGGACTGGGGTCCAGATGAGCAGTGAAAGAGTTAATGACTTCACCTTGTGAGTCTTTGCCTCATTCACTTCCCATCATACAAGATACATCTTAAAGAGCTAGTATAAAAGTATTGTATGCTATCATATTGAATTATTTGTTACCTCCTGCACAAGGTGTATGCTGAATGAGGCAAGGGCGGATGACTCATTCAGTGCACACCTTACCAGGTCTCTCTGTATCATCTATGATACTTTGCTTTATTCAAAATGCATTTCACTGCTCATGGAATGATGCCTCTGTCAAATTCAATGTGAACTTTTCTACACAGTTGGGCCCTAATTCAATGCCCGGTGAAGTCAATGAGATTATTTCCATAAACCTCAATACGTTCTAGTTGAGGCACTTATGTTTTGTATATGACACAATTAAGCTAGCCATACAATGAATGCATAATACAGTGCAGCTTCATAATGTTGGTTTGAAGTAAATGTATAAAAACCTAAAATACTAATCTCAAACACTGCAAATTTGCCAAGAGATTCAAACCCTCATAGCTCAGCCATATCAAATCCAATTTGCAGGGGAAAACTCTAAGGCACTACTGCTCCCTTCACAATGAGGACTATTGCCCTGACAAATTTCCATTTTCTAGCCCCAGTCCCTTTGTAACTAGAGCAATTGTTCAAATGAAAGATTGAAAGAAATTTCTTTTTAAATAATAAAAAAGTGTTTTTATGTTCTCCTCTCACTGAAAAATGCCTGAATTGTTTTTGTGCAAACTTTCACAAAATAGTCACCTTTGGGTAGACTTCAATTTTGTAAAATTATCAGTAACTGAAACCATAATTGTGAAGGCAGGGCTTAGGGAATTTTAATTATATTTGTTTACAATAAGGATCATTTGTTAAAATTATTCCATTATCATTTTCTCTGACTCTGACTTTTTTTTGTTAGTCACATAAACAATCTAAAGGCTCACTTCAATATATCAAGATAATACCTGATATTGACCAGAAATATCCTATGACCTGGTTATTAATTAAAAAACTGTTGCACAATTAGTGAGGGCAAGAAACTGTAAATGACATGCCGATGAAATCAGTATAATATATCTAGCTCCTATTCAGCACTTTTCATTAATGTATCGCAAAGCACTTCACTGTCTAATGTATTTATCCTCAGCCATATTGATAAAAAAAAATTCTAATAGCTATTTCTTATTGGTGATGAGATTTTTGTCATACACTGGTTGAGAGTGCGTGACAATATCTCACTCCAGTTGCAAGCTCCAGCAAAGATAAGAGCCGGCTACATATAAGAGAATAAAGTTATTCTTTAATTGAAGTAGTAGAGACTCGTATTTTGTTGCTGGAGTTACTGGGTTCAGTCCATTCTCACAACCATGGCATGTGTGGCTAGGGAAGTCATTTGCTTATACTGACGAATGACATTCTTGTGTCAGGATCAGATTGTAAGTGATTTATTGTCCGGTATGTGAACATCAAGAAAGAAAAGAAATAGTAAGGAGTAGTCTAAAAAGGCATAAACTAAGAACAAAGAGAAACTGAGTAACGAGTGATCTGTTAGTGGAATAGCTTCCACTGAGAAATGGTGGAAGCCCTATCACTAGTGATTTAAACTCAGCTGAACTAATATTGGAGAATAGATTGTAGGGAAGACTTTTGTCAGACACCATGTGATCTATTAGATGAACTAATGGTTTTGCTATATCTCATTTCTATAATTCTTTGAAACTGGGAAGCTGGAAAAAAAGGTAAACCAGAGCCCTAAACTCTTTCCTTCCACTCCAGCACAATTCTGAGGATCAGAGGAAACAAAGTGACTACAGCAGGAACTAGCTGTGCTTGAAAAGGGGGTAATCTGAAACAGCCTATCACGATCTCCCAGGTCAGCTTTTCACCTGAACCTAGTCACCAGTTTATACTGGGACCACAAGTAAAACACAGCAGCTGCTTTTGACAACAGAGTCTTCTGCAGTGAGACTCTGGCTGTAACTTAGAATCAAAAAACAAAACACCTATATTTACCTTTAATTATTCATACTGCAAATCTCTTTAAATAAACTACAGAACTACTGATGTTTATATATGATTACACATTGGAGAGATCAGGGAAGCTACAGTAAAAAAATGTTTCCCAAGTGTAGGTGTATATGGTGAGAAGCTATTTCCCCAGATAGTGAAACAGTTTAATGTTTATTCTTCATTAGTTTGGTCTTAGCTGCTGCTTGAATGGAGACTTCTTCACTTATTTAATTATTGAATGCACTGATCTAATCAAAAGACTAAACTAAATTAATTACTTTCACTTCACTGAAGTTCAGAGACTATATATTATATATGTATATGCTTAAATAATACCAACTCATTATTCTTTGAATGTACTTTACTGGGAGGGGTGCTGCTTTTTCAAATTCTAATGCAGAACCATGTGTGACTGGACCTAATTGTCTAAGATCTTCTTATACAGTGCAGTATTTTTTTTAAGTCTTCAGACTTTAAAACTACATTTTCTAACTCAAAAAAAAAACTCTGACAGAAGCAAATTCTGTGCTTATTGTCAATAATTTAATAGAAATGCAATTATAAATCTGTGTAGCTATTTCATTAATACTTTATTATATCTGGCTTAAATTAATTACTACAGCTTGTTTTCCACTAATTAGGTACCATTCTCAGCACAGATTCAAACAGTCTCCAATGACCATTTCCAGGGGTGTGTTAAGAATAAGAAAAGTAAGTTTACTGGAAAAATTATATGCTGCTGCAAACCACATTTCCTTACACTGAAATAACATGACAGCTGTAGAGATTCACTAACTATTCATGACAAGTGTGTGTGGTGGGGAAATCAACTTGCTAATGAACTTGCCTGAACAGCATTATATAATGAAAACCCTACCTACCAAAGGTCTTTTTTGAATAAAAATAGCAGTGTATGGCTCTTACACATTTTGGAAGTTAAATGCAGTACAATATATTTTAGTAAGTGTAGAATAAAATGATTTAATTAAAGGGACACTGTCAAATACTTAAGGACCCAAGTTAAAATTACCATCATGTGGGGCACTGGATACACCACATATCATTTTTTTGAAAAGACCCTAAGTCATTACCATAGTATAGAGGTTTGGTGGAATGAACCTGTGGCTCTCCCAGACAGAGACACTCTAGGCTCTTTCCTCCTCTGGCGGCTGAAAGAGGCAGGGCTTTGGGTGGAAGTAAGCTGGTTTAGACTCAATACTGAAGTGATGCTGACAGTTAGGAGGAGTGGGCTGTATGCATGAGGGTGCTTTTTGTTGGGGTTATTTGCCAGACTATTGCCAGTGAAGTTTGTAGTTTGGTGATCTTATCAGATCCATTGTTGCTCCTGGATCCCCAACTGACAGCAATGGCACACAGGGTCTGATCTAAGGTCCATGAGTAAAGAGGATCCAAGGTCCATTGTACTGAAGCTTTCAGTTTCTTTTATGATAGCCCAAAGTAAAGGGCTTTGCAATCAGCTAGCTTGGCAGTCATGAAGGTGAGGATTATTGTCAGAGTCCTTGTCTCTGAGGAATGGTCACAGACTCCAAGCAAACTGCACAAGAAAACATACACTATGGGTCTGATCCAAAGCTCTTTGAAGCAATAGGAATCATTCTGTTGGAGCTAGTGCAGAATGCAGCAGTTTGCCTTCATCTATGAGATAAGTCATTAATGGGCATAAAAAAAATATCAGTGCCACTCATACTTTTTGGTTCCCAGGGGTTCTGATCTACAGAACACCCTAAATGATCTTGGCTCCTGAGAGATAACCTCTCTTCTTACAGAAAACCTTGCTGTGTTGCTTCTGCTATTCATTCTTGGGGTAAACTCCACTGGACATTCTCAGTTTCTGGAACCTTTGCCCTCTGGAAGCCCAGAGCCCAAGTCCGAGGAACTTTAAGGCTTAGTGCAAGGTGTAACTTTTCGGTCATGTTTTTCACTACCCACCTATACTTTTAGGTGCAACACTGGCAGATAACATACAGAGGGCTAGATCCTCGAATGGCCTAAATCAGCATAGCTCCATTGACAGCAATGAAGCTGTATGATTTATACTAAATGAGGATCTGGCTCTGCATCTTTTTTTGTTACTTTTGTATTTAATTTAAATTAGGTAAGACATCTAGAAGATGAGTGCAGGTCTCCATAGATATTAATATACATGCATAGATAAAGATATATAAAAATCAATAAATAAAATCCCTTAAGATCCTAATTATGTTCATTCAGTTGCTTCACATAGCAAAATTTAGGGAAACATGTAAGAGGATGGGGATCGTATACATACAGAACCCACTCTCCTTGCCTTAGTTGACTCTCTCCCCTTTTTTCATCCATTGTAGGCACCTATCAGGGGATTTTCTAGGTAGGTAACAAACATGCAGTTGTCCTACTTTCCTATGAAGAAGCTTCAAATATAAGGTCTGATTCCCATCTCACTTACACTGATGTAAATTAAGAGTAGTTCCATTGAAGTCAGTGGAGTTACAATAGCGTATAACTGGTGTGAGATGCAAATTGGTCCCACGACGGTTGCTTACATCATAGTCTGCTAAGGGACATGGGGACTCTTGTTAAGACTAACACTAAGTACTTGTTAATTCTAATGCACCATTAAACTTCAAAGAAATTATCAGACTAGAAAAGCCTGAAATACTATTCAACATTACAGTGCAGTACACAATGGTTTGTGGTGGTTTTATGACCTATTATACTTTACCCTTAAGAATACCTTGTCCTAGTGAGAGAGAGAGAGAGAGAGAGAGATCTCCTATGTCAAGTTATCATGTTTATGTCAGTAGGAAAGAGACAGGGGACCTGACCAAAAAGCTAACTGAAATCAATGGGATTCTTTCAAATCAATTAAATGAGCAAAAAGAACTAAAATCATTTATTAGCTAATAATTATAAGATTCTACAAGATACTGTCAACAACACTTTCCAGGAATTAGTCAATCTGATCTTCATGTCATGAGCACAGTGATACAGAGGGGCTCACTAATGATACAAACAGAATTTATTTCTGGAAATGACTTTCTGGACAAGCTCATTCTGCTAACATAAAGATGCACTGCAGAGCCTTTTACTCATTCTTAGGTCTTACATTAAAGCAGCTAAAAAAATTGTTGAATATATAAATGTACATGTACAGAAACAGGGTGCTGCACATGACCAACCCAAGCTTCCAGTTTGATTCTTCTCAGTTAAAGAATTCCTTTGAACACTAATGACATTAGAAGTCTGGGAGAATTACTTTCAAAACAAACAGCTTGAGATGAGCAATTATCCTCACTGGAGTACATGAGAAGGGCCTTATTAATGTTATACTATACTTATTTTTGGAGAAAACAGTCATGCTTGACAAAACCACAAAAACTCCACAGTTTCCCTAATCACAAAACTCAGCCTACTATCACAATTCACTATCACAAAATCAGTTATTGCATTTTGTTTCTAGGTATAATGGTATAAAAAGTTAGGAGTTATGGCTTGATTTTGATCCCCCTAAAGTCAGTAGGAGTTTTGTCATTAACTTCAATGTGACAAGTTCAGACCCTTCATTTCTAATATTTATATCTTATTTTGTTAATGGAGGAGAAATCCTTGAAAAAACAAACCAGATTAAAACCCACAAAACATGCCATATATCCTGAACGGATTCAGAGCCTAAAGTTAATGGATCAAAGTCACACCTGGAGTAAGGGGCAGTTACAACTGTATTGAATCTGAGTTGCAGACAATAAAACCAGGCATGATGTTTTGAAGCTCATAAACATTTTAATAAATATTCATAAAACAACAGGGTTGAAAGTGGCCTCAGGAGGCCATCTAGTCTAACCCCATGCTCAAAGCAGGCCCAAGCCCCAGACAGATTTTTGCACCAGATCCCTAAATGGCCCCATCAAAGATTGAACTCATAAACCTGGGTTTAGCAGGCCAATGCTCAAACCACTGAGCTATCTCTCCACCCTTCTAATAAAGAGAGAGAGTGTGTGTATATATTGGCGTGTGTGTGCGTGTGTGTGTAATTTCAAACTATATTGGGATGCCAGAAGTCTGAAAATCAGTGTAGAATTCTACACTGATTTTCAGACTTCTGGCATCCCAATACAGTTTGAAATTACACACACACAAACCCTCTGCACTGGAAAGCTTAACTATTATAAGTAAAGAAACAGCTGGTATATGTGTAGAGAAGAATGTAACCAACCAATGTGATTATTTCTCCACCTACCACACAGGGAGAAGGCAAGGACATCAACCAGAAAGTACAAGCAGTGAGGGCATGCATGCAATGGCTGAATACTGGAATCAGATGAGAGTGAATACCAATACCAATGAAAGCGTGTGACATCAGAGCAGCAATAAGGAAAAGAGCATATATTCTGGATGTAGGACACTCACAGAAATAATAAATATTTGGAATCTGTATAGCATTTTTCATCTGCAAATCACAAACTAGTATGCAAGAATAGGAAGGTATCATTTTCCCTATTATACAGATGCGGAAACTGAGGCACAAGGAAGTTGTTCACTAGTCCAAAATCTTATAGAAAGCCAGTGGCAAAAGTAATTGGAACCCAAGTCCCCTGACTCACAGACCTGTGCCCTGTTCATTAGACTATGCTATCTCCCTGAAAAGATGTCTCTTCTGGAGGTGTAGTTCTAGATCAGACATGAGTAAACTATGGCCCATGGGCCACATCCGGCCCAAGGGACCGTCCTGCCCAGCCCTTGAGCTCCCGGTCGGGAAAGCTAGCCCCAGGCCCCTCCCCTGCTGTCTCCCCTCCCTCGCAGCTCGCCGTGCCACCAACGCTCTGAGCAGCGGGGCTGCAAGCTCCTGCAGGGCAGCGCGGCAGCGCGTCTGGCTCCAGCCAAGCAGCACAACTGCCAGACATGCTGCTCTGAGTGGCATGGTAAGGGGACTGGGGGGTTGGATAAGGAGCAGAGGTTCCCAGGGGGAAGTCAAGAGACAGGGAGCAGGAGGGTTGGATGGGACAGAGGTTCTTGGGGGGCAGTCAGGGGATGGGGAACAGGGGGGTTGGATAAGCATGGGAGTCCCAGGGAGCTGTCAGGGGATAGGGGTGTGGATAGGGGTTGGGGCAGTCAGGGGACAGGGAGCAGGGGGGGTTGGATGGGGGTAGGGCCCCAGGAGGGCGGTTAGGGTTGGGGGTCCTGGGAGGGGGTGGTCAGGGGACAAGGAGCTGGGAGGGGAAGGGTGGATGGGCCGGGGGCTCTGAGGCGGGCAGTCAGGGGATGGGAAATGGGAGGGGGCAGGGGGCAGGCTGTTTGGGGAGGCACAGCCTTCCCTACCCAGCCCTCCATACAGTATTGCAACCTCGATGTGGCCCTCGGGCCAAAAAGTTTGCCCACCACTGTTCTAGATGAAATAGGTTGATGAGCAAATAAATTCCTATATGGAGAAGGCACGTTGGTTGGCAAATGAAACACTGGAAGGAGTTTAAAAAATGCAAGAATTAACTTGGTAACATGAAACAATGATATCAGAATGGAAAGGACTTTCCAGCGAGCTGAACATTGTTCATGACAATAAATGTTTAAATTAATAATGAGAAATGTTATCACAAGCAGAAAAGTGGTAGTAATTTGCTACTATTTCGGAGCTAATTTCTATTTGGCCAATTTTTAACTGCATCCTCAGAGTAGCTAGCTAAAAGTAATATCATGGAATAATATGTAGGTCTACGTTTTTGTGTAAGCCCTAATATTACTGTGCAAATGTATGAGTTTGCTTTTTAGTTCAATTATAACAGTACAAGATTTAAAACATGAGTATATATACTGCTCAACTGAGCATTTTTATGTGTTTAGTTACTGATCATTTGCATTTTAAAGCTGCTTATTTGTCATTAAGGTTAATATTAATTTGTAATTTTTGCTTATTTTTAGCAATACTTGAAAATTACTTCACCTAAAGAATCAAAATCTGTGCTAAAAGTTCCTTATTACATGCAAAGATGCTCTAAAAAAGCAATTTTACAAACTACTATAAGAAGGCAGTTGTGAGGGGAAATCAGACTAAGAGTTTTGGAAAATAACAAAGAGCAGTAGATAAGAATAATGAATAGAGGAAGCAGAAAATCATTAAATAATTCTAGCTACAATGGATAGATTTTTGTATTAAAAATAATGGCTAAAGGCCAAGATTTTCAGAAGTGACTAGTGATTTGGGGTGTCTGATTTTGGGGGACCCAAATGAAGACACCTTAAATGGGACATGATGTTCAGAAAGTCCTCAGTACTCACTCTTTGCAAATCAGGTCCAACTAAGGCATCTCAAATTGCTCCTCTCCTCCTCCAAAAATATTTAAAGCTCCAAAAATCAGTAGTCATTTTAAAAAATGTTTTGGTCTAATGCATATTTTAATGAAGTTCTCATGTACAATAAACCCTACTAAAGTGATGCATGTGAAGGAGAGTATCTAATGCAATGTGATCAAAGTTATCTATTGTTTCTTTTCTTTCTTCTAGCCGTACAGTCAAACAACATATGTAGTCATGGAAGGATTAGATTTTCATTGGAAAATGTCAGTAAAGGTCTATTTCACTTTACCCAAATGAACAACAAAAAATTATGTCAATAATCAAATTTACAGATAGGCAAAGTAAGAAAAATGCTGCTTAGTAATTTCTTAGAATTTGATTCAAGGATATTTACTTTTTATATTTTGACATGTGATTTTTGACAATTTGCGTGTTAATGGTTATAAAGTTTTAACTAGGGCTGTCAATTAATCACAGTTAACTCACGCTAACAAAAAAATTAATCATGATTAATTGCAATGATTAATTGCAATAATCATAGTATTAATTGCATTGTTAAACAATAGAATACCAATTGAAATTCATTAAATATTTTGGATGTTTTTTCTACATTTTCAAATATTTGATTTCAATTTACAAAACAGGATACAAAATGTATAGTGCTCACTTTATTTTTTTTATTACAAATATTTGCACTGTAAAAATGATAGACAAAAGAAATAATATTTTTCAATTCACCTCATACAAGTACTGCACTCAAAAACAAAGCCTAAAATTTCAGAGCCTACAAGTCCACTCAGTCCTACTTCTTCTTCAGCTAATCACTAAGACATACAAATTTATTTACATTTATGGGAGATAATGCTGCCCACTTCTTATTTAAAATGTCACCTGAAAATGAGAACAGTTGTTCACATGATACCATGGCATTGCTAGGTATTGAAGTGTGAGGTATGCTAAACATTTGTATGCTCCTTCATGCTTTGGTCACCATTCCAGAGGACGTGCTTCCATGCCAATGATGCTCATTAAAAAAATAATGCATTAACTGAATTTGTGACTGAACTCCTTGTGAGCGAACTGTATGTCTCCTGCTCAGTTTTACCTGCATTCTGCCATAAAATAAAAGGGGTAAAAAACAAGGGTGATGTCGTGCTAGGAGTCTACTACAGGCCACCTAACCAGGTGGAAGAGGTGGATGAGGCTTTTTTTAAACAACTAACAAAATCATCCAAAGCCCAAGATTTGGTGGTGATGGGGGACTTCAACTATCC
>NC_133770.1:117772821-117781097 GCF_003597395.2 Chelonoidis abingdonii
TGGGCACCGCATTTCAAGAAAGATGTGGAGAAACTGGAGAAGGTCCAGAGAAGAGCAACAAGAATGATTAAAGGTCTTGAGAACATGAGCTATGAAGGAAGGCTGAAAGAATTGGGTTTATTTAGTTTGGAAAAGAGAAGACTGAGAGGGGACATGATAGCAGTTTTCAGGTATTTAAAACAGTGTCATCAGAAGGAGGGAGAAAACTTGTTCACCGTTGATTCTTGTTCTATCATTAGAGGCTATGGGCTTAAACTGCAGCAAGTTTTACATTGTTTTATTTTTGAGTGCATTTATCTTTTGTACATCACTCTACATTTGTAAGTTCAAATTTCATGATACGAGATTGCACTACAGTCTTTGTATGAGATAAACTGAAAAAATACTATTTCTTTTGTTTCTTTTTTACAGTGCAAATATTTGTAATAAAAAATAAATATAAAATGAGCACTGTACACTTTGTATTCTGTATTCTAATTGAAATCAATATATTTAAAAATGTAGGAAACATCCAAAAATATTTAAATAAATGGTATTCTATTTTTGCTTAATACAGAGATTAATAGCATGATTAATCGTGATTAATTTTTTTAATCGCTTGACAGGCCTAGTTTTAACTTTAAGTCTACTGTCATTAAATAATTGTCTAACCGACTAAACATGTGACTCCTCTATTATTTCCTGAAACTGTAAAAATTTAAATAGATAAAAATAAATGTTGAAAAGTAAATATTGATGTTATCCATCAAATTTATAAAAGCAAAAATAAAATTCTGCAAAATTTATATATGTTTGTGCCATGCCTAATAAAATGGGAACCAACTAGGCTGTGATATTTAGGGACAACAGAAATGTAAAATAATAATAATAATTAATAAAAAGGTCCTCATGCCTGCCATTCTTCTGAAGAAGTAAACCATTTAACTAACTACACAAACTGTGATACAGTTCTAAAAATATATAGTAGTTAAAATTTTTAGTTTGCAGTTTCAAGGAACATAGTTTTCAGATGTCTAGAGAGACGCCTCCAGTGTTTTTAAAAAGTACAGTATATCTGAAAACTGTTTCTTTTTAGGAGCTTAACCTAATATCCATTATGTAAACTCAAGTTAAAAAACCTCAGAAGCTACACTTATTGCTCAATGTATTTAGTCTTCTCCCCTGAGAACTGACTTTGGACTAACTTTCTCAAACTTCTGCTGAACTTTTACTAAGAAAGGCAAGTATAGTATTAAATACAAACCTGGTGTTTCCATGAGAAACAATTCACAAGCCATTTTTAATTCCTTGCCTCTCTAAGGAAGATAAATTGGTTTATAGTTATGTTCTCTTTCTTGTAAAGCAATCACAATCTGTTTGTGCCTTATAATTGACCTATTAACTATGCTAACAACATTCTCATCCTCCACTATAACTAGGGTGACCAGACAGCAAATGTGAAAAGTCGGGACGGGGGTAGGGGATAATAGGAGCCTATATAAGAAAAAGACCCAAAAATCAGGACTGTCCCTATAAAATCAGGACATCTGGTCACCCTAACTATAACTAGTAAAGCAGTTTAAGAATAATTTAATACTGAAAACTTGGTAACAAAGATTTTTCACTGAAGGATAAGCAGTGCAAAGTACTGAATGGGTGAAACAGCCCCCTATATTAGCGATATGCTGGAGGGAGGCTTCCGGGGGCCCATGTTAAAATTCTGACACCAATCAAAAGAAAGGTTAGGAAGATTTCTCTGTCTCTGATGTAGACACCCCCTTCCTGGAGACTGCTAAATCTAACTTGTCAGAGATGACTTGTGCCTTAGGCTCAAAAAAGTCCTACTAAAAGGCAAATATTTTGGATTTGGAATAGGCTAGATTGCAATAGGTGTCAAGTACTTTCAAAAAAATGTTCCTGGGAAAGGGTTCTTCTCTGCACTACAAAATCCACCCGCTGAACACAGCTGTGCTATCTATATATTCAGTGCATTCTTTGGGAACAGAGCAAAAACATTTCCAGTAAAGTGGAACTTATATCACTGCAAGTTTGTTTGCTCAGCTATGTTTCTTCCTTCTTTGGTTCTATTTATGACAATGTGCTTTCATTTAAATAGTAAAACAACTGATTTTGCAGTCTCTCTCTCCCCTTCTCTGTAACCTCATGCATTGTTACACAGACCTTAGCATATATTCAGGTGAAACATTTTATTACAATACTGGCAGTGCATCTCTGGTACAGTTGAGAGCCATTAGCCACAAGTAACTGTGACAAGGGGCGGCTCTAGGTATTTTGCCGCCCCCAGCACAGCAGGCAGGCTGCCTTCGGCGGCTTGCCTGCTGGAGGTCCCCAGTCCCGTGGATGCGGCGGCATGCCTGTGGGAAGTTCGCTGAAGCCACAGGACCAGCGGACTTTCCACAGGCATGCCACCAAAAGCAACCTGCCTGCCGTCCTCACGGCAACCGGCAGAGCACCCCCTGAGGCTTGTCGCCTCAGGCACGTGCTTGGCGTGCTGGTGCCTGGAGCCGCCCCTGACTGTGACAGTTTCTTACAGACTAGGTCCTGTCTTGCAGTTGTTCAACATACACAACTCCCACTAAAGTCAATGCAAGCTGTGTACATATATTGTGTAAATTTAGATATCAACATTACAATTGCTTCAGATAAATATTCTGTTTAGCTGACACTGCTGGCTGGTGAGTTAAATCAAAAAAATTTAGCTCATCAAGAATGAAATCCAGTTGAGGCCAGATTTTAAAGGAACATTGACTTCCATTTTGGCAGCAGTGGGTTGCTCTCTTCTGAGGAAGAATGGAAGGGACCTGCTGAGAATAGGTGGTTCTTAAGAACCACCTAAGGAGCCATGGCCAAGAGCTACCTTCTCTTCCTAGCAGCAGCACATGCTAGTCATTGAATTCCTCTTCCTCAGCAGCACCATGCAGCCCTCACCACCTCTCCCCATGGTGTCGCTGGTGAGCAGGACATGGCTGCAGTTGTACAACTTTTGGGGTCAGGAGATAGCCTGTGGCAGTGGCCCAGAAACTATTTGGGAGGGTCAGATACTTCCCCTCTTCTCAGGAGTCTCTGAAGCATATAGGTCTTGTGTTGTCCTGATGGGCATTGTCTCCACAACCAGGCACAAGCAAAGCAGCACCAGGAGCGCCTTCAATAACAAGAGGCAAACAGGGAAAGAAAATGTATTTTTAAAAGACCCCCCTCCTCACACGCGCATACATGCACGCACACACACACACACACAATGGGCTGGAAATTTCCACTACCTGCGTCTGACGAAGTGGGTATTCACCCACGAAAGCTCACGCTCCAAAACGTCTGTTAGTCTATAAGGTGCCACAGGATTCTCTGCTGCTTTTACAGATCCAGACTAACACGGCTACCCCTCTGATACTTGACACAATGGGCTTTGTTATAGAGAATGTTTAAGGATTTAAAATCTATTTGAGACAAACATCACACTTTAATTCTGGGCTGTCCTTTTTCTCATGCAAATTATATTTCCCTAGCCCTGTGCTTCAGCAGCAACCACTTTTTAAAAAGGCAAAACAACAACAATACCACCTTTATAAAGGAACTGCTAAGCCACACTGGATCCTAGACATCTCTAACTAAGACTACTCCCTGAGGATTTACAAGAAGGCAAATATCTCCGCTCCACGTAGAATCTGTCTGGCGCACACAAGGTTGTGTTTAGGATTAGTTGGCCCTCCTGCGTAACAAGCTTGGTCACCACTATTTGTGATGACTACATTCCTTGGCAGCTACATTCCTTAATAAGAATGAAAGTGTAAGTAGCAAGAGTGAAGCTTGTGAGAACAGGAGACTGGGCTTTCTCTTAGAATCACAGAAATGTAGGGCTGGAAGGAACCTCGAGAGGTCATCTTTAGTCCTACCCCCTGTGCTGAGGCAGGACCTCACAGGTGTTTGTCTAACATGTTCCTCAAAACCTCTAATGATGGGGATCTCACAACGTCCCTTGGAAGCCTGTACCAGTGCTTAACTACCCTTATAGTCAGAAAGGTTTTCCTAATATCCATCTGAAATCTCCCTTGATGCAGATTAAGCCCATTACTTCTTGTCCTACTTCCACTGCATCTGGACAACAACAGCCTTTGACATATTTGAAGACTGTTATCAGATCACCCCTCAGTCTACTTTTCTCAAGACTAAACATGCCCAGTGTTTTTTTTAAGCTTTCTTCATAAGTCAAGTTTTCTAAACTTTTTATCATTTTTGTCGCTCTACTCTGGACTTTCTCCAATTTGTCCACATCTTTCCTAAAGTGCAGTGCCCAGAACTGGACACAGTACTTCAACTGAGGCTTCACTAGTGCCCAGGAGAGCAGGACAATACAACATTCCTGTTAATACACCCCAAATTGATCGTAGCCTTTTAGCTACAGCATCACATTATTGACTCATATTCAGTCTGTGATCTCTAGAAACCCCAGAACCTTTTCAGCAGCATCTAGCTAGTTAGTCCCCCTTTTGTGGTCATGTGTTTGATTTTTTTCACCTTAAGTGAAGTATTTTGCACTTGTCTTTATTGAATTTGATTTTGTTGATTTCAGACCAATTCTACAATTTGTTGAAGTTGTTCTAAATTCTAATCCTGTCCTCCAGAGTGCTTGCAACCTTTCCCAGGTTGGTGTCATCTGCAAATTTTATAAGCATACTCTTCACTCCATTGTCCAAATAGTTCATGAAAATATTGACAGACCTCTGTGGGACCCCATTAGATACATCCTGACAGTTTGACAGCAAACCATCTCTGAGTACCATCTTTAAAGTAGTTACACACTTATCTTATGGTAACTTCATCTAAACCACATTTCCCTAGATTGCTTGTGAGAATGTTATGTGGAACAGTGTCAAAAGTCTTACTAAAACCTAGCTATATCATACCTACTGCATCCCCCTATCCACTAGGACAGTAATCATGTCAAACAAGGAAATTAGGTTAGCCTGGCATGATTTATTCTTGACAAATCTATACTAGCTATTACTTATTGCCCTATGATCTTCTAGGTGCTCGGAAAGTGATTGTTTAACTATTTGTTCCAGTATCTTTTCAGGTGTCAAAGTTAGGCTGACTGGGGTACAATTTCCCAGGTCCTCTTTGTTCCCTTATTTAAAAATAGATTCTATTTTTGTTCATCTCCAGTTCTCTGGGACATCACCTGTCCTTCATGAGTTCACAAGATTATTGCTAATGTTTCCTAGATTGCTTCTGCTAGTTCCTTAAGTACCCTGGATAATTTCATCAGGCCCGGCTGACTTGAATACATCTAAATATTCTTCAACCTGTTTTTCCTCATTGTGGCTTGTGTTCCTTCCTGCCTTCCCCCGATCATAAAACGGTGAAACTTTACAATGCAGAGGCAATTAAGTGCTCAGAAGGTGTGCTATCAGGAGAAGGGCCTAGGGGTTAGAACTCTTAATGACAGGAGACTAGAATGACCACAAATCTC
The DNA here is from genome assembly GCF_003597395.2 of Chelonoidis abingdonii. Lineage (NCBI taxonomy): Eukaryota > Metazoa > Chordata > Testudines > Testudinidae > Chelonoidis > Chelonoidis abingdonii. The sequence continues at coordinate 117,778,289 of NC_133770.1, forward strand.
ACTGCCTTCAGAAGGAAGTGTAAAACTCACTTTTGATTTAGCTTTTCAACAGCCACAATAAAACCACAAACAGAGAAGAGAGGAGAATGGAGAGGAGAAAGGAAAAATAAATTATTGAAAAGAAAACCTGTCATGATTGCCTTAGGAAATGATGAGAGGAAATAATTTCATTTTCTGATGATTTTCTCTTTTTAATATACTTGGCTTCTAAGGAAAATTGAGCAGTGCTAGAGCATAGACTCTCAGAAGTCTGATATTGCTCTAAAACGACTTCTTCTTTTGGAGCCTGGGAACCATTTTCATGTCACACAATTAAAAAATACTGCCAAATTAAGTGTATTTTTTAAGTTTTACATGAATGCTCACAAGCCCCACTCACTCTTGATCTCCAGTATGTATTCTGAGCTTAATTACTCCAGTCATACAAAATGTATCCTGCTTTTGAGAAAGGCAGTGCAGACCCATAGAAAGAACAATGGACTGGGGCTGAGTTCTATTCCCAGCTCTGTCACTAGCCTGTTGAGTGACCTTCACCACTCTGTGCCTCAGTTTCCTCATTGGTAAAATGGGGGTAATGTACTGACCTCCTCTGTAATGCACATTGCTATCTACTGATGAAACATGCTATATAAGAGAGTTATGTATTATTATTTTTTGCCCACTGCTAGCCCACATCTGCTTGTCACTTTCACTGGAACCTGCCATAGGCTGAAAGTTTCTTGTTTTTCTCCTGATGCCTCATGTCATCTTCTGGGTTACTTTAATATTATGTTGTTGAATTATATTTTCCTGAGCTTATTATGATTGACAAAAACATATTTTAGAGTGGCTCTTAGAGGTACCAATCAAGATAATGTGTGCCATTGTGCTGTACAATCACATAAGATGACATGATCCCAGCCCCCAGAGGTCTTCTAAGCGTATTTTGACTTTAAACAGGCTTTTATTCATATACAGGATTGCCTGATCCTCGCGTGCAAAAAACATAAATCAGGCCCCACAAAATCATAAGACTGGCTTCAAAATAGTCATCTGGGGTTCTTTTTATTTGCTTTTTGTTTTTTGAGCCTCTAGAGCAGGTGTAGGCAAGATATGGCACAGGTGCTGAAGGCGGCACGCGAGCTGATTTTCAGTGGCACTCGCACTACCTGGGTCCTGGCCACTGGCCCAGGGGGCTCTGCATTTTATTAAATTTTAAATGAAGCTTCTTAAACATTTTAAAAACCTTATTTACTTTACATACAACAATAGTTTAGTTACATATTATAGACTTGTAGAAAAAGACCTTCTAAGAACATTAAAATGTATTACTGGTATGCAAAACCTTAAATCAGAGTTAATGAATGAAGATTCGGCACACCACTTCTGAAAGCTTGCCGATCCCTGCTCTAGAGGGTACATAGGTCCTGTTTTCAAGCTCTCTCTACAACCCCAAGGGCTAGAAACTTCTTTTTTCTTTAATGAAAACTGAGAATCTCATCCAATGACCATACCTTTAAATGGGGCTGGAGGAGGGGCAGTGTTTGGCTGGCTGAAAGGAACAGTGCTTTATGGCTGGGAGTGGGGGGAGAGGAAAACTGCTGCAAAACTGGAGGAGGGGTCAGCATGGTCTCTGACTCATCCCCTGGAAATGAAGGTCTTAAAAGGGCCAGCTCTGCGTCTGAAGCTCCCTTTTACATGGAGCTGGCTGAGGCAGTATACACCCTCCCTTCCCTTCAGGTGGTGAAATATCAGGTTTGGTCAAGACCTGCTGTGGGCATTACAGAAGCCGTCTCTTTTTTAGGGGACCTGGGAAGGAATTTTTCCTTTACCACCATTTTGGTCTAGGTGCAGTTGGGTTTTTTTTTCACTCCCCCCCACCAGGTTCAGGAAGGGCTCTGTTCACGCATGGTATGAAGTGCAGTAGTCCATATGTTGCAACTCATTATGTAAGTGTACGGTGGATGTCCAGTGCAGGTACTCCATAGGAAAGGTATACAGTGACTGGATAAATGACTTGGAAAAGGACTTAAAAAGGAAGGGTTCATTAGAGGAATGAATCGGGGGGGACTAGGGACTCCTATGACTGGTATGGCAAGTGATGCCCTGGATTTTAGGGTTATGTATACCCCAGAATGTGATCAAGCTAATTGCAACCATATTATGTGCGTTCAGCCACCCTGAATTAATGAAGAAGAACACTACATAGTTAAGGATTAATGTGGAGACAGGCTTTTAGAAACAAGGTCAAAACTATCTACAGTTTCTGCTAATCAGAATGGGAGGAGGGGACTGGCAAGTAAACAATTGAGACTGAAAACCTTGGTGGTTGGAAAACCTTGAGTCTAGATGCCTCTGATATTAAAAGTTCATTGAAAGTTAGAAAAGTGATGATCCAGTAGGGGTTATTATGACCTATGAGTTTGTAGAAGTTAGTTATAAAAGATTAACTAATAGAGTGTACTTTAGAGCAGTCCTCTGAAGCTATCTTGAGAGAGATTTTTTTCTGACACTCTTTCTCCTTGATGGGTGAGCAAGTGGCCACTGCAAACCTGCTGTTAATTACTCAATATCATTCTAGATGTTAGGTAAATATCTGGGATGTATTAAGGGATTCTCAAATTGGGGGTCAGGACCCCTCATCGGGTCACGAGGTTATTGCATGGAGGGTTGCAAGCTGTCAGCCTCCACCATTTATAGTGATGTTGAAGTGTCATTAGAGAAGGTTTTGGAATTAATTGATAAACTTAACAGTAACAAGTCACTGGGACAAGATGGCGTTCACCCAAGAGTTCTGAAAGAACTCAAATGTGAAACTGCGGAACTGTTA
>NC_133770.1:117781750-117816168 GCF_003597395.2 Chelonoidis abingdonii
AATTTAGCTACAACTAATCAGGAAAGAGATCTTGGAGTCATCGTGGATAGTTCTCTGAAGATGTCCATGCAGTGTGCAGCAGCAGTCAAAATCAAATAGGATGTTAGGAATCATTAAAAAGGGATAGAGAATAAGACAGAGAATCTCTTATTGCCTTCATATAAATCCATGGTACATTCACATCTTGAATACTGCGTACAGATGTGGTCTCCTCATCTTAAAAAAGATATACTGGCATTAGAAAAGGTTCAGAAAAGGGCAACTAAAATGATTAGGGGTTTGGAATGGGTCCCCTTTGAGGAGAGATTAAAGAGGCTAGGACTTTTCAGCTTGGAAAACAAGAGACTAAGGCGGGATATGATACAGGTATATAAAATCATGAGTGGTGTAGAGAAAGTGAATAAGGAAAAGTTATTTACTTGTTCCCATAATAAAAGAACTAGGAGCCACCAAATGAAATTAATGGGCAGCAGATTTAAAACAAATAAAAGGAAGTTCTTCTTCACACAGCATACAGTGAACCTGTGGAACTCCTTGCCTGAGGAGGTTGTGAAGGCTAGGACTAGAAAAGGGTTTAAAAGAGAACTAGATAAATTCATGGAAGTTAAGTCCATTAATGGCTATTAGCCAGGATGGGTAAGGAATGGTGTCCCTAGCCTCTGTTTGTCAGAGGGTGGAGATGGATGGCAGGAAAGAGATCACTTGATCATTACCTGTTAAGTTCATGGCCACTGTTGGCAGACGGGCTGCTGGGCTAAATGGACCTTTGGTCTGACCAAGTACGGCCATTCTTATGTTCTTATATATAAAAAGGTGTTTTTAATTTATAGGGGGGGGGGGGTCGCACTCATAGGCTTGCTATGTGAAAGGGGTTACCAGTACAAAAGTTTGAAAAGCACTGTTAAACTTATTATTTATGTTTGTGTGTGCTTAAATCCAATAAACTGCAATTTTAGATAGAGCACACTTACTTGTATGAATCTTATCAGACAGAAGTGCTGTGTTCCTGTTGATTTATTCCTTACACTGCTGAGAGTGAAATAGTTAAGTTGTCCCTGTTGGGGGTTCTGAAAACCCCAGATAACACAGGGAGGCAACCCCTTTCTTATAGTCCACCTTAGCCCTCCTACAGGGTCGAGGGGAGGTGGATGGTAAGATCCCAGCAATGGATTGGCTGGGGGCACCTGAATGAAAAAAGAGGGGGAACTGGTGGAAGCCCCCTGGGTAATTACGGAATAAACATGGTGTTACCTGCATTGTACACTTATCTGCCAGGTAGTTCCAGACATCTCTTAATAAAGTTACGGCCTGCTTAAACCCACATCAAATGTCTCCTGTCCTTTTTTCAGTATAGCCAGACAACTGTGTAACTCTATGTGCCTTATAAAAAGCTCTCAATATTCTAAGACTTGCAATAAAATCAGGAGAACTGGCAACATGGCATTTCTAGAGAAACAAACCAAGTAGTTTACTTAAAACACATACCTACAGCCAAGATAATCTAAAAAGAAGTGGCTTTTCAAATCCAGGCCTGTGAAAGTATAAGCCATTTTGTTCTATGGGAGCCTAATTCTGTTCTCTGTAAAGTCAATGGCAAAACTCCCGATGATGTCAACAAAAGTAGGATTGAGCCCTCAGCTCAGCAATATAGAAATCATTTCCTTACTGTCCTCTTTTCTCCCACTCTCTTCTACCCAGACCAAAGTTTCACAACACCTGTTGTTTCCCCATGGGTTGTCATTAGGGCTGGTCAAAAAATGGCTTTCAATGGAAAATTGAGTTTTCAACTTAACAAAGTTTTTCATTAAACGTGTCTGATTTCTATAGAAAATTTTGATTTTTCATTTAAAAAAAAACCTGAAAATCAAAATATTCCTGGCTGGATATACTCCCAAGATGTCTCATGGGAATAATAGCTCAGTTGCCTACTATCTCCATTCTCTTTTATGGGCAAAGCTGTCCAACCAGACTACATCTCCATTGATTCAATGTGGCCAGAAACTTCCGATAGACTGCTTCTCCTCTTCAAGAGGATAGACCATGGTGCATCATGGGAAATATTGTCCAACCAAGGAGTCCAGTGTATAGAGGAGACTGGGAGCATGAAACACCTGGACTATAACTCCCTTGAAGTACCACAGCTGCATTTCCAAATAGAAATATTTAGATTTTTGGCTGAAATATTTTGGTTTCTGAATTTTCATTCCCTGCTCTCTTCCCAAACCTCCCTCCTAAAAATTTTTTTGAAATTTTCCATGGGCACTTGAGACCTGAAACAAAAATAGCTGATGTGAATACATTTTCTAAAGATTACTCTAAGAGACTAAAAAGCATATTGGAGTTCTCTCCATTTTTCTCTGTACTTAGGATGGTTATGTTATTGATTAACAATTTTATTCAGCTGAAGTACTCAGATACTGAGCTGATGGAGTCTTTATAAAAACTGAGATTGTTCTTAAAGATATTCTGGGCACTTTGATTAATAAAATTAAAGGGCCTTTTGTGAAGAGATTGTAATTACCCATTTCTGCATTTGTTCCCTCTGCCTCCTTAGTGCGAGTTCTTTAAAGGAGCTCTGAGAGTGGAACATTAAAATCTGAAGTCGAGTTTTGTTATTATAACACGTATAAGTGCCATCTGGTCACTCCATGTGTAATCATATTTACATCCACTGCCACAGTGGAAAGTAACAAAAACAATGACAATTAACGTTAAATGTTGATATACCAGTATATATTGATTCTAAGACAGGATAATTTAATTATTCACTTTTGCACTCCCTGTTTATGAAAGAACTGCTACATTTGCAAGGGATTAGTTGCGTTAATGTTCTCCCTAACGCAACAGTACTCTTTTTAGCTTGAATGAACTCCAGGGTAATCACTGTGACACCTTAGAGACACACGCTGTCCTTTTCTGTACTTCCACAAATGGAAAAGAAAAAGCTGACTGAGGTTCTGATAGAAACAGCAATTTAATCTTGCTGAAGTCCTGACATGCTTAGGGTGTTTTCTGACTACCTTCATACACTGAGAAGTATGCCAAGCTATTACAACTGTGTGGAACTCGCCTGTTTCAAGGCGCTGGAGTTTTGACACACCAAACTGACGGATTTGGTTCACATGGGATCAGGACCCCAGCGTTTACCCTGGTATTTCAGTTGAGCAGATCAGAAATTTTGTTGAAAACAATGTTCCAATGAGAAATGAGGGGTAAAAATTAACTAAAATGCTCAGGAAGAAGTTCCCATTTCCTAATAACTCTCGGGTTTATTTAAGCACCAACACTCCGGGTGAAACCACTGACACTCAGTTGACCGAAGATGAAAGTGGCATAAAGCACCCAGAGTCAAAATTTTCATAGGTCATGGAACACCCACCCCAATGCTCTTACCTAGTGCTCTCTTCTGGAGAAACAGCCAAGTGGCCAGCTATACCCAATTCTTCTGAGGGGGACTCAGGCTGGCCTCTCTCAGGGCATCAGGGTGGATTTAGCTGGCCCGCTTCCCCATCTGTGAGCAGGGCTATGAGGAAATGTTCATTCCCCACACTACCACACATTCACAGGATAATTTCCGAGAAGCAGGCAGCTTTGCCACCTCCCTGTTTCTACATCAGGAGACCTAGATGGCGCCACTGGCTTCTGCAGCAGTCTATACAATGACATGTATTCTGAGGACTGTTAGCCCTTTTCTCACTCTGCCTGACCACCACAAGTCTGGCTTTGCTTCAATCCTAGAGGCCACTCCAAACTCATTTCCTACCTGAAAAACCAAAATGAGATTTTCAGCATCTCCCAAATTATGTGGCGGCTGTTTTTTACTTACAAATGAGCTATCAAAATGGTCAGAGGGTCAGAAGTGACTGCTAAAAGGGCAGTCTGTGCTATAGGAGAAAACAATATAAAAATATGATACTCTTTCCCTTGTGCTCCCATCCTCCCAGCCCTCCAGCTCAGCTGCTGCATTTTGCAGGCACATCGAGAACATCAAACTTTTGGTGAATTGGGGATCAGTGTTCGCCATCATTGCCTACAAGTTTATTTCACAGTATAAAATAATAGTTGAAAATGTAAAATTGGCCATTTCTTACTCAACAGATCTGCTCCCTTGTATTCTGAGTTATAGCTACTGTACTTATTTTGAGCACAGAAGAAATGCTTTAATACATGTTAGTCATAAGAGCACTATAGAACCAATAAAGCTAAGAGTATATGAACTGGCTGCTATTCCATTGATGGCATACATGACAAAATTATGAACTACATTCCAAATACAGACTTATCACTGGTGATGATGCACAAGTCAGAGAGAACACATTTGACTTTCAGATTCAAGTAGTTAGAAAAAAATATTTGACGGTTAAAAAACTGAGCAAATTAGATATGGAAATCATTGAAAAACACAGAATCCCACAAAACAGTTTTCTCCAGAGTGACTTTCTGAGTATAACTACATTTAACAGGAATCCTAGTCTGCATAGAAACATGGCTCTTTACTTGTAACTCTGTACCTCAAAATAGCACCTTTTGGTTGAAATGCTTGGGGAAGCTCAGCTCAGATTAAAGGCTGGTGCATGTCCACTTTCCTTTGACAAAATGGCATACTAATAAGCTTGCATGGTCCAAGGGAGTCTTGAGCAGTGTCAGACAGTATATTCCTGGGGTGCAAGGCTAGGGGCTGGTCTGACTGGCTGATGCCTCTCTCTGTATGATTCATGAGTGGCTTAGAGTGCCTTCATGCAATTTCACTGAGTGTGAATCTCCACATGCTGATGGCTGAGTGATCACAGCACACGGAAGGGTTTTCTGTTTGTCAATGGCACAGCATTGTGAGAGACAGCCCAGGCTGGGAAATTAAGGGGGCACAAAAGTCCCACAGTTCCAGGTTGCACCACTTTACATAACTCTACTGAAGTTACTGATAAATTTGGCCCACTAATGGATAAATTAGGAATAATGTTTTCAATAGTATCTAGATACACACATGAATGCCACCAAAACCACACAATCATATGACCAGTGGCTTTCCACTGAAAGTATGGATCTTGCAATTAGTTAACCCACCTTGGAAAAAAGTTTCCAAGCTGCTTTCATAGGTTTTCCCCCATTCCTCCATACTCCCTCCATGACAAGTTTAAAAAGCTACTCAGATGGACAAAAGCACATTAATACTTGGTGTTCTTAAAAGTATTATACAAACTAACTGACTACTCCTTGCAATTTGAAGTAGTCAACTTTTATTGTCCTCATTTTATAGGTGGGGAAATTGAGACAAAGAGACCTAGTCAAGACACGAACTGCTGTCAGCAGTAGAATGGAGAACAAACAAATCCAGTCTAATTGGATCGCACCATGCAGTCAGCTGTGTCACAGCTTCTTATGAACTTTTGTAAAGTGGTTTCTACATGGATATTTTTGCTTGTTTTAATATCATATGTCCCACTCTATTTTGTGTTGTGCCTACTGTGCTTTTACATGATTTTTTGGCATCATATACCACATGAATCATTTTTGGAGCTCCAAAATCCAATTCACCTGCGTTAACAAGTATTTGCAGTTTGCTTTTATTTACTTGATCTAATACTATATGGTCTCCTTTAGTACAGCTTGATGTATAACCATCAATCAGTTTTTATTTCTATTATTGTGCAGTTTCTGCAGCGCTATGTATCCGTCACTACCTTTCTGGGTTTAAGGTGTGCCGGTAATTGACCTCTTATTATCTCTAATGATCTCCTATGACATTCTAGCAAGAAACACCACCTCTAAGATGTTCACATTGTTTATGGACAGCATTTAAAGTCTGTTGCTAGCTAATCAAATGTTTCATCTGTTTGGTTGCAAGCACTGAATACATGATGCTCCAGTAATATAGTTTTCCTCAGAGTACAATAATCCCAATACATTCTCATATGAATGTCAATTTGGTTCACTTCCCAGTTTTCAAGCACAAGTACTTTTTCTGTCTCCTGGGTATGTTCTCCTGAATATCAGTATTAAGTACTGCAGCTTTTCTGGCATTATCTCTTTGCAGCATTCACATAGTTTCAACTATTTTTAGTCTTTTTATATATATAAAGAATTGTTCCATTCAAAATTTATATGAAGAAGCGAAGAGCAATTTCTGAAAAAGCAGAAGATAATTTCTGGTAAAATCCTTAGTCTCACTCCAGTCAGCACCATAAGCACAGAGCCTTCCTGTTTTTATTTATCTGCTTCTGATCCAACCACAGTGTGAAAAGGCATTTCACCACCAACCAAGAAGGAAATGCAGCAACTGCTGGCCAACGCTGACTGGCAGCCTCATAGCAGCTGGGATAATAACAGAACTGAAAGCAGTTGGGTGGAATGGCTGCCAGAGGAACAAGCAGGCCAGAGAAAGAAGATCCTCCCCAGAGTGACAACAATCCAAAGAAGAGATGCCCAGATCCATAGGCTGTCGAAGCCTTCAGAACCAAAGGAGGTACGAGGGAGCTCAAGTATAGCAGAACTGTGGAGGACTGATTCTGACTGCCTGATTTAAGAGGCCTGAGCTGGAATTCAGCGGTGTGGGTGGGCCTGGGTTCCCCTACCTGCCTCTAAACAGGGACTTAGGAGCAAAAGAGGTTCCAGGTCCCTTGAGGGCAAGGGCCAGATAATCCCCGGCAACATAAGGGGAAACCTGCACATCCCCGTGAGACAAATATTAACGTCCTTGGCTCCAGAACAGGACTATAAACACTCAAGAAAGGGCAACTGACAGCCCCTCTGATCTGTGCAGACTTTGCAGTGCCCTGTCTGACCAAAGGGGGATGCTGACATACTGGGGCACCAGCCTACAAGGCTAGGTAAGTTAGTCCCATTCTGTATGGCTTGGGCAGGGGGAAACAAAGGAGCTGTGTTCCGCTCTCCTCCACTACACATTTTTTTCATTTTGGTCACCTGTTGGTTTTACCCACAGATCTGTGGTAAAAGTGCAGGGGGAGGGGGGGAAAAATGACTCCATACTCTTCTCCACTTCAAAAGATAGATCTCGTCATACGTTTTTTCACTCACATTTTATTTGGTAAAATGCATTCATGATTTCACAAAGAGATTATTGGCAAGTACAAATAAAAAGAAAAAAAATGTTGCTCCCAATCACAGGCCTCTGCTTAATATGCTGTTGGAGACATTAATGGCACTAGTGGATGGAACCATTACCCATCATCAGGCCTATCTTGTTTTAGTGACGGGCACTGGCATGCATACACAAAGGCCTACACATCACCGCATCCCTGAAACTATTAGTAACTACCCGACAAAAGCAGTAATTATGACAACTTCTTACACGCAGTGGTATAAAAGCACACGAGTCTTAAAAATTGGAAAAAGTTTTGCACCTTCGATTGCTCTCTCAAATATGAGGTAGGATGTTTGGGTTGCATCCTTACTTCAGGTCATTCATGTGGCCTTTTACCTTCAGCTGCACTCTTAACAAGTATGCACAGGGATGTGCATAGTGGTGTTCAGTATCCTAAGGTCATATGTTAATAAATTATCTCACAAAATTACATTAATGAATACTTGTTAAAATAAGGTTGTAATCTTTCCAAACATTAAACAAGCACATGATTCCATCTCCAGAGACTCAAGTTCAAGTACTAGTTATTTTACTAGTAAAAGTGAGTTTGTTGTGTCATCCTACTCCTTCATTTATACATGTCAAAAAATTGGATAAATCTCTACTCAGGGAAATCCAGAACTGAGAAAAACGTTGTCTGATAAACATTGTTCCTAAGCTGCTCTGAAAATGTTTTAGATCATGTTGCTTCAGAGCCTGGTCTGAATGAACACTGAAATCACATCTTCTTCCTCCTCTTGCAAATATAATATTCCCTTGGCTCCTACACAGAAAGAGAAAGAGGAAGATAGTAAGAAATAGGACAATAAGAGAATAATAGATCTTGTTTGGGGAAATTTCTCTATTTCGTTTCATACACCAGATAGAAAACTAATGTGGTTGTATATGGTAGCAGTCCCATGATAAGTATATTTTACAACGTATTTTGCCATCAAGGATGAATATGAGAGCACAAACCCACAAAACTGACTCACCTGTTCATGAACACTTTCTGCTCCCTTTTCGAACTACTGTGTTCTGAATCAGTGACCTCGTGAAGTACAGAAAGATTCCGAACAACATATTTTAAAATGCCATTTTAAGTACAACATACCTAGTATACGTTCATACCTGGTGCTTAAAAACCATTGTTATAGATGCCTTAGAGACATCTTAAAAAGCTCTACATGCCCTCTTTTCCCCCACCCCAAATATCTTCCCTGGCCAAGGTTCAGGTCTTCCTCACCATCCTCTCGGCTCTGCCAATGTTCCCGGACTTGTCTGCCCATTTGTCAGCTTCTCTCATAGGTGATTTCAACGAGGCAGCCCCCTGTGCCTGGTATGATCTTCCCCAGCTTAACCATAAAGCTTCTTTTCACATTTAAGACCCTCTTAAAGATCCACTTCTGCTATGATGTATACAGTGAATCAAGTTGATTGGCATATAAACTGCCCCTCCCCTCTCTGTTTATTTGTGTCTGTCCTGAGACTTGGAGCTCCTTGGAGCAAGTACCCATGCCTTCTTGAATGTCTGGAAAGCACCTAGCACTTATGGTAAGTGCTACAGTAAACAAATCACTAATGACACATGAACATAGCACAGAGGTGGGCAAACTATGGCCCGCGGGCCACATCCGGCCCATGTGACAGTCCTGCCTGGCCCCTGAGCTCCTGACCTGGGAAGCTAGCCCCGGGCCCCTCCCCCACTGTTCCTCCTCCCCTGCAGCCATGGGGCTGGGGGGTTGGATAAGGGGAAGAGGGTCCCCAGGGGCAGTCAGAGGACAGGGAGCAGGGGGTGGTTGGATGAGGCGGAGGTTCTGGGGGGCGATCAGATGGGTGGGGACTCCTGAGGGGGGAGTCAGGGGGCAGGGATAAGGCTGTTTGGAGAAGCACAGCTTTCCGTACCCAGCCCTTCACACAGTTTTGTACGCTGATGTGGCCCTCAGGCCAAAAGGTTTGCTCAGCCCTGACATAGCAGAAGCTTCTGTGGGTCAGATTCCAATCTCACTCACACCAGTGTAAATCCAGAGTAGCAATTCCACTGATATCAACTTGACCATGTCTCTGTTTTAAAATGTATGGAATTTCTTTGGATTAATAATCTTATTTTAAAAAAAGAAATAGCTCTACATCTAATACAATGGTATGTAATATGTACATAGAAATCCACTGTTAAGAAAACACCTATTTAACACATGGAACTACCACATGGCAACATTACAGTGGAAAAAATCTTAATCGGAAGTAGCAAAGAGTCCTGTGGCACCTTATAGACTAACAGACGTTTTGGAGCATGAGCTTTCGTGAGTGAATACATATGTGACATGCATCCGATGAAGTGGGTATTCACCCACGAAAGCTCATGCTCCAAAACGTCTGTTAGTCTATAAGGTGCCACAGGACTCTCTGCTGCTTTTACGGATCCAGACTAACACGACTAGCCCTCTGATACTTAATTGGAAGTAGTCATTGTTGAATATAAAAATCCAACAGCAAGTATGTTTTCGAGCAACAAAAGTTTCATATATGCTCAATTTGTTCAGTGAACAATCAGAAAGCAGCTTCTCCTTTTACAATACAATCTCTTCCCTGTACTGACATATTCATTTATTATACAACAAAGTGAACATTACTGAGCCTTATATAGATACCTCTTATAGGGATCCCACACTAACATGTCTGAACATTAAAATTAAAATGTTCAAACTTGGGTGCTGAAAATTAGTCATTAGTGCCTGAGAATTTGCAATACCCATTGACTTCTCAGAGGCTCCTCTCTAAATCAAGACGCTGATCTAGACACAGAAGTCTAAATGTGGATACAAGTGCCTAAGGAACCCAAATCTAAACGCTTTTTGCCAAAGGATCCAGTCACAACTGATCCTGTCTGTACTTGCAAAGTACAAATGAAAAGTCTGAACTTGCATCATTACTTACAGCAGCAGCAGACTTGTTACTTACAGACTTGTTTCCTAGACTCTTCAGCTGAGTTTACAGTTTTAAAAGCCTCATACATGCATTTAAATACATACACATGCATTTAAATGAACCAGTACAATGGTTCCTCAAACACGTCTGAGAAATGTATTGCAATGACAAAGCTGAGGTTAGAAACTACATTCCATATATCAATCTGAGTAATGCAATTGCCAGAAACAGAAGACAACCCCTAAATCTTTGGGGAAATCTTTCCTCTTCTAAAACTAAAAATTCCTTCAATGTTGAAAGATTATGGCAGTTTCATGATGGGGACTACCGTTTATTTGGAGCTCAGTCCATCAACACCATAGCAAAAGATAAAGCAGCACTGCATGTGCTACACCATGTGTACTAGTGATAACCTATTGACACATTGCTGCTATGAAAATTTATGAAGAGAAAAAAAAATTGAAATATCTATGCATTGTTGCCTTTATGCTTATATTCTGTATTAAATCCTTTTTACACTCAAACAGCTCCTACTCTACTTCTTAACGTAAGCTCATTAGATAACACAGACAAATATATTAAGAAAGGGTCATATTCAACCATTTATACAATCAGAAACTACAGGAACCGTTAGTAAGATTGTCTCACATCACATTGTTGTGCTGATAGTAATGCAATCAACTGAACAGCCATATAATAAGCAGCATATAACAAGGTCCTCTCACCACTGGCACTCCACCCATTAATCCATCTTCTTTGAGATGTATTCTAATGTTACAAACCTTCAAACACCAGCTTCTTTCCCCTAACAAACCAAAATTTATCCTTCTAACATGCAGTGCAGCATGGTGAGATACTCAGTAGAGGCCCATGACAGGTTTACTGTCACATAATTCATGCCTAATGGGAGCTAGAAACACAAGCTCTATGTGGTTGGGGAGAGCAAATCCCAGTTTCCTCTACTCACTCTCCGTAACCAGTAGATTCTGAGATGCTGGGGTTTTAAGTCATGACCTTTTTTATGTCTAGCAAAGATACATTTTTAAACTCTGTTACGTGCCTGAGTGCTCTGCAAGGACGAGACACACACACACACGGTGAGTGATATGGCTTTTAATGAAGGTGAGGAAACACACCCGCAACGGGGACTCCACACGTTGCTAACACAAAGCGGGGAGCTGAGTCCAAAGCAGCAAAACAATATCTGGCACATATAACTTTATGTTAATAGCATGTAAAGCAGCTCATACATATGCATGTGGGAGCTTTCCTACGGCTGGGGCTGCCCCTTTGGGCAAAGGGCCAAGGGCTTGCAACACTTCCCCAAACACGCAGGGGCTTCCCAGGCTAGGCAGTTCTAACCAGTTTACAAGCGGCATGCACTAGTACACAACAACCTTTAATAACCTGTCCTTGAGAAGGCGATCAGCCCTAGCTAAGCCGTGACAAAATCTTCTGTAGTCCCTTACAAACTCTCTAAAAATTATTGAAAGTATTTGTTATAATTTTCCTTCCCTTCAAGTCCAGTACTTTTGGATCAACTAGCTTCACAGAAAACATGCCAAAATAGTCCCACAAGAATTTTTGTATATTCTCTGAAATAGTTTTTCCCTGTAAAACATGCAGAACACATGACAGTGTGATGTGGTATAAAGGTTATACTAGCATGTTATTCAGATGACTGCCATTACTGACATGTGGTTTATCACTGGTGTGTGACACTCCCAGACTCATACTGGTAGACCTTTATAGCACACCATCATGTATGCTATCATTACCTGGGGGTAAACCATCAATGTGTGATCTAGCCCAGAGTGCGGTGTTGCACTGCTCCTGGAGCAGCCCAAGGGGGAGCTTATTATTTAGACCTGGTTCTGGGCAGCAGTAATTTTTCTAGGTTCCCACCCACTCCATGCCCTTTCTTGACCTTCCCACCGACCTGTACAACGCTTTGCAAAGTCTGATTCACTCTCATGCACAGGAAGTGGTGGTAGGGTGCACCAGTCCAAGAAAGTAAGGTCATCTGCTGCCCTCTCTCCTGCCTTCCATTGGCATATAGGACAGGTCATGTTCTGGCCCTTAGATTGTAAGCTCTTTGGGGCAGGGACTATCTTTTTATGATTTGTGTATAGCTCTTAACACAATGAAGCCCTGATCATTGATTCAGGTGTCTGGCGCAGTGATAATACAAATAGTAATAAATCTCCCAGATAAGTTTAGGTAGCACTGTATTCTATTCCGCACTCCATTGTGCTTTAGGTTGCTTGTTTGTATCTATGTTTCACATACTTGTTTGGCTTTCGTTAAAAGGCGTGAGGATTCATGAGTGTAAATCAGAGCTGGTCAATGTTTAAACTAATGTTTCTTTTGGTTGGCGGGGGGGAAAAGTCCCAATGAAAATGTTCATGAAAGATTTTTAGGAATTTTACATTTTTTCTTTTTTTTGTACTGAAATTCAAAAATGAAAAAATTGGGGGAAAGCAAACTCACCCCTTCTTCCAATCCCCCCCACCCCTTTTCAGTAGCAAACTGGAAAAAAAGTCACAAAGAGGAGGCTACAGTTCCTGGAGCAAGAGGGGCTGCAGGATGAGAGGGTGGTGGGACAGATGCTGCCGGAAGAGGGCGCAACGCCTGCCCAGAGCTAATCCCCAGGACGGTAAGAAGGAGGCATCACTTGCGGTGAGTGAACCCTGCAACACTTGGGCCTGGCCCCATCCTTCCCCCTGCATCTCAGGTTTGCTCCACTGTGGCAGGAGGGGGGACCACTGGTTTCCACCTGCATGCTCACCCCCTCGCACCACTGAAGACATTTTACTTTTTCAAAAGGTATAATACCTCCAGCCACTGTCAGGGCCTGGGTGGCTCAGCTTTCCACAAGCCATAATTAAGCTCTATCTGTCTGACTAGAACACGTCTGCATTTTTTTTTAACCTGGTTGGGTGATAATTAAATTAGTGACATAAATATAATCCTAATTATCAAAGTAATCTTTGCATACATAGAGACCAGACCATTACTAACATGTTCTCACCGCCAACAGTAAACAACAAGTTTCTGCTGAAGGGGAAAGCAGGTCTCAGCCTACAAAACAAAGACTAAAAGGGCAGATGTGCCAGTGTACAAATCATTCTGCAAATCAGCAGGGATTCATATATACATGACACAGCTCTCAGATCAAACACCAACATGATTTCATCTTTACCATTGCAGAGTAAATAATAAAACTGAGTGGTGCTGGATGATGAAAAGGTTTAAGGCTAAAAATTAATTCACACCGTTTGAGGGGGGGGGGAATCATTCCAACCTTCGTTCACTAGTTCTTGATATCAACCAGGACAGAAATAATAGAAGATGAACTCATGCCTATGATTATTCTCCTCCCAGAGGACAGAACTGATACTGCTTGTCTAATAACCCTTACCAACAGAATAATGTTGTCTTGAGAACTATTTGCCCCACTATCCTATTTAGAGACAAAGACCTAGGATAACAGTAATATGAGAAAGTAAAAGACAAAGATCAAATACCTAAATGTTGTTTGTTTTGTTACTGAAAAACAGAATGAGAATAGGTGACAACTTTGAGTGACCACCCACATTTCAAGGAAATAAAGGACAATTTAATTAATAATTCAAGACTAAATTTATTATTGAGGGACCAACACCCATGATGTTTTTATTAGTTGTACAAAATTATGCACAACAGACTTCACCGCACCTAGTATTGTATGATTTTTTGCATGCTTGTTGCTGAAATATGGATGAGCACCATCTATTAACTTGATATGAGATTTGGAACATTAGGCAGCAAGTGAGGATTATTTATTTCTTAGAAGACAGGTGATCACTCTAGTGCCCTGTAGATTCTTCTCTCTGGGTGTCTCTGTATATAGGGCTGTGCTCCTCCTGTGCTCCTTATTCTTGCAACAACTCCCACTGAAGTCAAAGGGCGCTTTCTCTAGGAAAGGAGTACAGGAACAGACCCATAACTGGAAAAGTACTTTGAGATTAAATGTAATATACTATATTATATACAGTACGTCCGCTTCTTCTCAAAGACATGATACAGCTTGAATATGATTTTTTTTCTTTAGTGCTGTGATTTCATTATAGCAAACCATTCAACATAAAGTATATTAGATCCTATTACTTAAACTGTGAAATGTTGATTTTTTAACTGTTTCTCAATTAAAGGTTAATACTCTGACCCTATGCTATAGATAAGTGTTTTTCTCGTGAGTTTAAGGCCAAGGTCACATGTGTGTACTCTCTTGCCTATAAGACAGGGATCAGTTTAATAGCCTCCACACCTGTGTACTCTCTTGCCTATAAGACAGGGATCAGTTTAATAGCCTCCACACATACGTTTAGAAAGTATTGCCCAATCTGTCAGTTAATCATCCTCCAAGGAGAAACTTACAGATAAACTTTTGCTTAAAAGGAAAGTCTTAAGGCTTATGTGTTAAGCATAATAGACCCCTGATGATTTAAGGAACTGCACTAGTTATTTTTATCTTTCCACAAAGCTTTACAAGTGAGATTTGGGCAACTTTTTTTTTTTTTCTCCTGCTGGAGTCAGTGGTGAAATTCCCATTGATTTCAATGGGAGTAGGGTTAGGCCAATGCTAAGCACTTTGGTAAATCTCACCTTTATTTTAGGCAGAGCAGATCTGTGTTTCATACCCAGCATTGATTTCTTTCCAATAATCATAAGAACCATTATGCATTTAGAGCCACAATCGCTCAACCCAGCACCAAGGGTGAGTAGTGAGGCTGGCTCAGATCAAGCAAGCCTTGATATGGCCTTCTAACTTTTAGGCCAGTCACACTGTAACAATGCAAGCAACAATCATAGAAGCATTTCAGCATGGTCCACTTAGTGACAGCATCATCTAAGGAACTGATGTCAACTGAAAACAAAAAGTTGGAAGGACTTTGAATGCTTTAATTCACTCCAAGTAGAACTCTAGGACACTTTATCCTCTTCCATTATGAGAAAGGCTTCAGGATGGCTATACTAGGGTAGGGGGAAAATGTTGTCAAGATAATAAGCTCATTAAGGTGATATAAGGACACTGCTCACCTTGGAGGGGAATCTTGGATGACTCCAAAGGACCACTTTGTAAAATCTGGTATAAGATGAATCAATCACTAACGCTTGAAGCTCACTCCTTTTGTAAACTGACATGTCATTCTGGGATACATTCACAAGAGTGTCATAACACACTGGAGGTGATTGTTTGGTGGTACAGAACACTGGTGAGAGTTTGGCGGAGTACTATCCAGCTTGGGCACCATACTTAAAGAAAAATGTGAACGAATTGGAGAGAGTCCAGAGGAGAGGTCATGCATTTAGGGATTAATAACAAGAATTATTGTTATAAGCTGTGGACGCATCAGTTGGAAGTAACAGAGGAGGAGAAGGACCTTGGAGTATTGGTTGATCACAAATGACTATGAGCCGCCAATGTGATATGGCCGTGAAAAAAGCTAATGCGATTTTAGGATGCATCAGGCAAGGTATTTCTAGTAAAGATAAGGAGGTGTTAGTACCGTTATACAAGGCACTGGTGAGACCTCATCTGAAATATTGTGTGCAGTTCTGGGTCTCCCATGTTTAAGATGGATGAATTCAAACTGGAACCGGTACAGAGAAGGGCTACGGGGATGATCCAAGGAATGGAAAACCTGTCTTATGAAAGGAGACTCAAAGAGCTTGGCTTGTTTAGCCTAACCAAAAGAAGGATGAGGGCAGATATGATTGCTCTTTATAAATATATCAGAGGGATAAATATTAGGGAGGGAGAGGAAATATTTAAGCTTAGTACCAATGTGGACACAAGAACAAATGGATATAAACTGGATATTAGGAAGTTTAGACTTGAAATTAGACGAAGGTTTCTAACCATTAGGGGAGTGAAGTTCTGGAACAGCCTTCCAAGGGGAGTAGTGGGAGAAAAAGATATATCTGGCTTCAAGACTAAGCTTGATAAGTTTATGGAGGGGATGGTATGATGGGATAGCCTAATTTTGGCAATTAATTGATCTTTGATTATTAGAGGTAAATATGCCCAATGGCCCTGTGATGGGTTGTTAGATGGAGTGGGATCTGAGTTACTACAATTCTTTCCTGGGTGCTGGCTGGTGAGTCTTGCCCACATGCTCAGGGTTTAGCTGATGGCCATATTTTGGGTCGGGAAGGAATTTTCCTCCGTGGAAGATTGGCAGAGGCCCTGGAGGTTTTTCGCCTTCCTCTGCAGCATGGGGCACGGGTCACTTGCTGATGGATTCTCTGCACCTTGAGGTCTTTAAACCACAATTTAAGGACTTCAATAGCTCAGACATAGGTTAGGTGTTTGTTACAGGAGTGGGTGGGTGAGATTCTGTTGCCTGCATTGTGCAGGAGGTCAGACTAGATGACCATAATGGTCCCTTCTGATCTTAAGTCTATGAGAGCCATAAAAATGATAAGAGGTATAGAAAACACTACCTATGAGGAAAGATTGAAAAAAATGGGCATGTTTAATCTAGAGAAGAGAAGGCTGGGGAGGCCCTCATAAGAGTCTTCATATACATTAAAGGAAGTTATAAAGAATGGTGATAAACTGTTTTCCATACCCACTGAGGGTAGGTCAGGAAGCAACAGGCTTAGTTTGCAGCCAGGTAGAATTAGGTTAGATATTAGGAAAAACCTTCTCACTCTAAGGATATTTAAGCACTGGAGCCTGTTACATGGGGAGTCTGTGGAATCCCCGTCATTTAAGGACGGGTTAGACAAATACTGGTCAGGGATGGTCTAGGTCCACTTGATTCCTGCCTGGCATGGGGAGAAGGACTAGGTCATCCCAGGAGAACACATGCCATACTAGCCTGTGCAGATAGTCATGACTAAGCTTTTCACAAAAGCTTGTGGCACCAATGCCAACCCAAAAGGCAAAACCCTGAACTGGCAGAGCTGTTCCTCTACAAATAAGATATTTCTAAGTACTTGGGGAGTATTCCTATGTGCAGGTAAGCTTCTACAAGGTCCAAAGTTCATAGTCCTTTACCATCCTCTAGAAACGGCATGAGGATTTCCCCGGTAACTATCTTGAACTCTTTTATTGACCACATATGCATTGAACCCTATTGCCTTATTCATTATCAGGAACGACTAGAAATATTTCCCCCCTTCTTTCACCTGTTGCTCAATTCCTTTCTGTACCAGAAGGGATGAGTTTCCCACAGCAGAAATGGAGAAGCCCAACAACTTTGATTCAACTGAAGGAGGGACAATCTGAAGGTTAGTTTGAAAAATTCTGTATGCTCCGAACCCATATTCACAGATGACGTGGGGCCCTCCATGATATAAAGCTTCTAGTCATGGCCCCAGTAAGGAGATTCTGACAGGTTACTCAAAGCTGCTGGTTGGCTAAATGCTCTGGAGCCTTTTAAACATTCAAAAAAATTACATCCTGAAAGGGGGGGAGGAAGGGACAGGCAAAGAAGTAGAGATACTTGAATGCCACCTAGATTGGGCAATTCAGGTCACCTTGCCACAGACTAACATGCAATTTAGGGTTATCATACATTCTATTTTATGCTCAATATTTATTTTCCCCTGGAAATACCCATAGCCTGGTGTAACAAAATCTACTGAGGCTTATATGCATGCCAAAAAATCAAGCCTTAGTAGATTTCTATATACGCGCCAAGGTTTTCCAAAATGGATACCTAAAGCTAGGATCCTAATACTCTTTTCAGACCCTGATTCTGCAATGTGGGTGCAGAGATTTATTCACAGAGAGCTCACTGAAAGACCCGAGCTACAGTCACTTAAAAGGCTTGATTTTCAAAAGTACTGAAGTTAATAGGAGCTACTGGGTTCTCAGCACTTTTGAAAATCAGGTCACTTGTATAAGTGTCTATAGCAGCGGTTCCCAAACTTTAACAACCTGTGAACCCCTTCCACTAAAATGTGGAGTCTCGCAAACCCCCTCCTAAAAAATGAATATTTCCAGGGATTTTCTCCTTTACCTGAGTATAAATTATAAAAACATTGATCTTGGAAATATAAAATTTGTTTCTATGACATGCTTATTACACACTATGTATTTATCATCACAGTATTTTTATTACATTATGAAAACAGCAACACTCTTCCAAGATCTCACTTTTGTAGCTTGTATCACTTTGAATAAGCTTGTTATAAGACACAGCTCATCAAGGAGTAGCAGATGTAAAACAGCATGAAGGTATTTAAGAAGCCAACTCAAATCATTCCTCCTACACAAACATTCAGGTCTTGAGCAGACTAGGCAAACAACGCACATTACAACAAAGCTTAAACTTGTTTTTCAAAATAATTTTGAAAATAATACTAGCTGCCTATTGAATTTTAAAAACAGCAAAAAATATCCACCTCCCTTTCCATTTCTTATGAGTCCTGAAGTTTAAATCTCCTCAGTGTGATAGATATGCTTGCTTTGATGTGCTTAGCTCTTGGAAGTCCAGGGGCTCCGGGCTACTGGCCCCATGCTGCCCAGGGTCACTAGGGACAGCTCTGTCTGCAACCCCTCAGGGGTTCATGAACCCCCATTTGGGAACCACTGGTTTATAGGGATTTAGAATCCTAACTTTAAGACCTGTTTTTAAAATTTTGGTCCAAGGTTATTTGTCACAAACTTGTTTCCAAACTTTCCCAAATATGAATAACTGATGTCAGACATGCTATGTCTTCAAATTAAAATTCTATAAATCTTTGTTTCTTTAAAGAAAAAATGCTCAATCACCTCAAACTATCCCTTGCTCTCTTTCACTCGTTTTGGCCTTTTGCTGTAAATTTTAAAGGCCAGTGCCACACATTAAACCACTAGTGAGTTGAACACAGATCCTATAATCTATTACAAGCAACATTTCCACAGAAGTAATAAAAGAGAATAGACAAGATAAAAATATTCTTAGTACAACGAGTATATTGACTTGCTCACAAATCAAGGATTGGATCTATGGGTATGTTACCTACTTTGCTCCCTGTGTTATTTTAATTTTTCCAAAAGTCTTATGGTCACAGCACCCATGGGCATGGCTCTTAAACATATAACAGTACATCACTGATAGGCCCTTTATTCTTATCGCCAATATAATATCAGCTTGGACATGGGAAAGCAAAGTTTGACTCTGAAAAATAAAAATCTATACCAGGGATCGGCAGCCTTTCAGAAGTGGTGTGCCAAGTCTTCATTCATTCGCTCTAATTTAAGGTTTTGCGTGCCAATAATACATTTTAATGTTCTTAGAAGGTCTCTTTCTACAAGTCTATAATATATAACTAAACTATTGTTGTATGTAAAGTAAATAAGGTTTTTAAAATGTTTAAGAAGCTTCATTTAAAATTAAATTAAAATGCAGAGCCCCCTGGACCAGTGGCCAAGACCCAGGCACTGTGAGTGCCACTGAAAATCAGCTTGCGTGCTGCCTTCGGCACCTGTGCCATAAATTGCCTACCCCTAATCTATACAAAGAGAAATGTCACTCACGTTGAGATTAAAATCCTTCCCCTCCTAAATGTTGTGAATTGTACTGTTGTTTTTAAAGCTATTGGTCTATTTTGTCATTATTTCCCTGTGAAGATCTGTATTGTTTTACACCAATACAAATACGATTTTAAAATGTTATAATTATATAAAAAGGAACGTCCTTTACTTATGTCAATATTCAGATCAATGAAGAAAATTTAAGTCCAGTTTAAAGGTTACCTGAAAAAGTGGGAAAACAAGCAGGGCCTGTGTCCTTTTTTGGCTGCTTTTAGCCCTACACAATATCGCTTTTTCTTTTTAAATGGGCTTTCTCCCCTGGCTTTTTACATCAGACTTTCAAGTCCTGCCTAGGATGGTGAACAGGTGACATCCAAAGGGCGAAGGGAGGGAAAAGTGAGCAAGAAGGGAGAGAACATTTTCGTCAGACTGATTAGAGCGCTTGGTCTCAAACGCTAGGGACCAGGCCTGACCCTTTCTACAGCAAACACCCAACCTCTGACGGGGTAAAATCCGGGCTGTCTAGCTCTGGGGCGTGCAGACGGGATGTGCCTAGTGTTTGGGGTCCTCTCCTGCACGGAGCCTGCACTTACACTCCAACCACTCAACTTGCCAGCGCGTTTTCAAACTTCTGCGAAGGAAAGAAACTTGGTGTGTTTCAGTTTCGGTTCAGCTGCGGCGCGTGCCTAGGGGGGCAGAAGTTGTATAAGCAGCTGCCTGCCCTAGGCCCTCTCAGTGAGCGAGCCGAGCCCCCAGCTTCTTCCCCGGCCGCAGGGGGCTGCCCCCCAGCCACCTCCACTACAGATCGCGTTACCTCCGAGCCTGCGGAACTCGCTTTCCCGCATCCCCTGCATGCTGCCCCCGCTGTAGCCGTAGCCGGCCCCGGGGGGGCACACGCGCTGGAAGTACTGGAAGGACAGCAATTCTCCCCATGGCGGCGCCGCCTGCTGCGGCTCAGCCCTGCTCTGCGCCTGCCCTGCCATGGTGCAAGCCCTGAGTTGGTGCAAACTTTCCTGAAATAGGAGTCGGGGCGAACCCCTCCCAGCACATGACGGACGCTCAGCTGGGGCAGGCGGGAGATTTGGCGAACTCCTCCTGCCGCCCTCCCCCAGCAAAGGACGCTCCACCCAGCGGCCGCATCTGCTCTCAAGCCCGGTTCCTACCGCTAGGTTCATCCCTGCGCGTACTCAGAGCCCTTGTCCCGCTGCCGGAGGAGGGGAAGCACCTGTTCTAGGTTGTTGGGAGAAGTCTCTTGGTGAAAGAGCCCAATGCTGTCATCATTAATAATAATAAATAATTATTATATTGCATTTCCCAGATTCCGGATTGGCTTGGATCTGAGGTTAGATGTTCCCTGTGTCACTGCGACATTCCCCTAAGGCCTGTGGCCAAGGTATTCTAGAAAGAAAAGAAAATCCTCTTCTAGGTGCCTGTTCATTGCACTGCCAGACCCATATGAACGTGGTCAGTGGTGGGGGGAAGCAAGTTAAAGGCTGACTTTGCAAAACTACCAGCAACTCCCCAGGGCCCTAGGCAATAACTCTAAAGGGACCTCGGAGAAGTTGGTGGTGGTGAAGCTGGATTTAGAGGGGCAAGTGGCAAAGAAGACAGATCAGGAGAGAGTTTCTTTGGCAGGAAGGAAGCAGAGATAGCAGGGAGAGGGCAGGAGGTTCTTCCAGAGGAGAAATGTAATGTAACCACCAAAATAAAGTGGTGATGGGGGAAGTAATGGAGTAGTTTTCTATCCCAAAGTTGGGGAACAAAGAGTTGGCTCCACAGGAAAGGTCACTTACCCTCCTCCTGAAAGCTCCTAAGTAGCACCATGTCCACTGTGTAAGCTCAAAACTTGTCTCTTTCACCAACAGAAGTTGGTCCCATACAAGATATTACCTCACCCACCTTGTCTCTTTAATATACAAAAGCAGGTCATGTTGCTACACACAACATGCCTGGCAGCTGTATCTCCCCACCCGCACTAAGCAAGATAGTGAAAAGTGAAGCCACCTTACATAGTCTTGGCATAACAAGATATAAAGGTGTAGGGGAATGACAGACACCTGAGGTGTCGCACAGGTGAGTATGACCCACCAAGGATTCAATTACACACCTAGGCTTGATCTGCTGTGTGTCCATTTATCATTACCGTCCATTCTTGATCTAGTACAGTGTAGTGTAATGCCATCTCTGCTCTTTCTCTTTCTCCCAGGCTGAGGCATAGATTTTCCTCATCCTTTTTTGTTGAGACATCTTGTATGATTCCTGGTAGCTCAAGGAAATCTTTGTCACACTCATGCTTCCTTGTATTTGGGGTGTTGGAGACAATGCACCACAACCTTAACTCTGCCCATTCAGCGCAAATTTCTGTATGCGCTCCTTTACCAAAGTACCTAATTCTGTTAGTTGAGGATGTTAGGTGTAGTAAGATGTGGTATTGGGAGGGGGTAGTTTGGTAAAGGCGGTGATGTCTGGCATCCCTATGGGACAGAGTTAATGTGGTGGTGTATGGAAGTCATCATAATATGCCTACACAATTTTAGATGGCTTAACATCCTAGAACACAACGCTGCCTGTGGTGTATATATAGCACTCTGTGTCCCACCCCAAGACTTAATTTCCCCTTGAACCAGGGTCTAGATCCCTCTGTGTCCATGCCAGTACTGTACATCTGTGTCCCACAGAACTCTGCTCCCGCCTCCATTTTTCTCTGTTTTACTGTCACCTACAAAAATGGTCTCCAAAAAGCATTATACCCTCTAAAAACTCTGCAGCAAGTGAGCCCTACAGGTCAACCTGGTAATCATATTTCAGGAAAAATATCAAACCCAAACAGGCATTATTACAGAAACCTGGAAGTTTTACATAGTCTAAATCAGGGGCTCCTAAACTGAAATATATGTACCACTGGTGGTACATGAGCTTATTAGAAGTGGTACCACAAAAACTCTAAACAAAACCTTTCGGTATCAAACAAACGGTCACAGGCACTGCAGTGCAGTGCGTCAGAAAATACCCAGGAAGCAAAATGCACTCCCATTTGCTTTCATACATAATGGTGAATAACACTTGCCAATCATGCCAGCATAGTAGTTTTATTTAGCAATGTGTTGCTGCGCAGGCTGGCATTGTACTCTCATTTGCAGCACAGCCAGTTGGCTTTCTGCTAGGCCTAGCTGTCAGCTTGTGCTGGGCCACACAGCTTGAGCTACAGAGATAAGCTTGTAAAGTTCCATATCATGCCACCAGAACTTCTCTTGTCCAAACAGACACATGCATACAGGCATGAGTCAGAGCAGCTGCATAACCGGTAGTCTCATGAAGCCCCAAGATCAAAGGGCCTTCACGAAGGAAGCCACTGCAGAGCAGGGGCTCCCTTTTCACTGACTGATTGCTCTGCAGGACTGAGAGGCAGGTGGTGCATGGGGAATTCCCTGTTGGCTCTGCAGGGAAGTTTGGAGGCATGGGGGTCAGTCTGGTGGATACAAGCTTAGCTACAGGACTGAAAGTACTCTGGCTCTTCAGCAGCAAAGCAGATAGCTGGCTACAATAAGAGCCTCCTAGCAGGGCGGAGGCAGTATGCAATTTGTCCAGCATTTGCAGACATCCAGAGGCCTTGCTTGGCATGAGGGTGGAGCTACTGTGGACCAAGACACACATACCCTCTCACACCAGAGCCCCCCTGCCCTTTACCATATAAACACACCCCCTTCTTATTAACAACTGACCAGATATCCTGATTTTATAGGGCCAGTCCCGATTTTGGGGTCTTTTTCTTATATAGGCTTCTATTATCCCCCACCCCGTCCTGATTTTTCACATTTGCTGTCTGGTCACCCTGTTAACGGCACTTTTTTCCATTTTCTCTGAGAGTGACTCAAAACGTTGTGTATCTTTCTTGATTTGTGTTTTGTCAAAGGGAAGCAAAGTGAACTCTAGTTTGTGTTCAGCAACAATCCAGATAAGAATAAGCAGGAGCTTTGAACTTATATTAGACAAGTTAAAAAGTCAAGCCACTGAATATAGTTCAGCAGCATACCAAAACATATCAATGTCACTGAAGACATATTTCATTGTTTCTTGTAACTTAACTAGCACTAGAGACAAATAATAACCATAAGGGCTGCTTCATTGTGTATTTTTCTGATGTCTAAAACCTCAGATGTTTAAAAAGACTATTATAATCAAATATTTTAGGCTTGTGGAGGCATTTATTTTATTAGAGCTCAGGAATACTTAAGCCTACCAAGGCCTAAAATAAATGCACACAAAAAAAAGAGACATTTGAATGTGGTACTTCAAAAATCTATTTTTAAAATGTGGTATGGGAATCAATAAACTTTGAGAACCACTTTTGTAAGTTATATATATCTGTGCCTTATCAGCATATCCAGCATGGGGGGTTACCATTTGAAAATGTCAGCAACATTTAACATGAGCAAAACAATATATTTTCCCTACCTTCATTTTCAGTTGTTTTAAATATATTCAAAATAACAAGAGCTGGTTAAAAATCTTTTTGTCAAAAACTTTTCAATGTAATGAAAATTTTGGCCAATAAAAATAATCAATTTTTAATTGAAAAACATTCATGTTTTCATGTCCAGAGCCGGCTCCAGAGTTTTTGCCACTCCAAGCAGCGAAAAAAAAAAAAAAGCCTCGATCGGCTACACTTTGGCAGCAGCTCTACCGCCACCGCTTCGTACTTTGGCAGCAATTCGGTGGGGCTCCTTCCCTCTGAGAGGGACTGAGGGACCCGCCAACAAATTGCCGACAAAGAGCAGGACGTGCCACCCTTTCCTGTTGGCCGCCCCAAGCACCTGATTGCTGCGCAGGTGCCTGGAGCTGGCCCTGTTCATGACCTTCCCCCTTAAAAAAGTTCAGTTTGCAGCAACAAAAAACCAAAATATATTCAGTTTTATAGTTTCAAATTTCCAATGAAAACTCAACAAATTTCCAAGAAAAATTTTCATGAAAAAATATATTTATTAAAATTTTTCACATACAAATTTTTCTGAACACCTTTATTAAAATATTAAAAATATTTTCTGACACTAATACAGTAACATTAGATTTGTTTTCTGTGTAATTATTTTTATTTCTCATTGCTACCTTCACTTCTCCATTGAACCAGAATGGGCTTTTACCCAAATTTGTCCTATTTCTTTATTGTGAATGTGGCATTTTGCCCATCTGATAAACTGTTTTTACAGAACTTCCAATTTTCATTCACATTTTCTGTCTATATTTGTCTTCGCAATTAATATCACTCAGAATTTTCTTCAGCTTTAGAAAATTAGACTTTTTGAAGCAACAAGTATATTCTAACTAGTAACTGCCCTCTGTTTGCCCATATTGAATGTAATTAGGTCATGATCACTAGTTCCTAGGCAACCACCAACTTCCAGTTCAGTGATTAATTCATCTTGATTGGTCATAATGATGTCCAAAATAGAGTTACCTCATGTTGGGTGCAATACCTTTTGTGTTAGAAAATTGCCATCTCTAATTTTTAGAAACTCTAATGATGTTTTAGCACTAGCGGTGGGAGACTTTTGACATGTCTCTCCCAATCTGAAGGACCCCCTAATAACAACATTTTTTCTTTTCCTACATTATGGATAGGTGGCTAAGGAGTTCATCCTGTTCTCTTGATATCTCAGGGAACAAATGATATCAGATGCTTGTTAATATGTGATTAGGCCACATAAGTATATAGGTAGATTAGATTAGACAGATAAGAATGAAGGTGCTTTATAGAGATTCTACTTCACAGGAATAAAATTCTGAAATGATCTGAAATATGTGGCATTCCTTTCCACAACATTCACTGTGGGAAGGAATGCCATACACATGCACACGCTCACAGTGTAGTGACTGAGCGTTCTTCACTTTTCTTTGGAGGCCTAAAACCACATGTAAGAGGGAGCAGTTTAGCTCACTCATTCCCTTGTTTCTTTGCGGTGTAGTAATGTTTAGAGGTGGTCAAATAGTAAGCACATTGATTTGTGAATGTCAATGAAAACATCTGTGAATCCTGAAAGTTTCATGACTCTTACAACCAATTACTTTTCATCTAAAAATTCATACCAGGAATCTGTTATGTAATATTTAATAGTTTTTATTCTTCTTTTTAAAGATTGGATCAGGGAGCTAAGACAATATCATGTGAGTTTTGTAACTAATCACATACCACAAAAATGTCAGTAGAGAATAATGTCAGCAAACAGTTTGCAAACAACGCATAATCTGAAAATTATTAGTTCATCAGGGCAGGGACTGTGTCTTCTTTTACATTACTACAGTGTCTAAAACAATGGGGTCAGAAAATTGATTGGCTTCTAGATATGGTACTGCAATGCAGATAACAAATAATAATTAGAACAATATTTCCCAGTTATTCAGAGGGCACTTATAAATAGTGAATATATTTGAAAAGCAGGATCAGTTGACAGTAAATATGATAACCAAGAAAGAGGCTAAATTTTAATAAATAGTATTGGTAACAAATATATTGAGCAAATTTATGAATGTTAACTGCAGAGAAATCAAGGTTCCCATGGACAGCCTGACATATTTCCTGGTGGTCATACTAGACAATATATTAGACATAAAATGTTGTTCATTGCATGAAGACCAGGTATTATAAACCTCCAGTGCTGAAGCCTTTGTCAAATCATGCTCACTGTCACTAAACCATGTCCAGGGACGCCCTCCAGAAATTTTTTACATGGTACATACAATGCATGGTGCCTCTGTAGGTTCTGACCCAACGTTTCTTCTCCAAAAACACTCCAACCCAGAACATGGAAACAAAATGGAATCCTCTATCGAGACCCAACACTGCTCCTGCTGCAAAACTCCCTTGTGTCTATGACCCTCTAGGGCTCCCCACTGCCCTTCTCCTGGGTGGCTCTCATTGCAGCTTGCTCTACTTGTAGCAGGTCTTGATTCTGTCACTGAGTGAATCATACAGGCAGAGCAGAGGGGACATGGGCTGTTGGAAGTAGGGTGAGGCCAGGAAGGCCCCTGGGCAGGCAGGGGAGTTCTGGTGCAGGAGCTGTTCCCACAGCAGCGGTGAGGAGGAGCAGTGCTGGCCAGCGCACAGCCCACTCAGGTTGGCCCAAGAGCCTCTCCATCATGACTAGGTGCAGCATGGCCAAAACGAAATGAGTGGCATTGCGACCTGAAGCATGGTAATTGCAGCACCGCTCAGGTTTGGCCCTGGAGCCCTCTGCCATAACCTGAGTGGTGCTGAGACCCACATGCGGCAAATCAGAATGTCATTCATTCAAGTTTGGCTCCGCTGACTCCTGTCAGGATGAAGGGCCTTGGGGCCAAACCTGTGTGGGCAGTGGGGCGTCCAGAGCTGTTTCTCCTCATTACTGCTGGCTCTGCCTCTGCCAATGGCACATACTTTCCATAAGGTGTGTATAGCTGCAGGCACCATTGGCTATATCTACACTGAGCTACGTTTCAAAATCTCCAAGCACTGCTGTTGCACAGGTGTAGCTCCATGGATGCTAGAAAAGGTGACAAGACTAATGTAAACTAGCCTGCAGAATGTTTAATACAATAGCATTTAAACTAGCTCTGGAGCTAGACAACACGGGAAACATGCCAGCAACTGGTCTGCATTAGGACTCATAATGTTGCTAGAATCAGTGGAGGTCCCTTCACTGGAGCTACACCGATAATGCAAAATGAAATAGTCACAAAATCTTGAGTGTAGACAGAGCACACGAAATCAAATCCCAAAGATAATGTTAAGTGCATTTTGTGGCAGGAAGCATGCTTGCCACTCCAGTTAAGTGTTGGATAAAAAGCATGCCACAGCCAAAAGGTATTGTGTGACATGCCTTTCAGTTCACTGTCAGGCGAGCCACATCCCAACAAATGGCACAATCCTCTCTCACAATATCTATAAACAATCTTCCTCCTGTTATAGTCTCTCACATGGTATCCTGAAACAATCAAACCAAACAAAAAATGTTTGGCACAAGGTACAAAAGTTCAGATCTGGATATGAACTTTCCCAAAGTTTATTGGTATTACGATCCAGGGTTTTTGTTCAGGTCCATCCCTGATTTTTAATTTAAATTGATATCTTATTTTGATTGCAGCTTACTTAATAAATTGAGATTAGCCACGAATAATTACCACTTAAGAAAGACTACATATATAGTTTAATATAATTCATTCAAAAGTTTATGGATCTCAGGATTTCCCAATTAGCATTACAAGTCCATATGCTGCCACTGAATACTGGTCTTTGCCTTTGGGTCTGATTTAACTGAATAATTGGTACACTTTGCGTATTGGAGGAAGTTGATTGCCTGTCGACTGCTATCTGAGGGGGTTCAGGTGTGCTGTTGATTTCACCATGTATATAAAATTAAGTACTAGAAACAGTGTTTCTCATACACCTGGTTGAGACTGTAGGATACGGATAATTGATACAAAATGTAGAACAATGGTTCTCAGACTTTTGTACTGGTGACTCCTTTCACACAGCAAGCCTCTGAGTGCGAAACCCCCTCCCCCCGCTTATAAATTAAAAACACTTTAAATATTTAACACTAATATAAATGCTAGAGGCAAAACGGGATTTGGGAATGGAGGCTGACAGTTCATGGCCCCCCATGTAAAAACTGCACGACTCCTTGAGGGGGTCACAACCCCCAGTTTGAGAACCCTTGATGTAGAACTAAGAGTTAAGACTCCCGCTTTTGCATGAATCATGTGCCATAACAGTGATATTCCAGTATAGGTTTACACGATGTAGCTGTCTTACCATGCAATTTTTGGATATCAGAACAGCAACAAAGCTATCATTTCAAGAGTAGGATGATATAGAGCCCTCCCAGATTATTCTCTTTAGTGATATACATGTGCATGTTTCTCCTGAGATTAGGCTTTCAGACTTCAAAAACATTTAGACTGTCAGCCTGTTGCACTTCCCCATTTATAATTTTTTAAAAAACCACTTTAATACTCCCCAACAACCTGAATATCATGCTGCAGTTATAACAGAGGAAGGCATGGACAATGAATTTTGGTGGCACTAGTGAAAGAATGTTATGTGATCAAATCATAGAAAATGTATCAGCAGTTAAGAGTCAAATGCTGGCCTGAATTACGTCAATAGGGTTATTGCCATTGACTTCAGTGGGACCTAGGTTTATCCCTCAGTAATTATTAGAAAAAGAATCTCTGTGGTACTCCATTCTCTCCTCCCACCAAGTGGCAAACAGAACATAACTATAGAGCATGGTGATGACATGCTGCTGATTTAAACTGAACTGATTAATGCATTGACTCTGCAAGGTGCTCAGAGTCCTCCTGACTTCAGTGACAGAGAAATTCCAGGGAGGGGCCAGAGAAACTCTCAGGCCAGCATGAGCAGATACAGAAGTAACCCTCAGTGAAAGGGGGGAAATTGGAATCCAGCCAGTGCTGCTCTTCTACACCCTAGCACCCCAAAGACCCAAAATGGTGAACCCCTCCCCTCCAAGGGAGCTAGAAATTATGCAGCATTCAGCCTCCTCTAAGTCACATGGGCTTCACCAAAAAAAGAAATTCCAGCCAAGAGCCAGTCAGAGGACCACAAACCCTTAAGTCAGCAGAGTATACACAGAACTAGCCTCAGTAGGTTCTCAGACACTGAAGAGGTCATCAGACTGCTTTCAACAGTACACTGGACTTTCTCTCCCCTGCGCTGTCTGCTCCAACCCTCTTCTGCCCTTTTGTTTACAGTCTCTTCTCCTCTGCCTCACTGCACCTGTCCTCCATCCTCTCCTCCTTCCTGTCTTCTCCCCTGCTCGATCCCTTCAATGTCCTCGCGCCCTTTTCCTTTCTGTTATCTAATCCACTCCCACATAACCCCCACCTAAAAAATTAGCCCCATCCTCCACCCCTCCAAAAAAATTGTACTCCTAACATGTCATGTGCAAGCCAGCACTCTGTTTACTCAGCTTGTTCTGTCCCTTTTCCCTACCTTTAATCAGTCTTGTGTAAGCACTAGGGCAGAGACTGTCTAGTCATACTGTCTACTATTACTAAATAATGGGGCCTCATTCTCCCTCATACTAAATATGGGGACACTACTATAATATATATATATATATATATTTATATATATATATAAAAAAAAAAAAATTCCCCTCTCACCCCTATGGGTGGTATGTGTCTTCCTCAACCTCGGGTCCTCTACCAGAGGCCTTGTCTTCTGCTCCTTGTCTATTACCACGATGTCTGGTTGATTGGCCAGTACCTGCCTGTCCGTCTGGATCTGGAAGTCCCACAGAATCTTAGCCCTGCTATTCTCCACAACCTTCTGTGGAATCTCCCATCTGGTCTTGGGAGGGTCTAGCCCATACGCTGTGCAGATGTTCCTGTACACAATGCCAGCCACTTGGTTGTGCCGTTCAGTGTATGCTGTTCCTGCCTGCATCTTACATCCTGCCACTATGTGTTGGACTGTCTCTGAGGCCTCTCTGCACAGTCTGCACCTTGGGTCCTCTCTAGTGTGGTAGACCCCTGCTTCAATGGATCTGGTGCTCAGTGCCTGTTCCTGTGCTGCTATGATCAGTGCCTCAGTGCTGTCTTTTAGTCCAGCCCTTTCCAGCCACTGGTAGGATTTCCCAATGTCAGCCACCTCAGCTATCTGTCGATGGTACATCCCATGCAGGGTCTTGTCTTGCCATGGCACTTCTTCTGCTTGGTCTTCCTCCCATGTCTGCTGCTGCCTCAGGCATTTCTCTCAGCAGCTCATCTTTGGGGGCCATCTTACTGATGTACTCCTGGATGTCCGGGTTTCATCCAGGACAGTGGCTTTGACGCTCACCAAGCCCCGCCCGCCTTCTTTCCGGCTGGTATACAGTCTCTGGGTGTTGGACTTGGGGTGGAAACCTCCGTGCATTGTGAGGAGCTTCCGGGTTTCACATCGGCAGCCTCCATGTCCTCCTTTGGCCAGCTCACTATACCGGCAGGGTATCTGATGACCGGCAGGGCGTATCCGTTGATGGCGTGGATCTTGTTCTTCCCACTGAGCTGGCTCTTCAGGACCTGTCTTATCCTTTGGTGATACTTGGATGTTGCTGTCTTCCTTGCCTCCTCATCGTGGTTTCCATGTGACTGTGGGATGCCAAGGTACTTGTAGCTGGTCTGTATGTCTGCTATGTGGCCCGCTGGTAGTTCCACCCCATCAGTCTTGACTACCTTCCCTCTCTTCACTACCATCCGGCCACACTTCTCCAGTCCGAATGACATCCCGATATCCTCACTGTAGATCCGCGTCAGGTGGATTAGCGAGTCGATGTCTCGTTCATTCTTAGCATACAGCTTGATGTCATCCATGTAGAGGAGGTGGCTGATGGTAGTTCCACTCCTGAACCTGTACCCGTATCCAGTCCTTGTGATTATCTGGCTGAGGGGGTTTAAGCCTATGCAGAACAGCAGCGGGGACAGTGCATCACCTTGGTATATGCCGCACTTGATGGCCACTTGTGCAAGCTGCCTTGAGTTGACTTTCTAGTGTTGTCTTCCATAGTCCCATTGAGTTCTTGAGGAAGGTCCTTAGTGTCTGTTGACTTTGTATAGCGCCAGACATTCACAGATCCACGTGTGCGGCATTGAGTCGTAGGCTTTCCTGTAGTCAATCCAGGCTGTGCTCAGATTGGTCTGTCTAGACCTTGAGTCTTGGGCGACTGCTCTATCTATGAGCAACTGGTGTTTTGAGCCTCTGGTGTTGTTCCCAATGCCCTTCTGAGCTGTGCTCATGTACTGGCCCATGTGGTCCTGTAGCTTGGCAGCTATGATGCCTGATAGGACTTTCCATGTTGTGGGGAGGCAGGTTATTGGCCGTAGTTGGACGGTTCTGTCCCCTTGCAGGGGTCTTTCATGATCAGCACTGTCCTTCCTTGTGTTAGCCAGTTTGGGTGGGAGCCTGCTGCTGCAGCTGGTTCATCTGTGCTGCTAGGCGTTCATGCACTGCTGTTAGTTTCTTTAGCCAGTAGGTGTGGATCATGTCTGGTCCAGGTGCTGTCCAG
This sequence comes from Chelonoidis abingdonii, assembly GCF_003597395.2. Lineage (NCBI taxonomy): Eukaryota > Metazoa > Chordata > Testudines > Testudinidae > Chelonoidis > Chelonoidis abingdonii. The sequence goes on from NC_133770.1 coordinate 117,813,318, forward strand.
CTCTTCATGTTCTTGACCCGCTGCTGGATGTCTTCTACTGTGATGGTGACTGGTTTCTGTTCTGGGAGATTGCTGTGCTCTGTTCTCAGGTCCTGCAGCCACTTTGCACTGGTGTTATGAGTCTTCTCTTTCTCCCATATGTTCTTCCAGTACTGTTCAGTTTCTGCTGCTGGTGGCTCTGCTGTTATTGTGTTGTTGCACTGCAGTTGGGAGTACACCTTGGATGGTTCTTGGAGAACAGGGCATTTACTTTTTTGGCCTCTGCTTCTCTAGTGTATCTCCTTAGCCTGGTAGCCAGTGCTGTGAGCCTTTGTTTAGCAGTCTCTAGGGCTTCAGATGGAGTCAGGCCCTTGTATTTTTCAGTAGCCGAGTCTTATCCTTAATCTCTACACCTTCTGTAGTTCCACCAGCTGACTAACTTCTCTCCGAGTCGCCTTGATCTTATCCTCCAACCTCATTTTCCAGGGTGGGTACATACTGTTGTTCTTCTTGATCGTGTAGCCAAGCATCTCCAGGATTACAGAGGCTGTAGCGTATACCAGTTCATTGGTTTGAGTTATGGTGGTAGTAGGGATTGTCATGAGGGCTCTATTGGCATCTTCTAACATACTATCTGATGGTACTTCTCCACTGAGCCTTGGTAATCGGTCTCGAGGATTGACTGTAGCTAGTTTCTCCATGATCTTATGCCTCATATCAGCTGCTGTGCTCTGCAATGGAGGGGGTGGCAGTGAAGTTTCAGCTTCAGGTGTGGGCTGCACATCCACTTGTTCTTCCAGGTCTTCTTGAGTCTGGGATGTAATGTGGAGTTGGTCTATCTCAAGCTGTGAGAGCAGCTTCTCTTTACTATGTTGAAGCGTTGGGTAACTAGCTGTTCTCAGTAAGTGTGGATGTAGGTCTTTTGTCCATCCACAGTCCCCTCATACGTTTCATATATCCCTCTCATTAGGTCTACTGTTGTAGTAGCATTCCATCAATTCCAGGTTCTCTTGTCTCGTCCATGAATGGTTTGTTCCAGTAGCCCACTTATCGTCAGATTGTCCTGGTTCCTCAACATCTGGCGCGGACCTTGTTAATCCGGGCGACGTCCGAGCCGGCATGACTCTCCTAGTTCGTGTCACTCTCATATTTGAGGTAGGCAGGTGAAGCGTTAGGGGGTCTTTTGCCCAAGGACCCCTACTGGAAAGTTGGGTACCAACCGGGATTTGAACCCCGGTCTCTCGTATCAAAGGGCGGTCTCCCGTATCAAAGGGCGGCGCTCTTAACCACTACGCTATCCAGTCGCTATTATATATATATGTATATATATATATATATATATAACAATAATAATGGGTGGTTGGGTGATTGGACTCTTATCGTACCTAGCAAGATTAGGCCATAAGCACCATGACTTGCTAAAAATATTTCATTTCTGAAAATGTTGTTGTAGAACTTTATCAGGCGTTAACATTTATTAAATGTGATTGAAAGTGTTGGATAAAAACAGAGTTCTCACTCTCAGGTTGGGTGCAGCAAGTCAGATACTTTATTTTTCTAGCAATTGCGTGGAGGGAGAGAGCAGAACAGGTCTCTCTCCAGGTAAACAATTACAGTAAGTATTTATACCTTTTGTTACATACACTAATGGGCGACAGCTGCATTTGGTTTATACATATGTCCTCCTGATATCTTATGTTCCTCAACAATTTAGACTATAGTCTACATTCCATACTTATCTAACACAAGGTCACAACAACTTCCCATACAGTTCTTTCTCACTCGCCTCACACAATCCTTGCTTCTACAAATCTCGCATTATTAGGGTTACAGCTAGCCTGACTCTTGCTCACACAAAGGGACTGTTTGAATACGAAATCCCCTTCAAATCCCTGTCAGTTCTTTCTCTACTTCCACACCTCCCTTTTTTGTGCTTCTAGCACAACTAGCATTCTTAAACTTCCATTTGCATCAAGCCTTGGATTTCAGATTCTGAATCAAATGCTTCAACCTTAGGGGTTTTGATTGGATGCCATGACAATGCATGATTAGCATGGACATAAAGATATTATTATTGCATCCTTTACAACAACAACAACATAATCCTAAACTAAACAATAACAATAAAAGCAGTAACATTCTCATAGTAATAATATGATGGGGTTGTTGTACAGTTTTAGTCACAAAGCACAATACATCATATTTAGTACATAATGTAGACGCTCTATAAGGTGTATGAAAGGCATTCTTTCCAACTTGATATATATTTTGAAGCATATGGATTTGCCCTTGTATTTCAAAGATTCTTTGAACCTCTGGTAATAGTGAAAGCAAATTTTGAAACCGATCAAATACTAAAATAGTCCAATTAAAGGATATCTGAAACCTAAGGGCTACTTGTAAAACTCTATCCACAGGCCAGTAAATAATATGATTGCCTACAGCAGTAGTAAGATTAAAGTGTATATCTTGCAATGTGGTGGCTTCAACATACTGTGACAAAGCTCCAAGTCTGTATTGGTGGGTCCCGTGCTTCCTGACGGATTCAGTGGCCTCAGAAGCTTACTAAGGCCCTCAGGATGACCTCCCTCTCACAGTATGGTGGCAAAGATTACAGCTTATTGAGCTATTTTCATCCCAGGCCGGTATGGGAGATGGGAAGGTGGAATACCCAGTCTCTGGCCATGTCTACACTACGGGATAAAATCGAATTTGCTAAAATCGGTTTTATAAAACTGATATTATAAATTCGATTTCATGCGGCCACACTAGGAACAGTAATTCGGCATTGTGCGTCCATGCTCCGAGGCTAACGTCGATTTCTGAAGCGTTGCATTGTGGGTAGCACTTCCGTAGCTATCCCATAGTTCCC
>NC_133770.1:117817776-117877143 GCF_003597395.2 Chelonoidis abingdonii
TCGCCAGCCGTGCTGATCAGAGCTCCACGCTGGGCAAGCAGGAAATGTAATTCTAAAGTTTGCGGGGCTTTTCCTGTTTACCTGCCTGCTGCATCCGAGTTCAGATTGCTGTCCAGAGCAGTCAGTGTTGCATTCTGGGATACCGCCCGGAGGCCAATAACATCGATTTCCATCCACACTAACCGTAATCCGAATGGTTAATATTGAATTTAGCGCTACTCCTCTCATCGGGGTGGAGTACAGAAATCGATTTAAAGAGCCCTTTATATCGATGTAAAGGGCGTTGTAGTGTGGACAGGTACAGCGTTAAATCGATTTAACGGCCATTAAATCGATTTAAACGCGTAGTGTAGACCAGGCCTCTGTTGCTCGTTAGAGCTCCATAAGCACCATTTGGTCTCCTGCCTGGACCAAAGTCTGTTTCCCCTTTCAAAGGGATTTCTGTAGATCATGTGGGGGGGAAAAGGGGAGAACCTAGGCCCACCCTGTACTCCGAGTTCCAGCCCAGGGACCTTAATGGTAGCAGCTGTTATTGGCTTCCCTCCTTCACTGATGCTGCTTTGATTCCCTGGGCCACTTCTCCGTGCTCCCCTTTTCCAAGCTTCACCCTTATCTCATAGTTCAGTAATACTTCCTCTCCTCCAGCTCCTTTCACCTCCCAAGAGAACTGGAAAGGAGAGCTTTTAAAGCAGTATAAGTGGGACCTTAATTGGTTCCAGCTGTCTCCATTAGCCTATCAGCCTTAACTGACTCTCTCAGTTAATTGAGGTCAGGTACCAACATTAGCCTAATGACCTTAACTGGTTAAATTGGCGTCAGGTGTCTTGACTGGCCTGGAGTAGCCCTTGTTTGGCTATCCAGGGAACAAGGACCTGCTCATTCTGAGGCTGATATACCTGCCATCCACTACCCTCTTATATCCTTCTGGCCTGAGTTCATCACAATACACACAGCTATCATTAGCTTGAAAAAGTAGCTGTCCTGTCAGGGTAGTTCCTTGTCCCATACCTTACCAACAAACTTTGTCAAACACTGTGACAACTTCCACTTGCTTCAGTTTCCCTATACACTAAAGCTGCGGGGATTCCAAGGGCCAAAATGTCCACTGATTCCCTATTCCAATCCAAATATCAGGTGTTATTCCAGGACCATTAACAACAAATTTGCTAGGCATTACAAGGTGGCCTAATCTCCCAGATAGCACGGTGAATAATCCAGTCCCACATGCATTCTCTCCATGGCCTGGCAGGATTCAATATGTGGGAGCCCACAACCCTTCTACGGGCCCATATGCTTGGAAGGAGCACTGTGAACGTCCTCACTTCCACCTAGAAAATCTCCAAGTATATCTTCAAGGCCACAGATCAGATGGTACTCCTGAAGTGTCTGTAAGAGCAGTGGGCCATGCCACATGCTCGAGATCACGCCGAATGGCCATTAGCTGGTTATTCAGGAAATCTTGAATTTCTGAACATGCCAAATCCCATTTCAATGCCTTCCCAGCCTTGGTGATCTTCAACACCATCTCTGTCAACAGCTCCTGGCTATTGAACTAAGGGCAGAAACAACATGTAATTCACCAACTCCAGCTAAATTTCTTTTCTTCCTCGAGGAGACTTACATCTGTGCCCTTTGCTGTGCTAGCCAATAGCAGCTCCCTTGGAGCAATTTGGATACATGAAAGTGATTTGAAAGCTGGATAGGAACAGGGTAAATTCTACAGTCCCTAAGAGGGCATTAATTATTGTTATTCAATGTCCTAGTACATCTCTCTTGGGGATAACATTATATCACATCTGTTATTTTAAATATTCTCAGGTACTTTAGAGAGGCATTAACATTAATAGCACAGGAAGGGGTATATTGTAATATGTATAGGTTAAATTATTAGTTACTGGGATCATTTCAGTACAAGTAAAATTTCCAGTGGCAGAACACACTCTGAGTATGAGTGATTATTTACTAATTGGGTAACCAAAACAATAAGGACCCCTTCCCCCGATATACTACAGACCCCTGGAATGGCCATTATATCAACCCCATTATAAAATCTTAATTTCAAATTCTTGAAGCTCATTGGTAGTGATATCATATACTTTAATCTACTCTGACCAGTCTTTTTCCACTCAATTGTTCTCTTATATGGGATATCCTGAATCTTAACAATATTTTTTTTCAAACAATATTTAAATAAATCACTAAAGTGTGAAGGCCTTGGCCATTGGGTTTTATCAGATATATGGCATTGTCTGTAGTAGGATATATTACAGGGGTTATAGTGTAATGGAGGAGATGGCAGAGGCAGTGGCAACAAGGTGCCTTTGGTATTTGTTGTTTAAAATTCGGTTAGGGAGGGCAATACATGCTGAAGGTACTTATCCAAAAACACAGGGCGCAGCCTGTAGAACAAACTCTAAAATCCAATCAATACCACATTCCTAAGCATGGGTCCCACAAGTTTCCTCCTGCCAGTGTATAATTCTTTGTTTCTTCACCAGGGTCAGTTCTTAATGTCTTTTGTAGTCAGGAATCCCTGGACTTTGGTGGTTTCAGTGGAGCGAGTGTTCCTTCTCTTTTCCTGAAACAGACATGGTTCAGCATGGTACAGGGTAGAGGCTACTAGCACATCACCTTGTAATGGTTTGATTCTTCTAGAAAGATCCAAAGGCACAGTAGGTCTGTCAGTGGACAAGAGAGAGGTTACTAGCACTTCACCTTGTCCTTTTGCTCTGCTGTCCAGAATGCACAGCAGAGCTAGAAGGAGAAATAGGCTGATCATCAGTCGGAGAGTCATCTCCAGGTGGAGGGGTCTTTTTGCACTGAGAAGTATGGGTCCAGGCAGTCAGTCCTTGGCACCTCATAGTGGTGTTGGTGGTTAATAGGACTTGGAAAGGGCCTTTCCTGTGTGGAACCAAAGCAGTCTTTCGTTGGTGGACCTTTACATAGATCCATTCTCCTGGTTCCAAGGAGTGGCAGGGCTACTTGAGTCTTTGGATAGCACTTCTTTTACCTGTGAGAAAAGAAACTTAACACATTTCATTAATGCCTGGCAATGTTTTGCAGATTTTACAGCTGCTTGGGCACATTCAAGCCCCCTTCTTGACTTCTCTTAACCTACAAAGGAAACTTCCACTCTTCACTCATACACCTTTTTTCATACTCACAAACACGCTGCCTAGCTGGCCAGGCCCAGCAGTAGGAGAGACAGAGGGGTGAGGTGGGGTGGACAGGAGGTTACCCTGTGCACAGGTTGTCCAGAGGATCACTTGCTTCAGCTCTTGGGGTTTTTTTCCCTCCTCCCTGGGGTCTCTTGGTGTGTCCCTTTCAGAGACCTTTGCTCAGTATTCCAGTCCAGGCCAGCTGCCTGTGGCTTTTTCAACATCCCCAAACCACACCGGCTCCAGGGTTGCAAAGGCAGACTGTTGGATCTCACTGGACAGCTAAGCTTTGCAAATGTAATCTCAGTCCTGTAACTTGTATTGCCTTTGGTTTACCTCTGTATATATTTTTTTGTCACAGCCAGCTGGGGCTGAACGCAGTTTTTTCTTTGTACTTGGCATGGTCTGTGTTGATTCTTGACCTTGAATGCAGACCAGCTCTCTCTTTATCTCTGGACCAAGCTGAATTTCCAATTAACCCGTTCCTTTCCTCAATAGACAAATTGCTCCCACTGTGTGTCAGAGGCTTTTTGGTGATTAAAAAGCTCCTCTGAGATGTATGATCTTATCTAGATTGAAGGTACCTTCTAGTGGATATTGTTTAGATGGATTATTATGCGTGTAAAAAATTCCAATTTTCTAAATACCTGCAGGTTTCAGGACCATAATGTAAGTACATGAAATATGCTGGGGTACCCTTAGGGGGTGCAGGGGAATGCTTGGACTGTCCCCCACCCATTTTCCAATCACTCACATGACAGAGTGCCATGTCCACTAGCAGCTCATAAGCTAAGGGTATCACACCACCTTCCGCTCAGGTCACTCACACAGGAAAGGTTAATCGAGGGTGTCCACGACCTTCTTACACCTCCCTTCAGCAAAGAGTGTTGACTAGTCTCCAAGAGATGGCACTGCTTACTCTGATTGCTTCCAGTGAGATGCTCAGACCAGCCAGTGACTCACACAGAGAGGAAAAGGGGAGGGAAGATGGGTTCACACAATCCTAGACCCAGGCAGGCCCTTGACGGACGATGCCAGGCAGAGAGAGCTGCCTTAGTCAGGACCCTTTACCGGTCCACTAGGTGGAGTCACAGGGCTTGCATTAGAGCATCCCCAGTCAGGAGCCTACGGCTTCACAGAGAGCTCTGGGCTTCTTCCTGTGACTCTCATTCAGACTGGTGTATACACACACAGACACACACCAAGGCCTCTATTTCTTCATACCCTGATGCATCTTTACCTTATGTCCGGACTCAATACAACTTTCCTTTTGTGAGGCAGTAACAACCCCTCAGCACTGGTGCATTAACTGTATTGGGGGTGGCCAAACTATAGTCCTCAGTACCGCATGCAGCTACCTTATTGAGGGTGGCAAACTAAGTCCTCACTACCACTTCAAACTAACCGTATTGGGGGCAGGGAAACAGTTCCCCCATACCACTCTACATCTGATCTTGCTGCACAGTCAATAAATTCGGATGGCATAAACCCAACAGGGACAAACGGCCCACGGACAATCCTCCTCTGATACCCCAATAGAGATTTCAAAAGGTCTCTTACCTCTATTGTGGGACCACAGGGTTCGAAGGGGAATGATCTGCAGCAGTTGCCGCTGTCTCAGCGGATATTGCCATCCTGGATGAGCCCCCAGATTATTGGATAAAAACAGAGTTCTCACTCTCAGGTTGGGTGCAGCAAGTCAGATACTTTATTTCTCTAGCAATTGCGTGGTGGGAGAGAGCAGAACAAGTCTCTCTCCAGGTAAAAAATTACAGCAAGCATTTATACCTTTTGTTATGTACAATAATAGGTGACAGCTGCATTTTGTTTATACATATGTCCCCCTGATCTCTTATGTTCCTCAACAATTTAGATTATAGTCTACATTCCATACTTATCTAACACAAGGTCGCAACAACTTCTCATATGGTTCTTTCCCACTCGCCTCACTCAATCCTTGCTTCTACAAATCTCGCATTATTAGGGTTACAGCTAGCCTGACTCTTGCTCACACAAGAGAACTGTTTGAATATGAAATCCCCTTCAAATCCCTGTCAGTTCTTTCTCTACTTCCACAAAAGCAACAGCAAGACAAAGGTTTGTGCCAGTAAATAGAATTCAGGAGTTCAAAGGAAGACCTGAACACAGAAGTCTGTGCCTTCTAAAGGATGGATGCATTTATTGCAAAAACCACACAGAGGTTTGGCAAACCATGATTAGTACATTTCTTGTTAAGTCATCCCAAACTGGTCATCTAATGCCCCAAACAAATTTGGGTGGAGAGAGATTCATTTGCCTGCCTTCTTATCACTGTGGGAGGTATTAAGTGGCAACATGAGGCAGATGTTAGGTAAGTGCTGAAGTAAACACAAGAACAAACCAGTTCTGGTAATCAGAGATAAATCAAACCAACACTTTGGATCTAAGTACCCCAATGCTTTGGAGAGATCCAGATCTGGATCCAGTCCAGATCCAAATTTTACAACTTACCTTAGGGTTGCCAGGCATCCCAGCTTTCAACTGGAATGCCCAGTCGAAAAGGGAACCTCGTGGCTCCAGTCAGCGTTGTTAAAAGTCTGGTTGGTGGTGCACCAAGGCTAAGGCAGACAGGATTCCTGCCTTCCGTGGCTCTGCTCGGCCCGCATAAGCAGTGGTGTGACCCTCTCTCCATCTCCTAGGCGTAGAAGTAGCCAGAGGGTTCTGCAGACTGCCCCTGCCCCAAGTGCTAGCTCCACAGCTTCCATTTACTGGGAACCATGGCCAATGGGAATTTCGGGGTCAGCACCTGCTTATGGGGCCGTGTGCGGAGCCGCCTGGTTGCACCTCTGCGGGGTAGGAGCCAGAGGGGGAGGCATGCTGCTGCTTCTGGGAGTCGCGTGAGATAAGTACCACCTGGAACCTGCATCCCTCATCCCCCCACCCCATGCCCCAACTCCCTGCCCAGCCCTGATCCCCTTCCTGCCCTCTGAACCCCATGGTTCCAGCACAGAGCATCCTCCTACAGCCTCCTGAACCCCTCATCCCCAGCCCCACCACAAAGCCCCCAGACAGAGTCCTTCTCCCCACCCACACACACCAATCCTCTGCCCCAGCCCTGGGGCCCCTCCCACACCCTGAACCGCTCATTTCTGGCCCCACACCAGAGCCTGCACCCCCAGCCCAGAGCCCATAACTCCTCCCACACCCCACACCCCCTACCTCAGCCCAGAGACCCCTCCCATACTCCAAACCCCTTTGCTTCACCTCTCACCCTGGAGCCCAAAGGCTGGAGCCTGCACCCAAAACCTCTCATCCCCAGACCCATCCCAGAGCCCGCACACCCAGCTGGACTCTCACCTCCTCCCACATCCCAACCCACTGCCTCAGCCCAGAGCCCTCCCACACACCCTGAACTCCTTATATCTGGCCCCATCCCAGACCTGTACCCTGAGCTGGAGCCCTCACGCCAACCCCCTGAGCCAGACCAGGGAAAATGACCGAGTGAGTGAGGGTGGGGGTGAGCGAGTAACAGAGGGAGTAAGGATGGAGTGACAGGGGGTGGGGTCTTGGAAAAGGAGGGCAGGGGCAGGGCCTTGGTGGAGGGGTGGGGTAGGGGGCGGGGCAAGGGTGTTTAGTTTTGTGCAAGTAGAAAGTTGGCATCCCTAAGTTACCTCCATCCGTACATCATGGTTTTGTGTATTATACTAATTTGTAACTAAAGAGAAACTAAAGTTAATGATAAAACAATACTGCTTTTAGAATTCTAGATTTCATATCATAGCACATCCACCATTACAATAATTTTGCATACTAGCACTTTTTATTTTATAGTATACTGGACCCAGAAAATGTAAACACTTTAAATCTTTGACAGCATGTTAGGCCTACAAGAGACCCAAAGCTATTTCACACTTATTATGAGTTATTAATGTAGATAGAAGAATCATAATGTTGCTGGTTGACACTTAGTGATACTGGCATTAAATGATAAACTGCTTTCTGCAGTTTTGGCATTCTGTGATATTTCATATATATCAGCATATAGAGCTGCAGTGGAGGCTTTTGATGATAACAACAACAGATTCATGTATATGCTGGTTACATCTATGATGGAGGCTTATGATTTACCCCTATATTAGCATGTAGTACAAAGTAAAAAAATATCAGCATTCAAGTTATAACCTATTGATATCTTTATATTAAACCATATTCCTTTATAGTTCTTTGACACACTCTGGCTGATTTTTAAGAGATCTCTTTGGATATGCAAAAATGTTTTTTTCTTAAAGGTTTGCTATCCCCAACTTGATTATTTTGCCTGAATAATTCAAATGTCTTTTGTACAGACTTTGAATAATACCAATTATATGATGAGCTACTGTTACCAGCTGAGTCTCATTTTTTTTAATACATTGTTCTGAATTATTTTTTAACTACTGACTGTGTCTGTGTTGATACCATATTTGACATCTCTCTCTAAACATAAAGTTAAAGTACATTTGCTTCTGTTTATTTATTTTATTTTATTTTATTTTATTTTGCCAGTTCTGGAAGCACTATGAGATGTTCTGAATAATGATACTTTATTAGAATTTTGCTTTATATAGAATCCTTCCCCTAGAGATATACAGCACACTATTACTGAGAAATTGCTTACTTTCTCATTTTTACCATAGAATAAAATTAATCAATTGGAATATAAATATGTTACTTACATTTCATTATATAGAGAGCAGTATAACCAAGTTATTGTCTCTATGTAGCCTGTTGTAAGACTAGGCAAATATCTAAGCGAGTTGATGTACCCCCTGGTTGAGACCCTCTGAGTACCCTCAGGGGTACATGTACCCCTGGTTGAAAACTACTGATTTATTGTGTGTTGTGTGATGTTATGATTAATTAACATGCTATGTTATATATAATTATCATATTCTATATAAATTTAAATTGTAGAATTATAGAAGTATAAGATTGATCAGTAGTCAGAAGGGATAAGTATGCATTAGGTATTTAAGTAAGTAAGGCTGTAACACAAGACCTACAGACTGAGGCCTGTAAGGTTGTAGCTCAGGCATCCTGGGCCTTAGAGTTAAGAAATGCTTGACATAAGTGACCAAAGAATTACCCTCTGCTACAAGATTACAGGAAAAGATGTGCAAAAATTAACCCTATTTTTTTATTATTAGGTACCCTGTAGTCACATTTTTCTAACACACACACACGTACGGAGTGTTAGCTATAGTCAGAAATGCAAGTTAAAAGAGGGTTCCTAGATTGGGTAAAATGAGATCCCTATGGAACAGCTCCACAGGAACCGTCACTCTAGTGATGATCAATTGGCAAGATGTGCATCAAACCTTACGAATATCATTAAGGATGTGAGTCTGACCATATTTGCAATTTGTGCATATGTCTTTATAGAATTTCTGTATGCTTGGGTAATCATAACCTTAATTGTAACTTTAATAAAACTGATAAAACAAACTAGACCTTGCACTTGGAAATGTATATGTGGTCACTTCCCTGGGTCTTTATGTGTTCCTAGAGACTCTAAATCTGAAGCAAGCAGCAAAGGTGACTTTCACTCTGTTAAGCTTGAAACTGTAGCCACCAGAGCTGAACCCACAGTAGCATAATACGTTACTAAATTCACTTTAAATATAATAAAAGGCTACACAGCTAAAAAGTTGCCATTATCTGGCAGTTGCCAGTAAGTAGAAGGCAGATTTTCAGGGCTGCAGCACTGGGACATGCCTTCCCTAATCGTAGCCCTGCAAGTGGAGAAAGGGGCTGCAGCCTGGATGCTGGGGTTTTCTATGGGGAGTGGAGGTCCTGGGGTCCCACAAAACTGCATGGTACATCACCCAGCACCCAGGGGTAGGGGGCTTAGCACATCCTAGCACTTCCTTTCCCGATTGCAGCCTCCAGCAGGCTTCAGCCTGGAGAACCCCGGGAGAGGTACCGTGCAGCTTTGGCATCTGGAGCCCTTCTCTTTGCTACTGCCCTGCCCCCGGCCTCCCCTCCCAGCCTGCAGCCTGGTGCAGTCCCTGTGCACAAGCAGGTTTGGGTGGCTGCAGCCAGAAAAGACAAATTCCGGTAACTCCTTCTCCGGCTGCAGACTTGCAAACCTGCCTGGAGCTGGGGCCTTTCTTCCAAAAGATGTTCTCAATAAGCAGTATACTGCTACCAGTATCTGAATCCCGTTAACGTTCAAGTCAATGTTACGCAATTGGTTCCCAGCAAAATGTTGCCATTAATCTAAAGTTGTTAATATCTGGGTAGCTTTTAAATGGAATCTACCATAGTTGATTGTTGTTGTTGTTTTGAATTTGGACTTTTCCCACAGTGATTTCTGCTCAGCTGTTGTCTCATAAATAAACCTCTTACTTCAAGTTCCTTTGGTGATATTTTCTCAGAAACTTGGAATTCTGTCATACACATCCTTGGTTGCATAAACTGGGGAATCGAATAGGAGAAGGGGGGTTATATTACCTCTGTATTTGATGCAACTGCTTCTGGAATACTGTGTACAGTTCTGGTATTCATCTTTCAAGAAGGATGTTGAAAAAATGGAGAGAGTTCAGAAAAGAAGCATGAGAACGACTGAAGGATTGAAAAACATTCCTTATAGTGATAGACTCAAGGAGCTCAATCTCTTTGGTGATGTGATCACAGTCTATTAGTGACTTGAGGGATGACTTGATCGCAGTCTATTAGTACCTACGTGAGGAACAAATATTTGATCATGGGATCTTCAGTCTAGCAGACAAAGATACAATACAGTCCAATGGCTGGAAGCTGAAGCTCGATAATTTCAGACAGGAAATCGTGAATAATTAACCACTGGAACATTTTGCCCAGAACTATGGTGGATTCTCCATTACAGGAAACTTTTAAATCAAGATCGCACCAGTTCAAATAGTAGCATTGTGCTGGGGAAGTTCTATGGCCTGTGTTATGCAGGAGGTCCTTTGGCTATATTAGATCTGATTTCTACTTCCACCAATATGTATGTGATTAGAAATAGTTTGTAAAATCCATGATTTGCAGATAAAAAAATCAATGACTTTGATTGATAAAATTACTTACCAAGGGTGAAATCCTGGCCTCACTGAAGTCAATAACAAAACTCCCATTAACTCCAATGAGATCAGATTTCACATGCTTGGAAATAATCTATATACTATGAAAGAAATATGAAAGATAAATCAGGAAAAAAAGAAAGAGAAAAATATAATCACATTAACAGCACTGTGGCTCCAGCCCCAGCATTAAGTTCGCTCCCAGTCCCGGCCAAAACTTCACTTCTGGCTCCTGAATGTGGGCCTGCTCCTGACCATGGCTCCAGCCTGGCTCCCAACCATGACTCCACTCCCAGTCCCAGCTCCAGATTGCAGCTCCTGGGGTGCGCAGGCAAATTCCATTACAGGGATGGAGGATGCCATAGAAAAGGTTTTGCTATAACTTCATTTAATCAGAGAATCTCCATGAGTGTTTTAGAAAGGCTTTGCTGATTGGTCACTCTCATTTGATTCATTTCATTTGAAGGTTTCCTGAAGAAGGACAGTGTAAATGCTGATTTCAGAATCTCCACTGACCATGGTAATTAATCTCAAATGATTAGCTCAATACATTGATTTATAAATGTCATGAGAAAGGAGAATCTGGCTGGTGGAAGTTCAAACTATACAACTGTAATGGGCACAGAATTTCTTCTAATTCTGGAGCTGGTAAAGGTTTCATAGATATATCCTTATACTTCAAATGGGGAATAACTCTAGAAACAGAATAAAAAAATTTAAGGGCATCCACTTTCTCTAGTGAAACTTCACAGGCAGGGCCGGCGGTCGCCTAGGGAACTAGGATTTGGCGGGGTGGCATTTTGCCACCCTCGGCGGCAATTCGACGGCGGGGGGTCCTTCCGTGCTCCGGGTCTTCGGCGGCAATTCTGCGGCGGGTCCTTCACTCGCCCGGGGAACTGCCGCCAAAGTGCCCCGAAGACCGGGAGCCACGGAAGGACCCCCCCCACCGCCGCATAATTGCCGAACGATCGGGAGCACGGAAGGACCCCCGCCTAGGGTGCCAAAAACCCTGGCGCTGCTCCTGTTCACAGGTCTGATCTTTTTGTAGTGGAGTTTGCAGTCCATTCTGCTACAGGGAATACAACACACCAGCTCATTTAAGGAGCCTCAGCGAGCCACGTTCTCTCTGCAGTAACACCATTGATTTCAACGGATGCTGTGGGTGCATACCCCCACTGACAATCTGGCCATTTATTTAGGTGCTGTAGTGGGGTCCACAAACCCAATACTGAGCACAGATGGAGTGGGGAACAGGGGCTGGGAAGAGTCTCTCCTGTTTACAGGGAAGCATCTTGATCACAACCGCTCGCAGCTGCCAGTTATGGAGACAGACACCCACAGCTGCAACCAATAGAGGAAACAAGGCTTGCTATAAAAGGGAGAGAATAGCACAGGAAAGAGAGGCAAAAGGGCCTGGGAGAAAAGAGGAGCAACAGCCAAGTACCTGGCTGCCTCCAAGGAAATAGCCAGGAGACTGCAAGCCTGAGAAGTGAAGGGCTGACAGATTAATTGGAGGTGAGGGTCCAGGAACTGATCTGACTGAGGGCAAACTAAGGAGGGTCAGTCAGGAGAATCCTGGACCCCTCAAGAGAACCCAGTGAGAGACGATGACAGGTGTGTATGTATGGATTCGGGGATTAAGCACCTACTTGTGAAAATTTTGACCCGTATATATGGTGACCTGGAGCAGTGGCAAGCAGAGTACAAGTGCAAGAAAGCTATCAGCCAGCTAGCCTTTGTCTGTCTGTGTGGTGTGACGATTTTTGTTTGTTTGATTGAATGATCTCCTTTTGGTTTGATCTGGACATGGTAATGAATGAGGACAAATACAGGGATGGATTTAATTAAACTCAACACAGGGGAAGGCCACTACTTGTCCTGTCACCCATATGTACATACTGGAGCGAGAAGGGTCACCTCTGCCTCTCTCCCATATGTTCTCCTCCTCCTTTCAGCGGGGGCTGTCCCAGTCACCACCAGCCCCCCAAATTTTCCACTCATTGAGGCAAGTGGGTGCCACTCTCTAATTTCATAATTTTATTTTCTCTAGTTTTTTATTCACTTCTTTACTTTATATTAGGGCTGTCAATTGATTGCAGTTAACTCACATGATTAACTTAAAAAATTAATCGTGATAAAAATAATCACAATCACACTTAAATAATAGAATACAAATTGAAATTTATTTCTGGATGTTTTTCTACATTTTCAAATATATTGATTTCTATTACAACACAGAATACAAAGTGTCAAGTGCTCACTTTATATTTTTGATTACAGATATTTGCACTGTAAAAATGATAAGATAGTATTTTTCAGTTCACCTCATACAAGTACTGTAGTTCAGTCTCTTTACCATGAAAGTTGAACTTACAAATGTAGATTTTTTTTTTATTACAACATAACGGCATTCAAAAATAAAACAATGTAAAACTTTAGCTCCTGCAAGTCCACTCAATCCTACTTCTTGTTTGTCTTAGCAATTGGCTGAACAAGTTTTACATTTACTGGAGATACTGCTGCCTGATTCTTATTTACAATGTCACCTGAAAGTGAGAACAGGCATTTGCATGGCACTTTTGTAGCGTGTGTTGTGAGTTATTTACATGCCAGATATGCTAAATATTCATACACTCCTTCATGGTTCGGCCACCATTCCAGAGGACATGCTTCCAAGTAAAAAAAAAAAAAAAAAAATGTTAATTAAATTTGTGACTGAACTCCTTCAGGCAGAATGTTATGCCTCCTGGTCTGTGTTTTACCTGCATCCTGCCATATATTTCATTTTATAGCAGTTTCAGATGTTGACCCAGTACATGTTCATTTTAAGAACACGTTCACAGCAGATTTCACAAAACACAAAGAAGATACCAATGTGAGATTTCTAAAAATAGCTACAGCACTCGACCTAAGGTTTAAGACTCTGAAGTACGATCCAAACGCTGAGAGGGACGAGGTATGGAGCATCCTTTCAGAAGTCTTAAAACAGCAACAGTCAAATGTGGAATCTACAGAACCCAAACCACTAAAGAAACAACCTTCTGCTGGTGGCA
The DNA here is from genome assembly GCF_003597395.2 of Chelonoidis abingdonii. NCBI lineage: Eukaryota > Metazoa > Chordata > Testudines > Testudinidae > Chelonoidis > Chelonoidis abingdonii. Next base: position 117,831,049 of record NC_133770.1, read on the forward strand.
TCTGACTTGGATGATGAAAATAAACATGCGTTGGTCTGCTCTGCTTTGGATCATTATTGAGCAGAACCCATCATCAGCATGGATGCATGTCCTCTGGAATAGTGGTTGAAGCATGAAGGGACATATGAATCTTTACTGCACCTGGCATGTAAATATCTTGTGACGTTGGCTACAACAGTGCCATGCAAATGTCTGTTTTCACTTTCAGGTGACATTGTAAACAAGAAGCAGGCAGTATTATCTCCTGCAAATTGTAACCAAACTTGCTTGTGTGAGCAATTGGCTGAAGTAGGACTGAGTGGATTTGTAGGCTCTAAAGTTTTACTTTGTTTTATTTCTGAATGCAGGGTTTTTTGTACATAATTCTACATTTGTAAGTTCAACTTTCATGATAAAGAGATTGCACTACAGTACTTGTATGAGATGAATTGAAAAATACTATTTTGTTTTTTACTGTGCAAATATTTGTAATAAAAATAAAGTGATCACTGTACACTTTGTATTCCCTGTTTTAACTGTAATAAAAATATTTGAAAATGTAAAAAACATCCAATAATATTTAAATTAATGATATTCTATTATTTAAATCATAAGAAAGGCCATACTGGGTCAGATTAAAGGTCCATCAAGCCCCATATCCTGTCTTCCAGCAGTGGCCAATGCCAGGTGGCCCAGAGGGAATGAACAGAACAGGTAATCACCAAGTGATCCCATCCCCTGTCACCCATTCCCAGCTTCTGGCAAACAGAGACTAGGGACACTATCCCTGCCCATCCTGGCTAATAGCCATTGATGGACCTATCCTCCATGAGTTTATCTAGTTCTTTTTTGAACTCTGTTATGTTCTTGGCCTTCACAAAATACTCTGGCAAGGAATTCCACAGGTTGACTCCATCTTATGTGGAAAAAAATACTTCCTTCTGTTTGTTTTAAACCTGCTCCCTATTAATTTCATATGGTGGGCTGTAGTTCTTGTGTTATGAAAAGAGTAAATAACACTTCTTTATTTACTTTCTCCACACCTGTCATGATTTTATAGACCTATCATATCCCTCCTTAGTTGTCTCTTTTCCAAAATGGAAAGTCCCAGTCTTTTTAATCTTTCTTTATACAGAAGTCATTCCACATCTCTAATCATTTTTGTTGCCCCTTTCTGAATGTTTTCTAAGTCCAATATATCTTTTTTGAGACAAGGTGGCCACATCTTCACTTAGTATTCCACGACCTCCCTAGGTAATCCATTCCAGTTCTTCACCACCCTCTTAGTGAAATAGTTTTCCTAATGTCCAACCTAGACCTCCCACATTGCAACTTGAGACCATTGCTCCTTGTTCTGTCATCTGCCACCACTGAGAACAGCCAAGCTCCATTCTGTTTGGAACCCCACTTCAGGTAGTCAAAGGCTGCTATCCCCCCTCACTCTTCTCTTCTGTAGACTAAATAAACACAGTTCCCTCAGCCTCTCCTCATAAGTCACGTTTCCCAGCCCCCTAATTATTTTAATTTTCCTCTGCTAGACTCTCTCCAATTTGTCCACATCCTTTCTATACTGGGGGACCCAAAAATGGATGCAGTGCTCCAGGTGTGACCTCGCCAATGCCAAATAGAGAGGAATAATCACTTCCCTTTATCTGCTGGCAATGCTCCTACTAATGCAGTCCAATATGCTGTTAGCCTGCTTGGCAACAAGGGCACACTATTGACTCATATCTAGCTTCTTGTCCACTGTAATCCCAGGTCTTTTTCTGCAGAACTGCCACTTGGCCAGTTGGTCCCCATCCTGTAGCGGTGCATGGGATTCTTCCATCCTAAGTGCAGGACTCTGCATTTGTCCTTGTTGAACCTCATCAGATTTCTTTTGGCCCAATCCTAAAATTTGTCTAGGTCACTCTGGACCCTATCCTCCAGCCTATCTACCTCTTCCCCCACCCCCCAAGTTAGTGTCATTCTCAAACTTGCTGAAGGTGCAATCCCTCCCATCATCCAGATCATTAATGAAGATGTTGAATGAAACTGGCCCAGAACCGACCTCTGGGGCACTCCACTTGATACCAACTGCCAACTAGACCTCAAGCTGTTAATCACTACCTGCTGAGCCCAACGATCTAGTCAGTTTTCTATCCACCTTATAGTCCATTCATCCACTTCCAGTCATGAACAGGATGAAGCAGGGATGTGTCCTCACTCCTAGCCTTTTTGGTCTATTCTTTGCTGCAATGCTAGAAAAAGCCAGGGAGCTTCAAATGACATATTTATACACTTCCACACTGGCAAGCCCTTCAATCTTTCCTATCTATGTGCAAACACCAAGGTGGTAGAAGCGTTGATCTAGGAATTTCTCTGTTTGTTGTTCCCTGAAAGCACATTCTGAAACAGCACTACAAGATCTTACAAGCCTTTTTGCCGTGGGGGCTCGTAACTTTGATCTCAACATCACCCAAACAAAAACAGATTACGTACCAGCAAGTTTAACAACCTTACCAAGACTCATCAATAAGCCTAGATGGCATCGGTTTCAAAGCTGTCAAACAGTTTACTTATCTCAGCAGCATGCTGAACAATGAAGCAAGAATTGACCACAAAGTGAGTACATGAATTAAGAAAGCTAGCACCGTGTCTGGTGGCTTCTCTCACTGAATCTGGAAGCAACATGAAATTTATCCAGAGAACAAAAATCTAGAACGCTAGTATCCTCACAACATTCCTCAATGGGTGTGAAACATGGACCCATTATCAACAACACATTGAAAAGCTTGGCAGCTTCCATTTGCAACATGTATAACTGTTGCTGAGCATCAGAAGTTAGGATCAGGTTTCCAACATGGAAATCCTGGACACAGTTTATTTGGTTGGTATAAAGGCTTATTTGATCTGTGCCCAGATGAGATAGATCAGCCACATAATTCAAATGCCCTGATACCCATCTATCAAAACAAGTCTTCTATTCTGAATTAAGCTCCTGCAGTCCTAAGCATGTAGGGCAGATGAAACATTTCAAAAATACTCTGAAACAATCTGAACAAAAACAAACATTTTTTGGGCAGCTGGCAATTGATTGCATCGCATGGCACCACACCATAAGGGGGTGTCCCCTACTTTGAGAAGAATCACATGGAGCAGCTGGAAGACAGCACCAGACATGGAAATAACATGCAGCTCAATCACCACAGCTAGACAAATGGCTCTGTGGCCAGTGCAGTAAATGTTGTTCTTCCCACACCAGTCTATAGAGTCACACAAAGACCATTAGTACAAACTCTGACTGTCAATGTCATCCTTGATATTCAGGTGGCCAGCATCAGGCCAGCCTCATGGTAGCCCAGTTCCAAAGATATCTGAAGCAATCTTTGGTAAAAATCTGTGTGATACTTTGTCTGCTGAAGCTCTTTTTCTCTTGTCTTATGGCTGAAGATAATTCAGCTGGATGGTAGTAAATCTGTTGCTGGATGGTAGATATATTGTTTAGGAAAGTCATGAAACTGAAAGTAGCAGGAGTGCCGTTATACTGTAATTTATATTTTTAATAGACTGCTTATAGACCATACCAACAATACTTAAACTCAATGGGCCAAATTCATGCCTGGGCTTACACCAGTGATGGATTTGGCGCATTCTGATTTTCTTTTTCAAGTTGTACTCATTTTAAAACATGGCTGTTTTAACGTCATCTTTTACCTATTCACGGGTCTGAAAAGGTTTGTATGATTTACACCAGAATGACCTAAAAAAAGGCTGATCCAAAATCTAGTGAATCCAATGGGACTCATTCCACCGATTTCAACAGACTTTGAATCAGGCCTGTCATGTATAATCAAAAGAAGCTACATTTCCCAGTCACAAAAACAACCACCTGACATTAAATATATTATTAAATAGCCATGAAATATTTTATCAGAAAATTAAGCCAATTTATGGGATAGTGCTTAGTGTCAGACATGCTAGAGCAATAATACAAATACATTTATTTATCAAGCTATTGCTCCTAAAACATGAAGTAAAACATAAAAAATGTAAAGAAATAGAATTTTCCTGCAATTAAGTAGTACTTTGGGTACTTCTATAAGAGACTGGATTTTTATAACAATTTGGAGGTAGTGTTCTGTAACTGGAGTTGACACTTGGCAATCAGTACGTGTATACTTGCCGTTGCCAGTATGTCTGTCTCCCATCTTGCCTGCGGGCAAAAGGAAGCATCACTCAACAGCAGCTGATTACCAGACAGGAGCCCTCAGTCAGGTATTCAGTTTGCCAGAATATCCCTGCAGAGTGCTGGCAACAATCTGATATTATTTATAGCACACAACAAAGCCTTAGATGATTTGTGAAAAGGAAATTGAAAAGAGAAACAATTGCTGGTGTCCCTCAGATTTGTAGAAAATATTATCAGCTTCAGGGAAAAGGACTGCAGTAATATTTTGTAAATAAGTGAAATGCCAATGGCAATATAATGTAGGAACCCCCTTAACAAAAATGAGACACCCCCCTACCAGCTGTCATTTAAGCAAAAGAAGTTCATGTCAGATGTTGGCTGGGCAGTCAATGGTGTTTGTTGCACAGAAATTGCTCAGAGAAGTTATCTTGTGATGACAAGCTTCTTTTTGCTAGCAGTAGGTGTATAAACAGAACATTTTTAAGGGGCCCGGCCCTCAAAAAAAACCAGTTTATGAGCCCTTTATTCCGAATGGTGATCAGTTACTTCTAGAATTACTCCTGTTACTGCTCACTAGTTTGAATAAAGGGTTCACAGTCCTTAGTATGACACATCTCAGACTGTTGTTTGCCATGTTGTTGTTTTGTTGTTGTAGCCGTGTTGGTCCCAGAATATTAGAGAGACATATCTCAGACTCTCATCTTTATGCAGTTTGAACAATATCTGGGCAAAATGGAATAATGATAAAATCTTTCTATTTTGGCAATCTTTCTGTGTCTCTCCTGGGGGTTTAGCATTATGAGCCATGCTTATAAAGTCTTATCCTGAGAAAAAGATGTGTCTGCTACCTGAGAAACTGAGGTTCTGGAATTTGTAAAAACCTCCTATCTGAAGAGATTTTCACTCCAAGGAAATGGTGTGATGTAGTTTCACTTTAAATTTTTCTGCATCCATGTAGTCAGAATTCTGTACACACCATGTGGGCTCTTGAGTGAGGCTGGTCAGGAGGCTAAAGCCACGGATTGACATAAAAAATAGCTACTTCTCTTAACTAGAAAAGATGTGGCCAAAACATAATGTTTCCTCACAGAAAGATTTTGTATTACACAGCTCTAGGAGTTAACCTCAGAGAAATCGTGCATGTGTCTCTTGCGCCTGATCAAAACTAACATTGTGTATTCTTATTGTAAATTATGAAAAGCTAAACCTGACACTGAAAGAGTAAAATTTTTAAGTGTGATTTGTCCATCCTCCAATTTTTGTTTCTCTGACTGAGATTAGCTTGCAGTGAAATACAGTGCGTAACACACAGATATTTCAAAGGATGCATTGACAAAGGAAACCACTGTACTGTAAAGCTGGTGGTTACAACCACCAGCCTGGGGCACCACAACAATCAGCCATGCCTGGCTTTGCTCGTAGCACTTTTTCCTGGGCTCTGTTTATGCTCCAAGACCAAAACAAATGAAATGGAGAACGACAACAAAAGCAATAATCCTGTTTTTGCCTGCGGTTCTAGAGGCCCTCAGCCTCTAGTAACCAAAGGGTCTGGACTTTCCCAGCCCAGGGAAGGTACACAGGACTGGATTTCCCTCTTACAGCCTTCTGCTGCAGCCACAGGGGTGTGCACTCAGCACCTTCCTGCTGTACTTTCCTCCAGAACAGGGCTAGTTGCTTCCTGGCCCTTTAAGGGAGACCACCATATCACGTTTCCTGAGATACCAACTTTCCTTTCTCTCCAGTAATGGATTTCCTACGTGTGCTACTGCTGAGACATGCGGCCATACCTAAGCAACAGACAAACCAAGAAGATTAAGTGAAAAGAATGTCGTTTGTCCAAAGTTACTTCATTTTATTAATGAAGTTTGTGTAATATTTGACTGGAGTCTTGTTTCTAATGTATCATATGATGCAAAATATCAATTTGGATTGGAGAGCATGTTTTGGACAGCAACAGAAAACTTCCTCTGTTTTCAGACCTTTAAAGATTTTAACAATGTCCATCCACTTTTAGACCTTTCTTGTCAAGCATCAGCCTAATTCTGCCCTGTCTCACACAGCGTGTAACTCAGGGCAAGACTTGGCTCAGGATGCATAGCCCTCAAGCCAGCCTCGTGGCTTTTTGGCTAGTGCTGTGCACTGACCATGCAAATGATTCAGTTTCTTGCTGTCTGAGTTAGGAGGACCTGGGAGTGCTGCAGAAGCAGGGTGCTCAGGCTCTAGGGAGAAAAGGAGAGGATCACCTCATGTCACCTTCAGTGACTGTCATGTCATCTAGAAGTGGCTTACTAAAGGGAATCTATCCTAACTGGAAAGAAGGCTATCATAAGGATTCAAGGAAAATCTCTCCTAGAAACTGAAAATATACCTGGTTCTCAGAAAAACAAATGTTGGGTCCAGTCCTGCTTCCACTGAAACCACTGGCAGAGCTTCCATTGAGGGGAGCAGAAGCAGGCTCCTCATTGCAGGAGGAGACATGCACATGTATTTCTTTCAAGCTCTTGCTCCTAAAATATAGAGGGCTTAGCGGCTGCCTGTCTTGTGTGGCTACTTATACTGCTGCAAGTTCCATATATTCAAAGTAGGAAAGAAAAAAATAACTTTACACAAAATGCCAACTTGAGTCCTGTGAGATTCAGAATCAGACACCATCTAAAGATTTTAAATCTCATATGTCAGTTCATCAGTCAGGAAGGTCAGGTGGGACAGGGGACAGCACAGCAAAGTCACAGCATAGGTAGAGTCCTACTTGTACAATACTCTAACTATGTATCTATCTATCTATCTATCTACTTCAAGGGTCAGAGACAGTTTCACATTAACAGCAGATAATACAAGCCTCTATTTCACCTTTACTAGGATAGTGGTGAAGCACTGGAATGGGTTACCTACAGAAGTGGTGGAATCTCCTTCCTTAGAAGATTTTAAGGTCAGGCTTGACAAAGCCCTGGCTGGGATGATTTTACTGGGGGGTTGGTCCTGCTTTGAGCAGGGGGTTGGACTAGATGACCTCCTGAGGTCCCCTCCAACCCTGACATTCTATGATTCTCAGATAGTTTTCTCCCTTTCCTGGGTAGCAAAAGAGAAACTTGCACTTATCATAGGCAAACAGATGAAGAATCTTCATTTTGGAAGAACCTGAAAAGTGAAAGTCCTGAAACCACCGTTGCTGTAAGTGACATGTAGGCAATTCATGCTTACTGTTCTGGGTTGTACAACCTGCTCACTTCTACCACTTGCTCCAAAGGAAATGTAGTTTTCAGATTTTGTCTGTATCATAGAAGAGTTAACATCCGTAATAGTTGGCACTCATGCAATGTCTTTCACCCAAGGTGATCAAAATATCCAACAAAGATTAAAGTCTGGAACTGATGGAAAGGTTCATACTTAAAGGCATAAGTCAACCGCTAATTCTGGGTTTGGAAGAAAGTTTGCCGAGAGGCAAGTTACTCCATAAATTCCCACTCTGGAGTTTCTTAAAGCCTGTCATCAGCCTTTGTTATAGACAGATTACTGGACTAGATGTATCACTGGTCTGATCCAGTATGGTAATATTATAAGTCCTATTGTCCTCATTTTATAGACATAGCATAGCATAGGCATAGCAAATTAGGCTAGGATCCTATTGTGATAGGTGCCATAAATTCAATAAAATAAGATAAAGTGAGTTGGCCAACACCATGCAGGGAGTCTGTTGTAGAAATCTGATTTTCAGCTGTTTACTTTAAACACTAGATCGTATGCCCTCCCTTATGTCTAATACCATTCAGTCACCTCACAGCTGTTCATAGAATTCAAAAAAAATTGTATTAAATAATATTTGTAGTCCAGTAGGAAATGAAATATTATACATTTATTTCAGCTTCAAAGATAAATGTTACAATGGTAAAAAACTTACGTGTATGATACTCTCCCCTGAAATAAATGACTTTGGCTTTTCCACATTATGGTATGTTAGAGCATGGTCCCTTTTAACAGGTGAAAAAAGATAGCGAAGCAAAAGGAACTAACTGGGTGTGTATTTTGTATGGTACTCAGGGGTGGCTCCAGGCCCCAGCATGCCAAGCTCGTGCTTGGGGTGGCATGCTGCAGGGGGCTCTGCTGGTTGCCAGGAGGGCAACAGGCAGGCAGCCTTCGGCGGCATGCCTGCGGAGGGTCCGCAGGTCCCGTGGCTCTGGTGGACCTCTTGCAGGCGTGCCTGCGGAGGGTCCGCAGGTCCCACGGCTTCGATGGAGCTGCGGGACCAGCAGACTCTCTACAGGCACGCCTGCAGGAGGTCCACCGGAGCCGCGGGACCGGCGACAGGCAGAGCACCCTCCGCGACATGCCACCATGATTGGGGCGGCTAAATGTCTAGAGCCGCCCCTGATGGTATCATCTCTGATCCAGGAAGAATTTGTTTAGTTACTAAAAAAAACGTAACTTACTCTTGTTACAAAATAAGTAAGATTAAACATGCTGTGTTCTCCACCTTTTGTTTTAAAAAGCACTAAAATAATCATAATTGGAATAAATACTGTCAACATCACAGCATCTGTCATCCTGCATATTGAGTAACAGAATAATGTAAAAAAAATAGTCTCTGGCTTACACACACTGTAATTAAATATATGAAAAAATCAGCTATATAATGGTTATCATTAAAATCTTTTGCAAAGCGTGGGATGGATTCACTCCCACTGATGCAGGTGGGGCCAGTAAGGAGATGCCTTTTCACACAGCCTTTTTGTGCTAAACTCTGCTGGAGACTCCACTGTTGGAGGCTGTTAGAGAGATTTTGAATGTCCCTGGCCACCCTCGTATCTTGGCCAGATTGGCCTGTTTCCTGGGCTGTGCATTGTGGCTTGATTGAAGCCATTGGCTCGGTAAATATTGCAAGAATCTTGCATAGTGTGACCACATCCTCCTAGACAGACTTGCAACCTTGAAGACTTGCAATTGATTATTATTGAATTAATGTTGTGATTATATTTATGGTATTCCTTTAATAAGTATAGGAAATATTAGGATGCGATAACTAAACTATAGTAGTAATAGGGAATATTGTGAATACCTCAGTAAAGCAAACTAGACAAAAAACTGTAAATTTTTTAATGATGACCACTGTTGGGCAACCTATCTAATGTACTCTTAACTGGCTTCAGGAAAGTAACTTTCTTCCACAAAAGCAGTTTTGCAATTTTTTATTATTTTTTTTTTTTTGCTGCTTTGTTTGAAATGGACTTCAAGAAGGCAGATATTAGTGAACATAGAACTGGTAGCTAAACCTAAAAGAAAAATAAAAGTTCGGGAGCACTGGTAGTTTTTTTTTAAATAAAAATTAAGGGCACAAGAGCAAACTATCCCAATGAGTAGGAAAGACAGGAAGTATGGCAAGAGACCAGCCCTGTCTTAACCAGGAGATCTTCAACAACCTGAAACAAACAAACAAACAAACAAACAAACAAACAAACAAACAAAAAGAAAAATAGAAAGTAGGTCAAATTATGAAGGCTGAATATAAAAAAGAAGAAGAAAACAAGTATATAGGGGCGAAATTAGAAAGACCAAGGCACAAAACAAGATTAAACTAGTAGAGACATAACATTTAAATAATGTTTTCACCTCTTAGCTCAAAGAGCCGAGAAGCGATTACATTAAAAGCAAGAGGAAGAGAAAGGACAGGTTAGGCCCATTACTGAATGAGAAGAGAGAGAGAGAGAGACAATAGCAGAAAATGCAGCAATGGCCGAAGTGTTAAATGTCTTTGTTTCAGTTTTCACCAAAAAGATTAGCAGTGATCAGATGCCTAAAATAGCAAACATAACTGAAAATGGGGTAGGACCTGAGGTTAAAATAGGGAAAGAACAAGTTAAGGATTACTTAGGCAAGTTAGAGGCCTTCAAGTTGCCAGGATCTGCAGAATACATCCTAGAATACTTAAGGAACTGGCTGAACAGATCTCTGAGACATTAGTGATTATCTTTGAGAATTCATGCAGGACAGCAGAGATCCTAGAGGCATGGAAAAGGGTCTATGTATTAGTTATCTATAAAAAGGGGAATAAGAACAACTTGGGGAATTAGAGACCAGTCCACTTAACTTCAGTACCCATAAAAATAATGGAGCAATAATCAAAATCAATTTGTAAGCAGAAGAAGTAAGTTGATAAGTAATAGTAAACATGGATTTGTCGAGAGTAAATCATGTCAAACCAACCTAATATCCTTCTTTGACAGGGTAACAAGCCTTGAGGATGGGGGCAAGTAGTAGATGTGATCTAGCTCAATTTTACTGGGGCTTTTGATACTGTCTTCTCATATGAACTCATAAACAGACAAGAGAAATACAGCCTAGACAAATCTACTATAAGGCAGTGGCACAACTGCTTAGAAAACTGCACTCAAAGTATTTATCAATGGTTCACAATCAAGCTGGAAGGAGTCCCACAAGGATCTGGTCTGGATCTCCTCAATATCTTCATTAATTATTTGGATAATGGTATAGAAAGTATACTTACAAAGTTTATGGATGATACCAAGCTGGGAGGGGTTGCAAGTGCTTTGGAGGACACGATTAGAATTCAAAATGATATTGACAAACTGGAGAAATGGTCTGAAATAAAAAAGGATGAAATTCAATAAGGAAAAATGCAGAGTACTACATTTAGGAAGGAATAATCATTTGCACACATACAAAATGGGAAATGACTGCCTTAGCAATGAGTACCGCAGAAAAGGATCTGAGGGTCCCAGTGGATCACAAACTAAATATGAGGCAACAATACTGTTGCATAAAAAGGAAACATTCTGAGATGTTTTAGTGGGAATGCTGTAAGCAAGACATAAGAAGTAATTCTTCCACCCTACTCAGCACTGGTATGGCCTCAGCTAGAGTATCGTGTCCAGTTCTGGGCATCACACTTTGGGAAAGCTGTGAGCAAAAACAAGGAAGTCCAGAGAAGAGCAGCAAAAATAATTGACAGTCTAGAAGACATGACCTAATGATGAAAGATTGGAAAAAAAAGGGGGGGGGGTTGTTTAGTCAGGAGACGAGAAGACTCAGGGGGTGGGGGAGGATACATGGTAAGTCTTCAAATACGTAAAAGTTTGTTATAAAGAGGATGGTGATAAATTGTTCTCCTTATCCACTGAGGACAGGACAAGAAGCAACGGGCTTATATTGCAGCAAGTGAGATTTAGGTTAGATGTTAGGAAAAACTTTCTGTCAGGGTATTTAAGCACTGGAACAAATTACCTAGGAAAGTTGTGAAATCTCTGTCACTGGAGGTTTTAAAGAACAGGTTAGACAAACCCCTTAGTCTTGTCTCAGTGAAAGGGACTGGACTAGATGACGTGTTGAGGTCTCTTCCAGTTCTACATTTCTGTGATTCTAGGATTAAGTTTGAAGTGTAACTTTAGAACATATTTAAAAGTGAGCAGTTAATAGCATGGGTTGTTGCCAGACGGTGTAGGAGGGAGCTGTGCAGCTTTCACCACACATTTGTAACAGTACATCTCATTCCTGATCTGCAGTTCCCATGATAGCTCAGCCGTAGGGCTTTCTTGAGCTGGGAATGACAGCTGTGCTGAATATTGGGTAGTGGTTTTGTGTTCTTTTGATGTGCATAATGGACTAGGATGAGAATGACAATATCAGTTGCACTTGGGACTCCTGTAAAACAGGAAGATTAATCCTGCCTCAATGGAAGATTGAGGCCCGAGGAAGGCAAGATCAGGCTTAGGACTGCAACAGAGAAGTTCAAGAGCTGAAAAGCTGTACAAAATGCATGTCATCACACACACTAAATTAAGACAAAAATCAGTTTTCTACAGTAGAACGGTTTCATGCCCAGTGAAAATGAATCATGTGCATCACAAAATGAAGAGCAGTTAGTGTAGACATGGCCTTAGTACAACCTTTTGCCAACACAAGTTACGTAGGCATAAAGCTGCCACAGTTAGCATATCACTTACATGTGTACATACTTGGCTTCTTGCATCAGTGTCGCAAGTACTCACCAGCAGTGCTTGTGGCAATGCACAGAGTGGCACACCATGGATACACATCTCGATGTGCAACCCTCCACCATCTTGCACATGGTCTTATGAGAAGCTTTGGCAATGCATGGTGGGGCAGAATCAAGTTGCTCAAGGGTGCAACTGGGACCAAGGGGTCAACAGTATGCAGCTGTCTCCAACCTATGTCATCTATATCCCATAATTTACACATCTTTTTTTAAAAGTCCCACGAAACTGCACGGCCTTCCTCACTGTCCATCATCTCTGACAGAAGCATGGAACCTGCACAGCTCTAGACTATTGTCATAAGTGTTGCAAGCACAGGATGCACGATCCTCCAGTATTAGCAGAGCTACAGGAAGAACTGAATCAGTGGGGAATATGATGATTTCATGGAAGACGGATTGCTGTGGAACATAGCAAGAACTAGTTCAAAGTTGGTGACATTCATGGAGCAGTTGCAGATGGTGGAGTGCCGCTTCTGGGCCCAAGAACTGAGCACTGACCAGTGGGATCACCAGTGGGATAAAAGAAAAGTCCTTTCAGGGATTGACAACTGGTTAAAAGACAGGGAACAAAGGGAAGGAATTAATGGTAAATTCTCAGAATGGAGAGAGGTAACTAGTAGTGTTCCCCAAGGGTCAGTCCTAGGACCAATTCTATTCAATTTATTCATAAATGATCTGGAGAAAGGGGTAAACAGTGAGGTGGCAAAGTTTTGCAGATGATACTAAACTACTCAAGATACTTAAGACCAAAGGAGATTGTGAAGAATTTCAAAAAGATTTCACAAAACTAAGTGATTGGGCAACAAAATGGCAAATGAAATTTAATGTGGATAAATGTAAAGTGATGCACATGGAAAAAATAACCCCAACTATACATACAATATGATGGGGGCTAATTTAGCTACAACGAGTCAGGAAAAAGATCTTGGCGTCATCGCGGACAGTTCTCTGAAGGTCCACACAGTGCGCAGAGGCGGTCAAAAAGCAAAACAGGATGTTAGGAATCAATTAAAAAGGGGATAGAGAATAAGACTGAGAATATATATATGCCCTTATATAATCCATGGTATGCCACATCCCGAATACTGTGTACAGATTGGTCTCCTCACTTCAAAAAAATATTCTGGCACTACAAAGTTCAGAAAGGGCAACTAAAATGATTAGGGGCTTGGAGAGGGTCCATATGAGGAGAGATTAAAGAGGCTAGGCCTCTTCAGCTTGGAAAAGAGGAGACTAAGGGGATATGATAGAGGTATATAAAATCATGAGTGAGTGGAGAAAGTGGATAAGGAAAAGTTATTTACTTATCCCATAATACAAAATAGGGGTCACAAAATGAAATTAATAGGTAGCAGGTTTAAAACAAATAAGAGGAAGTTCTTCTCACACAGCGTACAGTCAACTTGTGGAACTCCTTACCTGAGGAGGTTGTGAAGGCGGACTATAACAATGTTTAAAAGGGAACTGGATAAATTCATGGTGGCTAAGTCCATAAATGGCTATTAGCCAGGAAGGGTAAAGAAGGTGTCCCTAGCCTCTGTTAATCAGAGGATGGGGACGGATGGCAGGAGAGAGATCACTTGATCATTGCCTGTTAGCTTCACTCCCTCTGGGGCACCTGGCATTGGCCACTGTCGGTAGACAGATACTGGGCTAGATGGACCTTTAGTCTGACCCGGTACGGCTGTTCTTATGTTCTTATGTTCATAATGCAGGCTTATGATGATGAGCAGTGGCTGCAATACCTTCAGATGTGCAAGGCTACATTCCTGGATCTGTGTGCTAAGCTCACCCAACCCTCCAGCACAGGGACACCAGAATGAGAACTGCATTGACAGTGAAGGAGCAAGTGGCAATTGCACCATGGAAACTTGCAATACTGGATTGCTGTTGGTCAATGGGAATCATTCTGGAGTTGGGAAATTTGCTGTGGAGGCTGTTGTCATGCAAATGTGCAAGGCCATTCATTGTCTCCTGCTACTCAGGACTGTGACTCTCAGCAATGCAAGGACATAGCACATGGATTTGCATCAATGGGGTTCCAAAACTGGTTGAGTGATAGATGGCATGTATATCCTTGTTTTGGCACCAGGCCACCTTGCCACAGAGCACATCAACAGAAAGGGCTACTTTTCTATGGTTATGCAAGCACTGGTGGATCACCAGGGATGCTTCACCAACATCAGTGTGGGCTGGTTAGGGAAGGTTCATGATGTTTGCATCTTTAAGAGCTACAGAAAGATACAAGCAGGGATTTTTCCTCAACAGCAGATTACAATTGGAAATGTTGAAATGCCAATAGTGGTTCTGGAGGACCAAGCCTTCCCCTGAAGCTATACACCAGCCATCCCAACAGCAACAAGAAAAGTTTCAACTACCAGCTCAGCAGGTGCAGGATGACAGTTGCATGCACTTTTGGTAGATTGAAGGGACCCTGGCATTGTTTACTCACAAGATTGGATCTCAATGAAAAACACACCCCAGTGGTTACAGCTGCCTGCTGTGTCCTGCATAATATCTGTGAAGCAAAAGGGGGAAGTTGCTTTTGAGGTGGAGAGCAGAGGTGGAGTGGCTGTCTGCTGAGTTTGAACAGCCAGAAGGGCTACTAGAAGAGCTCGACCCAGAGCTATACAGCTCAGGGATGCTTTCAAAGAGCATTTGAACACTAAGCCATAGTAATGCATAGTGCTCTGCCTGGCCCTACTGTTAGGAATTATGTGGTGTTTGGTGTACATCTATAAATATAAACACTCTCAGTGCACCTATTAATTTTGTGGTGCTTGCTGTACATTTCTGATTATTAGACAGTATTTGTCACAGATCCTGTGAGTTGTGTCACACTACCCAGTAACAAGTGAGTGAGTGCTTTATGAACTGCTAGGCACTCTGAAGCATATGCTGTGAACTAATAATGATGAATTATAAAATCTATTTGGACAATAAGGTAACAAAACCAGTGCAAAGGAAAATCTGGCTCAGGCATTCTGCTGATGTGGAGGGGGAACTCTTCAATGCCACAATGACAGCAGCTACAGATAAAACACACAGTTACTGAGACATACTGGGGCACAATCCAGACCCATGGGGGGCTGTGTCACCCCTGCCCTCAAACGTTGGGTGCCTTACAATGCCTTGCTGAAGTAGCTCCCACCTGGACTGCTCACAAACAGCCTCCAGCATGCAAGCAACACCCTGAGTGTCTGTGTGTAATTGCAGCCAGTCAGCTACATCCTGGTTCTCACCAACCTTGGTTACACTGCAGGGTGACCACAACACTCCCCTAGTCCTAGATCTTTTCCCAGAAATGTACGTCTTGTACTGCCCAGCCCTCTCCTGGACAGTACAAATGTATTAAGTCTCTTATTCCTATAAAGGAATAATATGTCAGATTATTACCTTAAATAGTTACCCAGATACTTCAGTTTAAACATACTGGATTAGATAAAAACAGTAAAACAAGTTTATAAGTACAAAGAGAGAGATTTTTAAGTGAGTATAAGTCATGAGGAATACAAATCAGAAATGGTTACAAGAAAAATAAAAATAAAACATATGCTAATATCTATTTGAGAAACCATTTTAGTTGCAAAGCAAACTTTCTCCCCACATGCTTCAGCAGATTACTGATCAAACTTTTTAGGTCAGGACCCTTCCTTTAAAGTCCAACAGCTGTTTCCTTTTGTTTTCTGAGAGGCAGAGAGTGTGATGGACAGGAAAAGAGAGGGGTCCTTTGGGATTTTTGTCCCTCCTTCTTATAGTTTCAGTCCCCCTCTTGAGAAACTTTTCCAGCTAAGACCCAGGAGAGAAAAGTCTACGTGGAGATGTTTTTTTCACCTGTTTGAACTTCTTTTGTTTTCCCTTCTGCTTGATGACTGTTTGCAGCTTCAATGCAAATTAAAGCAAGCACACATTCCTTTGTTTAGGACAGACCATTTGCCACCATCTGCTTGGGCAGGGCTGTGGGGTTTGGACATGTGTTAATAACATCATAGAGGGCAATCTTATCACTTCACATACAATGTTCCCACACTTATTTTACCAGGACAATACTGACCACCAAATTGGAGTTTTCAAATAATACCTTATCAGGCATACCTTGTACAAAGATTACAATAGTATTTAGAGGGTAAACACAGGGGTGTATTCCATCACAGGTACACCTGACAATGTCATCACAAAGGAAAGCAAGAGTTAAAATTTAGATCTCCCTTCCCTTCCTCTCTTAAAACTTCAAACAAGACCCATATATTCTATTCTACGATTAACCATTCTGCTTGGGAATGCTTGTGCACAGAGCCACTCACAGCCCCAGCCATGGGGAGTGTGGCCCACTAGGGGTGAGGGAAATGAGGAGAAAATTGTTTGGTTGCATTAAACTATGAGGGCAATGGCACTGAATATTGGTACCCTTTTCTACAGGTGATGATGGTTTTAGCTATTATCTCACACCTAAGTGTGACAAAGGCACAGAGAGCACAGCTGCTGGTGGTATCTCAAAGCCACATTGGCCTTATTTTGCCAGCTTGTTTACTGCAATGATGCCTGCTGAAGTTACTGCTAAATTGCATGGGAAAATGTGATACCGCAGAGGAAGAAATAAGGCTGCCATCTGTAGACACATTCGTGAGAAAACTGCAGAACACCTCCATGAAAGTTCATCGAGATCTCTCAAGAAGATTCAAAGGGCATCCCTGTATCCATAAACAAACTGCTCTGCATGGCCCTCCTGCCTAACTCTACAGGGGTACGAAACACAGATAAGAAACGCTACCTCAATTTGTTGTACCGCTGCCTCTTGTAGTATGAGTAAATGAATGAAAAGTCTATTCCTGTGTCCTGCCAAGTTGGGTGGCACCATCAGTATAAGGGGAAATAGGTTTACACGCTTACCTGAAGTTCCTTGGCCATCTGTGCTCAACTGCCGGGACTGACTGGACTGTAGTGGAGACTCAAAACAGATCCTGAATCGTGGCATAGCTGTACCCTCTTGGTCACATGTCACTCATGCTCCTCCTCTTCCATCCTCATCCTCGCTGTTCATGCCAGGGGCCTGTGACTTAGGCTCTTTGGATGTATCCAGGGTGGTCTGTGGCTCAGGACCAGATAGATTGTTGGCCTCCTGATAAAACTGACACAGTTCCTTTGCTTTCATGCAGCACTTGCTGCAGGTCCCTGTTGTCTCCTTTCTTCTGAATGCCCCAGGCTATCTGCTTGTAGATGTCCATGTTTCTACAGCTGGTCTGTAGCTGTGCTTGTACAGTCTCTTCTCTCCATAGGCCCAGGAGATCCAACATCTCCCGTGTACTCCAAGCTGGAGTACCAGTGTGGTAAGCTCGGTATTTGCATACAACAATGGAGAGCTGCTAAATTATAGATTTCATGATCACTTTCATACAAATTACCTTCCACTTCAGATCTGTTACCAATTCCTCCCTATTAGTCAGAATGAAGTCTAAAATGGATGTCCACCAGGGTTACTTCCTCTGTAAACAAAAATTTGTACCCAATGCATTCCCAGAACCTACTGGAAATTGTGGGTTTTGCCATATTATTTTTCCAAGACATCTGGGTCATTACATTCCCCCATTAGTACTAGGCCTTGTGTTTCAGATATTTCTGTTATTTTTTCAAGAAATGCCTCATCCATCTCCTCTTCCTAATTTGGTGGTCTATAGTAGACCCCTGCCATGACATCACCCCTATTTTTATCCCTTTTATCTTAATTCATAGACTCTCAACTTGTCTTCTAAGCATCCCCTTCTGGACCTCAGAAGAAATGTATATATTCTTGATGTATAATGGAACAACTCCTCCTTTTTTCCCTGCCTGTACTTCCTGTACCCTTCTATACCAAAATTCCAGTTACGAGATTTATCCTACCAAGTCTTCATGATGCCAGTTAAGATATAATATCGCTTATGTACACAGAAGCTAAAGCAGAAAAACTATAGGCACAATAAGCCTGTGATTGCCTTTTGAAAGGCATCCTCAATGTCTTACCAAGTGGCTTTTCTTACAAAAAGTGTCCTCTACTCCCTCTGAGGGCCTGATTGGGTCTTCAGTCCCCAGGCCTGCTTCATTACTCATCTTATTAACATCTTTGTGAGGGTTAACCAAGTAAATTCTTCCTCAGAGTTGGGGAATTAGGGCCTCAGGATTCTGTTTTATGTAATGGCAAATATTCCATGTGTTCTTTGTTTGGTTTTGGTATCTAAAGAAGTCACTTAATTTTCAGAATTGACTGTGAAAATGGTTTTGTAGGATTCCAGGTTTATTATTAAAGCTGGTCAAAAAATTTTCTGTTGGAAAATGCTGATTTGATGACATTTAAAGGTTTCATAGAAACAAATGTATTTTGTCCCAATTTTCAATAGTTATCGAAATGTTTCAATAAGGGTCAAATGTTTCCTTTTAGCTTATTATACAACTCATAAAACTCAAAATGATAGTCAAAAGGAAACATTTGAACCTTGTTGAAATAAAATGTTTCAGCCTTAGACACATTTCATTTCAATCAGGTTGAAACAAAATATTTCAGAATTTTTTGTTTTGCAAAAAATTCCAAGATTTAGTCTTTGTCCCAATTCAGAATTGAATACAATTTCATAATCTCAGAATTTCCTGCAAGATGGAAATTCTATTTTTTGACTAGCTCTTTTATTATGTTTCAATGACTCAGTTTCAGATTTGTTCAGTTTACAAGTAATTCTGTCTGTCCGCCATCTCCCTCCATCAGCTGTCCTGAAAATTTCCTGTGGTATCGGATATTGAGACTGGATTCTTTCCTTTTCATCCATCTTCATTAGTGATAAAAGGTTTTCTGCAAAACTAGATTAGAGCTGCAATTCCACCTGCACAACCCTATTGCCTTTAAATTGTGCTCTCAGTGACAGCTATGCAACCCTTTGCCATCAATTGATGGAACTCTTTGCCTTTTAGTGAAAAAGTCTGTTGATGATGCACAAGAAAAACCCACTTAGCTGTGATGGCTCTGCAGGGCAAACAGGGATAAAAAGCAGTGCAATTGTATTTTAGTGGCTAAAGTTAGCAGATAAGACACATGGGGAGCAGATCTGCTGAGTAAGATGGTGATCTTCTATGGGGACACTTTTCAGACTAGGACTACAGTTTAAGAGAAACAAGCTAATACTGTCAGATGGTTTCCTCCAAGTCTGACAAAAAGACAATGTCATTATACTCATGAAAGTAATTAACAAGCTACTAGATCAGATTTTTTTAAAGGGAAAATAAAATAAGAAGGAAAAAAGTTTATTGGGAGCATAACATTTGAAAAAAACAGTGTTGTGTTGATGCTGAATAATACAAATATAAGAGTTACAAATTCATTAACTCAAGGCTTTGGAATGGCACAGATAAAATATATAGTGCCATTAGGTTTGGGACATTTGGTTTTGATAGGGTGTCCTGTGCCAGGTTGACAAAGAATAATATTAAACATTGAACATGCATCATAATTCTCATACAAATAAATTCCATTGAATTTGAGTGTGTCTCAACAACTTAATTGACACATGTCAAAACAGGCAGAAGCGGCTGTATCACCATCCCTGGTGGAGTTTAGGCCAACAAAACAAGCTGAGGGTCTGAGGGTTCTATGGGATTCTCTTTCCCCTCCTGCAGAACGGTCCCACACTTCTCTGGCTGGTTAAAACCAGTGAGGAATACTTCATTGTGGAATGCTGACATCATCATTACCTCACTCATGGAAAGCACCCTGACAACCACCTAGAATCAAATTAAAGTTTTACTGGTGCTAAAGAAGCCATTTCTCAACTCTTGTGAGTAACGATCCATCTATAACCTCTCTTTTCTGGGCCAAATCATTGAAAGATACTGGCATTATTAGACATCCGCCGATACTCAAGACCATTTTCAATTAAGTTTCAAATCTGGATATGACATGGTGACAACTCTGGTGGCATTGAAGGAAGTATGACTTCCTTCTGGCACTAGACCCAAAGACAGTGTTTTGATACCAATTACCATGAGTTGCTATCGTCTATTTTACAACATTTCAAAGGAATATAGAGTTACTTCAATCTAGGTCTACTCACTTCTCTCTAACAGACCCCAGAGAAACACGAGAAGCAACTGCTTCTTGTCCTACAGGGCTGGTCCACACTTTTAAAAATCTACATAAGCCCATTTGGGGAGTTCATGATATGCCTGTAGTAGAGCTATAGAATGATTAGTTTCAGTTTCCTTCAAAGCAATCACTGAAATGATCCCAGTCAGGTGAACTACAATGGGTCCAATTCTGCCAACCTTTCTTATGTTGTGTAGTATTGTACCTTATTCAGTGAGTTATTAAAATCAATGAAACAGGACTACTCATTGAGCAAGGTACTAGATATAAATGTGGGAAAATAGAGTCTTAAAAGACAGAATATCTACACTATTTTTAGCTAAAATATATGGTGCCATTTATGTATATATGATCTCAGTGCTACAGTGATGGCATTAGAAATTTATGGACAGAGTGTATAACTCTTAGGAGCATCTTCATACACTGGAACAGGTTCTGTGCAGCTATAATTCATGACAGGCTGCTTATGGACTGTCACATCCCAGAATTATTATTATTATTATTATTATTGAGATTGACTTTTCATCCCAGTTTGGGAAAATTTTTTGAAATATTGAAAATTGTCATAGTACAAGATAATTTTTTCCTGTCCAGCTCCAATTGTAAAATTACAATCTAATCTATGGAACAATGGGAACATGAGCCTTCTCATTCACTTACATTGATAATAACATGATAAATAATTGCTAGGAAATAAAAATATAATCAGTTTGTCACTTCCATTTGATTTTATTTTTCCTGAGCCACTTGTTTTCTGGCTAAGCAAAATGTATTGTGCTCTATTTTGGGATTTAGCTGATTAGGGCATAGAATATACTGGAATATGAGGGTTCCGAATATAATCAGTGCTGTCTTCCTATTTCTGGATACTGCTTCAATCCTTTGAAATCTGAGAAATTGACATCCCTGTATCTTGTTAACTATATGTGTGGTGTGAAATAGCCTGTCACCTGCCTTTTGCAAGTTATTTTTACAGTACTGAAGGACAGGAGTAAAACTCACCAGCCACCACGATCAAGCCAAAAAATGGGTTTTGATAAGTAAATATTAAATGTGTATGTAATGGAGTCTCCAGTCGAGTCTGATGAGCTATAGCCACTTATTGTGGGTCCTGAGATGAGACCAAAGACCAGTTTTGGACCTGCAGCCCCATCTGCAAGTGCCACAGGAAAAGACAATTGTAGCTGAATGTGCGCTGCTTTTAGCTATATGCCTCACACATCTCTCCTTGAGGGTATCAGTTCGTGAGCTTGTGAAATGTCTCAGTCAAGGGAGGCAGAGCTGCTGCCATCAGATCTTGTCATGGACTAAGAGCTCCCAGGTGTTGAGGTCAACTCTGCAAGATTGAAGGTTGGCTTTGAGAGTGTCTTTGTAGCAGTTTCTTGGTCTGCCCCAAAAACAAATTCCAGACTGCAAGAGAGTGAGTGTGTGTGTGTGTGTTCACAATTAAGAATAATGGCAGGTAAACCTTAATTTTATGAAGAACTTAGGTTTCAAAAAACATGAATGTCAGTATCTGCATATACTGAACATGTAACCTGCTGTGAATTTTAAACACCACAGACATTTGATTATTGAACGTTTGAAAACTCAAGACTTTCCTATTCACTAGCTGGCCAATATTATAATTTATGATTAAAGAACCCCTTGCCTTACTGAAGGAATAACCAAAATGGGGGATTAGAACAGGGGAGTTTTTCATCACCGAGTTCCCTCTTATTTCTTTCATCATAAGGGTGTGGTTTGTAACTCTAGCAACCCTCCAGGAAAGCACAAGTGGAATGGCCTCTAAGACAGCAGATCTCCTGGGACTCTGGAGTTCTCAGGGGATTCAACAAAGGCAAAAGAACAGCCATAGAAAATCCTGGTGATCTGGAATGCCTCTGCAGCTCAGCTGAAAAGGAGCCATGCTGTCTGGAATTCCACCAATTTCCATTGTCAATTTAAGATAGCGGACTTTAGAGGACAGTGAGGGAGCCAGGCAAGTTAGTGTTGACTTGCGGAAACAGGATGGGAATATTTGGTCCAAAGTTATTAACTTTGTGACCATATTTTGTAAACCCTGGTATGTATCTGATAGATTAAAATACCTTTATTGTGTACTCCTTTGTTTACTGTTTTATTTTTAGCTCGATAACAAGAAAAATGCTTGAAGTAGTAAAGGCCAGCTGATATGGTATTACTTTCTTGTTAGTACAATATTTCAAATGTCTGTTGTATTGCTTTATTTGTTATTACAGTACCCTGTATCTACTCTGTTGCTGCAGAACCTACTTGAAATTATGACTTCTTCAAATCAATAAAAATAGATTTTTTTTAAATAATCACCTTTTCCATTTCCCCAATATAGTCAGCGTAATATACATTTTATATATACAGACATCCTCTTCATGGTTGCTTTTTCTTTTAAAACACTGCAGCAAGTAATTGTCTGTTTTGTCAATTTATGAGTCACTCTAATTAAGACTAAAACCAATGCTTTACAAAAATAAAATGTGAGCATTTGGCTATAGCTAATGAAACATTTGACTTTGTTGGTCTGGTATGAGGAGAACTACTACTGTTACTTCTCTTTCATTCTTCTTTAACTGAATGATATCCAAGCTCTATATGTTGTAAACTAAATGTACAGCATGCATGTGCAATGGACTGTATGGTTTATTTACTCTGCCCTAGAGACAGAGAAGCTGAATAAACCGGGACTTCTATTTTTCTGTATCCTTCCAAACTCATGTCTCTTTCCATCTTCCTTCTCCACTGCTCTTCCCTTCACCTAAAATTCCAGGGCCTCCATTTTGTCTTTCGATTGCTTGTTCTTGGTCCAGACCTTCCTTTCAAGACCCTTTCTGTATTTCAGGGGCCTGATCACTCCCTACTGCACAGAAGAGTATGCAAATACTTGAAATGTGCCCAAAATTGCACAGGTACACCAAGGTGTTGTCTGCAGGCAGTTGTGCAACACAAATTAAAAAAAAAAAAAAAGGTGCAAGGAGGTAGTTGGAAGAGAAAAAAGGAGTGTTGAGATTCCAAATCTGAGTAAGGGAAGGATGGTTAGAGCTTCACACAAAATGGCCTGAAAAGGGTCGTGCTGATTGACATTCTGTGTGTGGCCAAATGCTTAACTGAAAGGAGATTCTTCCTTATTTAACCTATCCTTAGCCAAAGTGGGTTTGAGAAAAAGAGACTCTCCAATAACAACCTGACTATTATTTAATCGGATTAACATTAATCAAAGCAGAAAGGGTCAAGTGGCAGCCTTGACTGCATGGAGAAGGCCTTTGCTCTTCTCTAGCCTGTTTGTAGCTCAGAGGCAATTTGGATTTGTGATAGGTATTGTTGACAGAATACATTACTCTGCACTACTACAAATGAGTCAGTATTGCAAACTGTATTTGTACACATGCTTATTAGATAAGAATAAGAATGCATGAAAGCTGTGCTTGTTCTTTATCACCATCGTTGACCTGTGTATTCATAGAATCCATACTGGTACCATAACGGAATAATCATAACAGCGGTTGGAAATCAAAAATGTACTTTATTCCCTGGATACACCCAGTTGTTTGTCACTGAGCAGCAGATGATTATTTCTGAAATAGTGGAACTAATAGGGGGAAGGTGGTATAATTTCAAACCATAAAGTTAACTGGGATAAATCTGAGCCATCACCCGTATCCAAAGGGTGATATAGAGCACATTACAGAAATTGCAATTTCACATGGGAACTGAGGGGATAAAATATTTAGGGATTCGAATAAAAAGAAGGCTGAATGAAAGAGCCAAATTTAATTTAAGAAACACGATAAGTATGATAAAAATGGATGTAGGCAGATGGAACAAGCTGAAACATCTCTCTGGGGAAAGGTTAATGTTGTTAAGATGAATATCCTAAACTGCTGTATATTTTTAGCTTCTATCCCATATACATATCAAAATAGTTTCCACCAAAGGGGTGCTGTCACATTTAGTTTCAACTTAACTTTAAGTTGTTTTTAAAAACTTTTTTACAAAAATCCAATATTACTAAAATATTTCCATTAAATTAAAAAAAATCTCATTTTTTAAAATAGAAATATTGCCTTACAGCATTTGCAAACTAGATATTGCACCATAATATTACAGCATGAGAGCTCTAAGGTAAAAGTGACAAGAACATGACTATGACTAATAGCAACATAACTGGAAGGTTTTCCATTGTCCATCCTGAATGAAGCATTTAACTCTGAATTAGAATTAATAAGTGCAAAAACCAAATACATTAATGGAAAATAGTATTAGATTTTACTTTTTTATTTAAATACCCTCACGTTTTAGTAACACAACTAAGGACATTTGTGTTTATGTCTTTTCAATTAGATAGAGTCTTTCTAATGTTCCAGTAAGTGCTTTTCAAATGGTCTAAAAAGTCCAAAATATTTTGGGGGCTGGGGTGGCAGCAGAATGTGTCTTCCAAACCAGAGTGGGGGGGGATGAGTTAATAGGAGCAGAATGTTTAAAACCTAGGTCCTCTTTTGACAATGGTTCCTTAGTGGGAAACAACTTCATTAATATACTAAAAGCATGAAGGGGGACAGTGCAATCTAGGAGTCAGGAAGGGAACAAGGGATCAGGATTCAGGGTTCTAGTCCCATTTTTCCTACATGCTTGGTGTTCTCCTAAAGGGTGTTTCACTCACTACCTCTGTTTCCCAATCTGTGAAATGGGGATAATAATGCTTACATTCTACAATTAACATAGTGAACATCAATATTAATGGGGTGGAAGTTGAGGCTAAACTAGGAAAAGAGCAAGTTAGGAATTACTTAGAGGAGTTAGATGTCTTCAAATCACCAGGACCTGATGAAATACATCCTAGCATACTTAAAGAACTGGCAGGAGAGATCTGAGCCATTAGCGATGATCTTTGAGAACTCATGGAGGATGGAAGAGATCCCAGAGGACTGGAAAAGGGAAAATCCAGTATCAATCTATTAAAAAAAGGGAATAAGGACTATCCAGAGAATTACAGACCAGACAGCTTAATTTTGTTATCCAGAAAAATAATGGCGCAATTAATCAATTTTTAAGCACTTAGAAGAAAAAAAGTAACAGTTAACATGTTTTTGTCAAGAACAAATCATGTCAAACCAGCTAATATCCTTCTTTGATGGGCTAACAAGCCTTCTGGATAGGAGGAAGCAGTAGATGTGACATATCTCAATTTTAGTAAGGCTTTTGATACTGTTTCCCATGACCATCTCATAAGCAAGCTAGAGAAATATATCATAGATGAAGCTGCCATAAGGTGGGTACACAACTGGTTGGAAAACCATACTCAAAGATAAGTTATCAATGATTCACAATCGAGCTGAAAGGGCATATAGAGTGAAGTCTCACAGGGATCTGTCCTGGATCCAGGTCTATTCAATATCTTCATAAATAGTTTGGATAATGGCACAGAAAGTACAGTACACTTCTAAGATTTGTGGACAGTATCAAGCTGAGAGGGGTTGCAAGTGCTTTAGAGAGTAGGATTACGATTCAAAATGATCTGGAAAAACTGGAGAAATGGTCTGAAGTAAATAGGATGAAATTCAGTAGGGACAAGTGCAAAGTACTACATTTAGGAAGGAATAATTACAGTAATTGCACATATACAAAATGGGAAATGACTGCCTTGCAAAGGATACTGCATACAAGGATTTGGGGTTTACAACAAATCACAAACTAAACAGAGTCAGCAATATAATACTGTAGCACAAAAGGGAACATTTGGGATCTATTAGTGGGAATGTTGTACGCAAGACAGGAGAAGTAATTCTTCCATCCTACTCAGCACTGATCAGGCCACAAATGGAGTATTATGCCCAGTTCTGAGCACTACACTGTGGGGCAGATGTGGAGAAATTGGAGAAGGTCCAGAGGAGAGCAACAAGAATGATTGATGGTTCAGAAAAATATGACCTACGAGGAAAGATTGAAAAAATTGGGTTTGCTAAGTCTGGAGAAGAGAAGATGGTGGAGGGTAAGTTCCCTCTAAGCTTTGCAGCCTCACAGCAGCCTATTTAGCACTGCATAGGCACTCAGGGCTGCAGCGGGGAGAAATTCCTTTTCCCCAGCCCTGGACCCAACCCAGCCCAGACACAGACCTGCTGCAACCATGGGAGAGGCACTCTCCCCCAGCCTCAACCCGGTCTGGCCCAGACCTGCCGCGGCCATGGGAAAGCGCCCCTCCCCCGCCCAGCCCAGGATCTGCTGCAGGGAGACAGGGCCAGGGGAAGTCCTCTCTGACCATCACAGCCCCATGGCAGCCTGCACCCCAAACCTCTCTTCCACAGCCCCCCCCAGAGCCTGCATCCACAGCCAGAGCCCTCACCCCCCTCCCTACACACTCCAAGCCCCTTCCCCAGCCCTAAGTCCCTCATCCCTGGCCCTACCCCAGAGCCCACCCCCAGCAGGAACCCTCACCCTGCTGCACCGCAACCCTCTACCCCAATCACCAGCCTCTCCCAAAGTTTGAGGTGGTCCAAAAAAAAAATTAAAAAAAAAATCATTTCTGTTTTGACCCATCTGTGTTTGTGAGTCTGTTTGTAACGCATATAAGCAAGTTATTTGAACATGTGAATACAGAGATCTTTCTCTCTGTATTGGAAGTGTTGCACATATCCGCCGTTGCTAAACAAAGTCACAACACAGCATGCCTTATCTGCTCTTAATTTAAAATGACATGAATGACAGTCTGATTTTATATAATGTTACTCTTTTCTCTTAAGTAATGAATTTCTTTCTTCTCTTCAGTAACTTTAGAGTTGAGTGAACCAGACAGCAAGTGTCATCATGGTCACCTGCATGTGTTACTGCCTCACTGGAGGCTAGTTAAACTCAAGTTCCTGCAAAAACAATACAAAACACCCATGTTACCCTGAACAAGTGTAACACATTTAGGTGACTATGCAGAAACTGACATGCATCAATGGTGAAGAATTGCTACAGATTTAAATAAACACTGCACATGTCCTCACAGAAACCACCAAACTATTAGCAGAAACTCTTTCAACATGGATAGCAATAAAGTAATAACTACAGATTATTTCTAATAATACTTTGTGAAACAACAGCAAATATATAGTACAATGTACAGTCTCAAAGCCTTCATTCTCCTCTCACTCACCCCACTTTACTGTAGTGTAACTCACTAGCCCTGATTACACCAGAGTGACATCAGAATTGAATCCACTGATTTCAGTTAGTCCATTGCTCTTGATTTATACCAATCCAAAAGAAATGCAAATCCGTCTTACCAAGTTATTGTGAGGATAAATATATTACAGACTGTGAGGTGCTCAGATACTAGGACAGGGGTCAGCAACCTTTCAGAAGTGCTGTGCCGAGTCTTCATTTATTCACTCTAATTTAAGGTTTCGCGTGCCAGTAATACATTTTAACGTTTTTAGAAGGTCTCTTTCTATAAGTCTATAATATATAACTATTGTTGTATGTAAAGTAAATAAGGTTTTAAAAATGATTAAGAAGCTTCATTTAAAATTAAATTAAAATGCAGAGTCCCCTGGACCGGTGGCCAGGACCTGGGAAGTATTAGTCGTTCCGCCTTCGGCACACGTGCCATAGGTTGCCTACTTCTGTACTAGGGTGATAGAGGCCATAAAAATATGTAAGAAAGACAGATCCAAAAAGCTTGCTCTGTGCATGAGGCACGGTGTAAAGCTATTCAGATCTTTCCAAGCTTATATTATTTTCCTCCTAAAGTAAAACAGTAGATTTATTGAAGGCTAAGAAAATGCAAAATGTAGCTTATCTCAAAGAGAGATTGTCTCCTCAATAATATTAATTACTAAATTCAATATATAAATCATACAATTTCTTGCTTTGCTTGTGAAGAGTAGCCTGTTGTAAGTAAATTTGACTTCTATTTGTACCAGTTAAATATGCCTGCCTTTTGAAACAGTACATTTCATTTTAGTTCCTCTTATTTATACTAATATATGCAGATTTAAATAGTTTATATTGAGTGTAAAGACAAATTGCACCATGTTCTCCAGATACTGGAAATGGTTCACTCTGCCTATCCACTAGGAGCACTGTTTGTTTATCATTGCAAAGTTCACCAGGTAATTGCCTCATTATCTGTTCATCTAATTTCACAGGGATATGATAATCCTTAGGTACTGAGGTCATAGCCCATCAGAAATTATATTGTCTCTAATAAAGATTTTGAGTAATCTTAATTTGCTTATCTCAGTTCTCATATACTGCCTAATTTGCTAGATTCTATTAAAATCTCCACCAGCTGTCAGAGATATAAAACTGAATTATTGAATTGACACTTATTGAATTATTAAAATATTATTGCCAATGTGAGTCAGTAAAATGATCATTAAAATATACTAGATTAATAGGACTTTTTAGTGCCTTTTATGTAATCTGAATTAAAACTGAATGTATTGTACATGTATAATACAAAATATCCTATCACTCCAGCTACTGAAACAAAAATATATCCTGGTAGCATTTTTCCCCCTTCTGCACAATTACACTAATCTCAGAGGTAAAGTGTTTTCATACTTAAAGGTTATTACACTAAAAATAATCATGTGACGTTTGTTCATGGCATAATGTAATTATTTTAGAATAAATGGGCATTATCTTTTATTCTGTTTTAAATTGTACCTTCTGTACGTAGTTTCATTCTACTGTATATACTGAAAGAAATTTCCCTTTCAGGAATATTTTACATCCTGTAAGGATATCTTTTAATCTTCCACTCCAATCTCCTAATTCTTTATCAAATATCCCTGGCTGTGGGAAATGCCAACTACTCAGAGATGCTCACCATTAAACCCAGTATCTCAGCTTTTGGAATTGCTGCCATGTAATTCCATTACTGGAAGAATTTGCCCCTTCCCTCACCTGCTAGATAATGAAAGAGACCCACTGAATCCCTGGGTGTTTGAAGATCGAAGGGGCACTTGGACAATTTTTATAGATGGTGTGGTAGATTGCTGAAAGCCATCCAATGAAAGTGTAAATCCTATGGCACCATCAGTTGCTATTGTTACTTCAAGCCATGAGGTGCTACTGCACCCCCAGCACCTCTATTACGACGACCCCAGTGAAGACACCCACAGAGGCCATGGGAAGTTATAGGGAGGTGCAGTGTCTTCACACTTCTTTCTGGCCTCCTGAGGTACTAGCCTGACAGAGAGGGACTGTTACCACAGTCCTATGACATGCCCTTCTGGTGAGCTGCTGAGCCTCTGGGGAGCTGGGACTAACCAAGCTCTCAGGTTCTGAGGCTCCATGAAATCCCAGGCTCAGTGGCAACTCACCATGTGAGCTGCCATGTAAACTGCGCTCTCAAGGATTTCAGCTTCCCATGAAAAACCTCACAATTTTCACTTTTCATCCCAATTAGGGGCCCAAAACCCCAACAAACCAACCCCAAAACAGAGATGACATTTTTCCACAGGAAGGGATTTCCATTTTCCAGCTAGCTCTAAGGCCAATTCTGTCTGCATACCTAGCCCCCAAATTGCATTGGCTCATTTTGCTGCCATCTCACATCACTTAACACTGCTATTTTCTCTCACCTCTGTTTCCAGTCTCTCTCTCTCTGACCGTCAGCTCTTCTGCTGCCATCTCTACCAGGCCATGTATGCGCTGGAAGGGGATGCGGCTAGTAACAGCATAAGATTGCATGGGTTGCTCCATCCATCTTGCCAGTCCCAAAGGGCCCCTGAATTTTGAGTGGTGGATGATGTACATTTGTGGCTTCATGAACCCACTCTCAAACAGGATGTGCTGTTTCTCCATTTAACGATAATAAAACTAAATCTAGTGTTTGCCTCTAGTAAGGCCAATGAGACTTTTTCATTAATGAGTCCCACCATGGGATCCAGCCCTCCCCCATTTTGAAAATGCAGAGAAAGACTCTGCATGAAAAATACATTTTAAACACCAGATTTGTAAACATGGCATGCATTCAAAATCTCAATCACTGCTTGATGGCAGTATCTTTTTATTTTTATTTTTTTAAAGCCCCTAGTTTGTCCTTCTAGGAGTGTCACTGGAAGATTTTTAGATATGGTTTAACTTATTTGTCAATTGCACACAGTATAAGTGATCAGAAATTTATTATTGAGCTTGAATTTTGGGTTGTATAAGGAAAATCCATATCACTTTTTGGCTTGAAAAGCCTGAGCAACTGGAAATAACATTGAGTTCAGTGGAAGTTGCAAGCACTTGGTACCTTTGAGAATGAGACCCAAAGTGACTGGAATTGATGACCTAATTCAGCGTTTCCTGAACTGTGCGTTGTGGGTATCAGGGGAAGTGGGTGTCACAAGACATTGAGAAAGGGGAGGGGGAAGGGAACCCTGTCTTGGTTGAAGTGACTCCTGTCTCATGGGGTTGGCTGGGCTTGGCTCCCTGCTCCAGGCTTTGTAACCGGGCTCCTGCTGCATGGAGTCACAAATACCACTCCCTCAAATTTGGCCTCATCAAAGCTGAACAGCACTGCAATGTGACCCCATACTGCAGGGTGAGAGTGGGGTTGGCTTGCTCTGCAACTCTCCCCCTTCACAAGCCAGCCACCCTCCAGAGGCAGCACTCAACCTTCCCCCCCCCCATTCCGTCCCTCGCCAAACGCCATTCCCGCCTCCACGCAACCTTCCCCCCCCCCATTCCGTCCCTCGCCAAACGCCATTCCCGCCTCCACGCAACCTTCCCCCCCCCCATTGGTCTCTCAATCCCCAGGAGTAGCACCTGACACCCACCCTCTCCCTCCACACACGTAATTTTTAACCACTCCACCTTCTAGACCCCCGTATGTCCATTAACAGAGGGGAGCCCAAAGGGGGTTGCAGCATGAAAAAGTTTAGGAACCACTAATCTAATTAGATAGACCTAAGAATAGGAAAAAATATACAAACTCCTCCGTTTTCTTCTTACTGTCTTCTAGTTTTCTTTTTCTACTTTCCACATTGTTCTTGCATGCAGAGTCTAACTTATCTGAAGATAAGACTAAATTAGGAATTCAGGTTGAAGTGTAACAACATTGCAGCCTAGAAGCATTTTTATTCTCCATTTGGAGATCTCCTCTATAAATCATCTTGTATTTCACACATTTCTTCTCAGATCCATTGTTTAACTATGTATAAGTCTACATAATTAAAAGGAACTAAAACTCCTGCCAGGCATCTTGCTTTTATCCATGAAACGAGAATAATTGTTCCTAGCAAATACTAAGTTTCATTACTTTATTTTGAAAGAAATAGGTGGTCCAACATCGCTGTTTTCTTCCAACCCTGTGAGTAGCTTTTGTATACAAACTTGTATTTCTTTTAAGCTACCTCTGGTATGAACAGTGTCTTCCATTAAGGCAAACAAGATACATGTTGCATAAAAGTATTGACTAGAACTGGATCAATTAATATTCACTAGAAATTTAGCCCTAGTTTCTGTTTGTGAATTGTTTATAAACAAGTACACCTCTACCCTGATATAATGTGACCCAATATAACATGAATTCGGATATAACATGGCAAAGCAGTGCTCGGGGGGTGGGGGGCGGGGCTGCGCACTCCAGCAGATCAAAGCAAGTTCAATATAACACAGTTTCACCTATAACATGGTAAGATTTTTTGGCTTCAGAGGACAGCATTATATCCGGGTAGAAGTGTACTGATTTCTATGTATTACATATATATTGAAAGTAGGTATTCAAACAACAATTTGGACAAACTCTTTTCACTGTTTGAAACCATTCCCTTTGGCTGCTTGCTATTTATGGCTTATAATTGGTCCTAAGTTATGACAATACAGTATGTGTATGCTTCCCGATTGGATGCAGGAAACTTTTTAAACAGGAGACTAACAAATGATAAATAGCAAACACTGATTTAATGAACAACAAATAATGCACTTCAGGTATGAACTGTTTGATGAATAATCTTCCAGGCAAGGAATCATGAATCATTCAGGATTCATGAACATTTTCAGGAGCTAATGGCAGTTGTCACAAACACCAAATAACAGGGCCCCAAGAATAGCAGCAGAGTGAAGCCCTCTCATTTATTTACAAATGTATTCAAGCACTTGTTTTTCCTTCATCCCATATTTATTGTCCTACAAGGATTTTAGTTCGTGCTGTTATAGACTGTTTTGAAACCCTAACCCTAGCCTTTTCCCCTCCCCACCTTTCACTTTAGATTCAGAAACCCCAAACTTAAATACAATCTAAAGTTTAGTTTAAGAAAGTGAGTTTGAGGATTGCTTCTATTACAGAGGAATAATGAGATACAGGTCTTGCCTGCAACATGTACTGTATGTCCTGAAGTGATCAGTTTTTCTGTGTGGCTATTCCTGCTTGGCCAGCTGGATTACCTGAATATTGGGGAGGTTTATCTGGCATCCTAAATAGTGAAGCACTGAAGATTTTTTTAAATTATTGGGAACAAAAATGTGAAGAAAGCAGGTATGAAAGTGTGATGCTTTTTGTTTCCTCTTCATCGCACCTTTAAATTCCTAAACACACCCACTATGGGCAGGGTTTGGCAGCCATTTTGTTCTCCAAGTTCACTGCACTGTTGGAAGAGACACAGGCAGGGCTGGCTTTAGGGTGACTTGCATTTGCATGATTTTATGCATGTAAGCTATCGCACTGACTTAATAGAAATGCTCATGTGTACAGTTAAGCATGTGTAAATCTTTGCTGGATCAGAGCCTTAGATTGTACAATCCGCAGGGCATAGTCTGTATTTGAAAATGTCTGGGTACAGTTTGGGTTCTACTCTAACATTAATAGTAATTACGGGTGCTCAGCACTAGAACTGGCTAATTTTCTACAAATCAGTTTTCCAACAAAAATTTTATGGAGATGTATCAGTTTAGAAAATTTCATCAGGAACATTTCACAGGATCAGAATGGAATTTAGAGCAAGACCTGCCACAGTATAGCCAATGGCCCAGGCCACTCACCTGAGAAGTGGTAGACCAAATGTCTGCTCTGCCTGATTTAGCACTGGAATTTGAACCTGGTCTCCCACTTCCACGATGCATACCCCAACCCCTGAGCCATTGGCTATTGTACCGGTGGGTAGGTCTCGCTCTCTCAGTTTTGCCCCCCCACCACAAAAATTCTCATTCATTCCACATCAGAACAAAACTGAAATTTGAAACGTCAAAATTATCTGCAAGATGTAATGATTATTTTCTGGCCAGCCCAAAATTTCTCAGGAGGTTCTCACATGGGCGGCAGGTATGGTAGGCAGGGGGAGGCAATGCCTCCCCTAATAGCCTAGCATGGCCCCACCCACCAGGCCCCCCTCTGCCTGCTGCTCCATTCTGTGGTCAAGAGGTTGGGGCAGGCAGGCAGGCTCGGGGCTGTGGTGCGCAAGACCATGCCACCACCTGTCCTCCCAACGCTGAGACCACGCTGGGGCTGGGGGCACTTCAGCAGCACCGCCTGTCCAGAGCTGGGGCACATAGGGTGGAGTGGGCATGGTAGGGGAGCAAAAGGGGCCTCAGGTAGAGGGGGAGGGGCTGGGGGCTAGCCTCCCCCAAGGGCATGTTCACCTGCCACCCATGGGTTCTCAGTAACTCAGAGGATCTGGGCTCAAAGTTAAGCTCAGCAGAACCATTAAAAGTGGAGTCTGACCCTCTGGATTTGTCCGATTATTGTTAAGTGACTGAAGCTCAGAAATTAGTTCCTTCATGATTTTTTTACTTTTCATTTAAGCTTGAACCTGTAGATAGTAAATTATATTTTCCAGTAAAACACGTAAAGAGAACATTTCTTTATAAATGAGTTTTGCAATCAGATGATTAGTGCTATGGCAACATTTTATTAAATCAACTAGTCTCCACCATTCACATGTTTGTAATATTGCTGATAAAGCCTTGGGAGATGTCTGTCCCACTGAGCATCATTACATCTCTCTGACAGTCCGTCTATTCTTAATTCCGCTAGCACTCCCACTGCTGGAAATGATATTACTCTGATTAAGCCTATTTACATGTTAGACATTTTCAGCAAAATGAAAAAGGATAATTTCTTGAAAAATCTATGATTAAAGCTGTTTTCCTTTTCTTATATGTTGACATTACTTCTGATATAATGCCTGCTATACTACGACAGTATTCCCAGTAGAATGAGAGCTAGAGAAAATAGATAGTTTATCCAGGGTTTATCATGGAAAATTACAAATATATAGAAAATCTGATCTGGTGCTTTTAAAGACAAAACTTTATAAACACTACTACATTCTTATTGCAAACAGTTGCATGAGATATTTTCAAATGTAGATTGCTTTGCATCTAGTTAACTACGTTCATATAAGCACCATCACTAGGCTTCTGAAATATTGTTGTAATAAAGCAATGAAATACTATATTCTTGCTATCAGGTTAACCTTGCCTTGAGTGCTGCTATTTATGCCGCGTTACTATTTGTGGGGCTGATTCTGCAGCCTTACTTATGCAAAAAGTGCCATAGATTTGGGCATTGATACTAACAGGATCTATTTTGCCCTGTGCAATTATAAATGGATGGTGTCTGAAGTGAAGATCTTTTCTTTTGCTGTGAGATTTAGCTCATTGTGATGTCTGGCACAAAAATTTGCTTTTCACCCGTGTCAAGTTTTGGAGCCCCTGGTGTAACTCCACTGATTTCTGTGATGCAATTTACATGAGTAAGGAGTATCCCAGTAAGTATGAGCTTAAGGATCTGGCTCTATGTTTTCATCAATGTACTGCAAACCAATTAGTTCTATTTTATTGTTCATTTTAAGTGAATCTCTTAAGTCTCATAAATGCAGATTTACCACGTTTATAAACTTGACGACCTCCCAATTTGTACCCTAATTATGTTTTGTTATTGTTTTTATTAGTTTATTCTTACTATGGATATTTTCATCTAGTTTGAAGTTGATGTTAATGTTCCCTGACATACAGTCTGACATATATTAAGAACATGGAAAACGAAGTGACAGAACTAATTAAAAATCCATCTGTTCGGCTGATTTAGAGGTGTGCCAAAGAGTTCAAATGAAACTTGGTCAGCAGCAAGTCACGTCCACCTGTACTGCTGGTTCAGCAGTTACAGCCCTCAGTTCTGTTAATTGCTTCAAAAGTACCCCTACTAATCAACTCAGGGACTGCGCTGTGTGTGGTCGGTATGCTAACCACAGCTATTACTCTTTGAATGGAAATACTCCATGTAAATATGTCCAGTATAGTAACATAAGCATGAACTTACAGAAATCTGCCATATATCACATTAATAGATTGCATTAGTTGCAATGGCTATGTTCAACAAGACACATAACAACCATGGCTTGTATCTCCTCTAAGGTATCGTAATTCCCTTTTCATGGCAAATATTTCCTGTTAATGACGACAGGTCAGACTCATCCCTAGTGCAAGCTAATCAAATTCAATGGAGTTGTACCAGGAATAAATGTGACCAATGTGATTATACTATTTTTAACATGTAGCCTTCTAACCAGGCTGCACCCTGTTTGTATTTTCTTCGTGCAAACAATTTCAGAAAAACATTTACTGAGCAGGTACAATTTTTACAAAGAAAAATTAAAACGGAACATGTTTCAGTCTTCTGAATTCAGGTCTTTCACAGGACAGTGGTAAAGACTCATGAGTCACTTTCTCCTAAGACTAAACAAGAAACTTTATTAGAATACAAACAGTGTTATCCTGAAAGCTACTGTGACTCTTCCTCTACTTATCTTTAAAGATTCTTCCTAGAACCTTTCTATATTCCCCCTGCCTGGCTTATTGCTGCAGATTCAAAGAAACAGTAAAGCAACGGGATGATCTAGGTATACTTAATCCTGCCTCAGCTTGGGGGGGCTGGGAGAGGGACTAGATGACCTCTTGAGGTCTTTGTCACAGGGCGCATCACTCACCACTCGACTGGCGCCTCCTCCTGGTGACTCTGGGGATTAGCTTGAGGCTGATGCCTCCTGTCCATGGCTTGCACACTGTTAGTGCATCTTCTTGCAGCCACTCTCATAGCCTCAGGAACCGTGGCATCCTCTTCATGACTCAGCCCTCTACCTGTGTCACCATCTGTGTTCCTCTCTTCTGGGGGTTAGTATCTCAGTCATGCCACCTCCCGAGTGGCAAGTGGGTGGGGGGGGGGGAAAGAGACTAAGGCTTGTCCAGAGACTCTGTAGAAATCAGTCATGTGCTACATCCCCTCCAACTGCTCAGTACATTTCCCTAGGCTGCTTCTCTGTGGCCCCAGCACCATCTTCACCCTTACCTCAAGGCCTCAGCATGTCAGTACTAGTATCCAGCCAGGAGCTCCATCTCACCTCCTCAGTCCCTACCAATAACTGCTCTATCCATAGCGCCACAGTGCTATCAGCCTGCTAGACACAGTCCTGACTCCTGGAGCTCCAAGAGCAACTGACCACTTCTGCTCCAGCAGCTTCTTTTATGTGAGTTCACAGGGCTCTGATTGGTTGCTTCCTGCAGCCCTTCCCTGATTGGCTATGCCCAACACAGCCACTCTAGGCTGCTTGGAGGACTCACCTCCATTGCTCACACCCAGGATTAACCCCTTTTACACCTGTGTGGGATAGGCACCCTATTACAGTCCCTTCCAGCCCTTCATTTCTGTGATTCTATATCTATCCCCACCAGGTCTGTCTCATGTAGGGTGACCAGATGTCCCAATTTTATAGGGACAGTCCTGATATTTGGGGCTCTGTCTTATAAAGGCACCTATTACCCCCCACACTCCGTCCCGATTTTTCACCCTTGCTGTCTGGGAACCCTAGTCTCATGCAAATAGTAGGGCTATTCATATTTACTAGTCAACATGATTGTATAGATTCATCCAGAGGTTGGGACCGGGGGATATACTTCTGATCCATGGTTTAACTAAATTGTTGACATCCCATTAAACATGACTTCCGGTTCCTGCCTTTTTATTCCTCTTCCTTCTCCCTTCCAATTTTTTTACATGGAGTTGCAACTCTTCACAGTGCTCTCTCCATTTCATAGTGTAGCAGGGAGCTCTGGAATAAACAGGCCAGAGAAAAGATACTGCAATTTGCAGGAGAACAGCTTGGGGAAGGATCAGGGAGACTGGCAAGCACTGTGTATGGTGGTCTTTGGCATTGGTATCAGGATTCCAAATAGCACATTGGCTTTGAGTTGTTGGTAGACCATACACATATCCCATTCTCAGATCTCCCCATGGAAAAATGGTGTTGCACATCTGCAGATTCCCTGCCTACTCATATTTTTTGCCACTACAATAGAGACAATGGGCAGTATTGCAGACAGAAGCACCAGGAACTAGAGGAAACAGAATGCAGAGATGGCTGAAGGCAGCAGCACCTGGCTTGGCAGAAGAACCCAGAAGACAAGGAGAAATCTGGTGACTGGTGGACCAAGAAGAGGGCAGAATAAATCTGGAGACCAGCGAGAAGAGGTGTCTGGATATTGGCAGTGCAGGCAGGAGAGTGGTAAAATAAAAGAAGAGAGAAGGGAGGATGAAGGGAAAGTGTGGCGCAAAGGGATAGTGGAAGCAGAAGAGATTGAAGGAATGAGAGAGAAATAGCATGTAGGACCCCAAACAAATTTCCTGTTTGAGAAGAGAAATGAGTCAGTGTGCTTAAGGGCAAAATTCTTCAGTGGAAAAAATGGTACCCAATATACTCCACAATGACAAATAAGAAAATGTCTCCTTAGCCATATGAAGTCTATACAGTGTCCTAAACAGACATGGGATTGTGTAACAGTTGAAAACTGAATCAGAAAGCTATCAAGGAGGGGGAAAAATACAAAGATCCCCAAAACAAAAAGAAAACCAAAAAGCATGCCAGATGTCACTAGAAGTTCTAATTCATTTAATGCTGCTTATTACACGGTCAAGGGACATATGGAATAAGAAGAAACTGTCTATGCACAAATGTATATAAGACAAGTGAGCTAGAAATGCTGTATTGACCTGACTTGATGGAATTTGATCATCAGTTTAGTTATCGTTCTTTGTCCATTGTAATCACTCATCAGCCAATTGGTGACACTGACACATCATGAAGCAAGGAGAGCCACACAACATAGATTTACGCCTCTGGAGTAAATCCAAACTCAAATTACCAGCTGGAGACATCATTGTTTTATTGACTACCAGAGGACTGATTAACATCAGAATTGAAAGGAGGACAAGGAACTGGTTAAAAGGAGACTATAATGGGTCATACTGAAAGGTGAACTGTCAGGCTGGAGGAAGGTTACTGGTGGTTGGCCCGTCTAGTCCCTTATCCCAAGAATGTGTCATTCTGGATATAACAGAAAGGCACTCTACAAACACAGATCTGAGGCAACCGCTTCCCATAGGGAAGAGGACGCATAACATTTACCCTTCACCTTTCCTAAGGGGTTCCCCCAGAGTAGCCCTTCTAGTGGAAGTTGCCTTCATCAGCACATCTCAGAGCACCCTAGTCAGCTCTTTCCTAGCCACTGCCACTAACTTCTGGAGCTGTGAGGACATTATGAAGCAGTGGCACTCTCTCTAGGGGGAATTTTCTTCCATTGAAGTTCCTGCACCCCACACTATATCACTAGAAGTTGGCATGGCCCAAGGCATAATCTGACCCATGATGTAGATTTTTTAAGAAGATGGTGTAGAGAGGAAAAATAGCATTTTGAGAAAACTTGGCCAGATCTACAGCTGGTGGAAATGGTCATAGCTCCATTAACTTCAACTGAGCTACAGTTATTTACACAAGCTGAGGATCTGGCCCCTAGATGTAATACATTTAAGGCAATGTGGACTGTTGGGCAGAATTGCTCGATGTTCTGCAAAATGGGCATGTGATCTGTCCTACTAACAAGACAGAAATCCAGCTCGCCAGGCAGTGTTGCAATTCTTTTCATTCTTGGTATGACCCTTAACAAAGGTGCACAAACTTAGTTCTTGACTGTTTTAGAGCTTGGTACTCTGGTTTGTCACCTGGGAGGCAATGTGATTAAATGACGAAAAGGGCAGAGCTCCTACGTTTTGGTTCCACCTCTGACACTGATTTGCTGTGCAAACTCTGGCGAAACACTCATAGTGAAATTTTCAAACTTGGATGCCTAGGGTAGGCACCTAAATAAGTAGCCTGGTTGTCAGAACTGATGAGTATCTGCATCTCCCCTTGACTTGCAGAACTGGGCTCGCAGCAATGCTGTTAATTTATCTTACAGGGATGTTATAAGGGTTAAATAATTTGTGGGTCAGATCATCAGCTGACGTTTGTAAAGTTCTTTGAGATCCTCAATAAAAGGCACTATGGAAGTGTAATGAATCACTCTTAGCTCAGAAACATGCACCAGTTGCATTTTAAGGTTATATTTATACTACATAGTGTGTAGAAATGGATCCTTGATGTCATTATTATGTTAGATCAAATTTAACATTTCTTCTTTGAAGTAACAATGGATCACTTTAGTGAGATACAGTACTCCTCAGCAGTATATTCAGTTAGGAACATCAGAATTGATGGCCATACATTGTGATTTATAGTAGTGAATTCTCAACAGTATTCAGACTGTGTTAGGGGCCTGATCATTGGATTGCTCACACTCCTTTTTCTCCAGTGCGACCTTTCCATTGAAGTGAAAGTGTGAGTTACAATCTTGTTTTTCAAAAAGATTTCATCAAAAATAATCCACTTACTACGATTGACACCATTAGCATAGTCAAAAGCCTCAGATACTTGCTCTTCAGAGAGGGGGAAAGTGGGTTTTTCATAATCAGTGCAGTCTTTCCCTTCCCCAGTTTTGGTGTAAAACAGCAGACCTCCTAACTGCATCTCATGTTATTTGTGCTCCTATACTTGCCTTTCACTATTCTTTATGTTTATTTCCCCTAGTGGAAATTCTTATTCTGTCAAAATAGCCATCAGCAATGGTTTCCAACCAGTAGTGGTTTCATGTAGCAAAGTTCCATAATCCTCTTCAGAAAACCTCCCCCACTGCCTTATGCTCCTGCTATAGCTGTTTGCCATACTTGAAATTAAAGCGATAGTTTTCTGCTTTGAAGAGAAGATGAATGTGTTTTCCCACTTTACTAATTATAATAGGATATATGAGACAAAGCCTGACAAGAGGTAATCTAGCAGGCAAGTATAGATGAATAAGAATTAGACTCATGTTTTAGAAATTCAGATTTTTATTCGATTTGTATTTGAAGATTTTAATGCTGTGTTTAAATGCAGCTAACATACATGGGCTTTTTTTGTTCCCACCAACCAAGTCCTGCTTACAGCATAGAGATCCAAACCAATTCCCAACAAATCCAAAGCTCTCCATTGACCCCAAAGAGAGTTGGTTTGAGCCCTAGAAGAGTGATTTAACAAAAAAAAAAAAAAAGTCAGATTTTTTTTTTTAGAAATACGTTGGAAAGTACAAAAAATAGTGGCAGGGATTTATTGTACAGGCCTAATCAGGGAATAAGACTCTCTCACTTAATCATACTTACTTCATGTTACTTCATGATCCTGCAATCAGATCGACACTGGCAGATTTTTTTTTTTTTTAAAAATGAACACAGCACACATTAAATGGATGAAAAACTGACTAAATGATAGGTCTCAAAATGTAACTAAATGAGGGATCATCATCGAACGGTTATGTTTCCAGTGGGGTTCCAGAGGTACCAGTCTGAACCCTACACTATTTAACATTTTTTTTTAATCAATAACCTGGAAGAAAACATAGAATAATCACTGAGAAAGTTTACTGATAAATAGATTAGATATCATTTTTGGGGGTGTAGTAGGACACTGATGTATGCTGGAATATTTATCAGTTCCAGTTATTGATTTTAACTGTTTACAGTTAAGAGTTTTTCTAAATTTCATATTGAGGTATTAAATGTAGTTATCAGTTTTATGAGTTCTTTTAAAACATATTGGCTGAATGCCCCAGTCAATAACTATATACCATTTTCAATTAACTCACTAAGGGAAAAATCAATGGAACATATAGTTCGATATCTATTTTATTAGTCAATGTCATGACTGGTTATGCAACTAACCAAATCAGATTTTAAAACAATGTAACCCAGACTCAAAGGTGCAATTGATATTCAGGAGGAGTACTCCAGTATTAACTTCTGATGAATGTGCTAAATGCATTAAACAATGTGAACACCAGGTTCATTTTCTGGATAGACCATGAACTAGCAAGATCTACGAGTATACATATTTATGTTTACAGTGCATTGTGGAATGTCTCCTTCATAAAAAGACAGTATTGATGTTGTGTTATTGAGAGCAATTAAATTGTTTGTTATGCACTGCCAAACCTCTGCCAATGATAGGAATGTAAAGATTTGCTCAGTCTGAGCTTATGTTCAATACATAATTAAATTAGCCATGCAACATACAGTAAGGGAATCTCAATTTAAAAATGTGGATTCAGTTGCAAAGTGATGTTTTGATTTTATTTTCCCCCTTTGGAACAGGATATTATATTTCTCTGATGGTTTTCATGGAGATTACTCCTCTTTTGTTACAAAACCCCTCAATTTCTCTTTCCCCATTCAGGACCACATTAGTATTGTCAAAGATATTTCTTACAGTTTATTCCCACCAATGAAAGTGTGGCCTGCCTGTTTCACATCAAGCTTATCACAGTTGGCACAAATCATTCCTGTCCATCACAGCCACAATAAACCCTGAGTCATCTCCTGAAGTCTAGAGAGAACACTAATCACTTTACTGACTTTTGTACAACTCTTAAAAATGAAAATCTCTACCAACTAGGTGAGTCGCATAGTGGAATATAAAAGCAAAAGCAATTGTCTTAAACACTGCAGTTTTGCAAATTATAATTGTATCTAAGTATGAGTGCAAAAAAGAGCTCTTTTAGTTATTTGTGCTGGATCCTACATATCTAGGGCTCTATATACAGCAGTTTAGTCCCCTTGGGCAATCATTTGGTGAGATCCATACAGGAAATTAAGGACTTGTTAATGACATAATAGGTTATCAACATCTCTTTAAAAGTTATCTGGATGATCCTACATTGGATCTGGAACGTATGCACAAATTCTAGTCTTAAGCTAACCTTAAATAATGTTCAGAGATGTACAGAGGAAGTTTTCAAAAGAATTCTCTTTTGTGAGGACCCAATTTGCACGTGTATTTCATTCCATTTGCATATTTTACATTCAATTTGGAATTTTGCAAGTCAATCTGGTTTGCACTACTCATATTTTCTGTCCAAAAGTCAGCTTACAGGTGCAAAAAGATAGATGCAAGTTGTGGCTACAAACAGAGGCCAGATGTTATCCTGGTTAAAAATACACTTTTTGAATGTATTTGTGGTGTGTCAGTACAGCTGTGACACAGAAAAGTTTGTAATGCCAATGTGGAAAGATCATAATATGAAATGCTAATCTCCTTGCTTAAGTATAATGAGTAGAGAAGGAAATGAAAAAATACAGACCTGGAATCAATCACTTTCTCCTTTTTATACCTCTCCTTAAACAAAGTCAAAGGGACTCTAAATCATAATACAGTGGTTTAGCAAGGAAAAATAGGATCCAACATATTTTGAGAGGTGGAAGGAAGGGGGTTCTTGGCAATGTACAAATCAGGAAATTAGCCCAATAAATCAAATCTGTCTTTTAAAATGTTCATATAGCTATATGTAGTAAAATAGACAAATCAAGGTCTCCTGCATCCCACAGAAGTCAATGATAAACCTCCCTTTGAATTGGTTCTGTTTTTTCTTGGGGTTATGAACATTACTTTAAAATGTCTGGTAGCTGGCTTTCATGGCTTTTTTTTGTCCTAAAATATCTTTTGTTCTTTTCATCAAGAACTAATACAAACTAAATTATTAAGATTCTGTTCCTGTGTGTCAGCTAAAGGGGAATTGTGACCACAATAGTCAGACTGGCATGTTGAAATTTCAAAAGCTGAGACACACCAGCCTCATCCAAAGCTTATCAGAGTCAGGAAGTCGATCCATTGTGTTCATTGGGCTTCAGCTTGGACCCTGAATGAATCAACTTGGAAATATTCCTGAGCATTCATTTACTGATATTGGACATCCAAGATGATCAAAATGTGTGAGGATTTCTCTGGATTCTTTTTGAACAGAATGGAAATTGTTTATCCAAATTGTTAAAAGGGGTTTCAGCATGCTGTATTAAGTACAAAAGTAAGACCACAATAGGATATCATCCACTTGATTTTTGGCTTTTCTATGATACCAGTGTTAGGGCAGACATTGGCAGCACAGCAGAATGCCTAGGCCACTGCCAGTACTGGAATATTGATTATTTTGCTTATTGATCAGAGTAGCTATTTAGTAGGCCTTTGCAGAAACTTAGCATAACTAAGGCAACGCCGGGAGGGAAGAAGCAGCAATCACAAGGAGTGAGCCTGGGTCTGTGTCCTCCCTGATATGCTA
The DNA here is from genome assembly GCF_003597395.2 of Chelonoidis abingdonii. Taxonomy (NCBI): domain Eukaryota; kingdom Metazoa; phylum Chordata; order Testudines; family Testudinidae; genus Chelonoidis; species Chelonoidis abingdonii. Next base: position 117,874,756 of record NC_133770.1, read on the forward strand.
GGGCAGGGGTAGACAACCTATGGCACACTTTCCAAAGGTGGCACGTGAGCTGATTTTCAGTGGCACTCACATTGCCCAGGTCCTGGCCACCAGTATGGGGGGCTCTGCATTTTAATTTAATTTTAAATGAAGCTTCTTAAACATTTTAACAACCTTATTTACTGTACAGACAACAATGGTTTAGTTATATATTATAGACTTATAGAAACAGACCTTCTGAAAACATTAAAATGTCTTACTGACACATGAAACCTTAAATTAGAGTGAATAAATGAAGACTCGGCACACCACTTCTGAAAGGTTGCCGACCCCTGCACTAGGGTAAGCATCTGTGAAAAAACAAGAAGTCTAGTTATATCTTTGGACTGTTGTTGTGTGGAAATACAGGGGCAGGACGAACAGCTTAAAACATCCCTGCTTAATGTTTTTTCTTTGACTGACGTTGTTGATTAAACTGTAGCAGATACTAACATAAAAGGGGTAGACAGGTCTGAGGAATTTGGATTTGACCTTCCAGACATCTCTCAGAATCCCCAGTTTCAGGCGGGTAGCTGGCCACTTGAATCTTGTCATCTGGCAACTCGAGACCACTCCAGACCATGGGTAACTATTGTTTGACGATGCTCTATAGCCTATTGTGTTTCTGTGTGCTTGAGATGAAATAAAGGAGAAGCTTTGAGTGAAGGCATTCCTGTGAGAGTACTGGGATTAATAAAGTAAAGGCTTTAGGTAAAAGCACTTGACTTTCTGTGATTTATGCCAACCACCTAGCAGACAGACATGCTGAGTCTCCATTGATATAGTTCCTTACACCGCCTCACAGAGAGTAAAATTACTGAGAGCTTCGGGTTTAGGTAATACCAGCTGTAGGCTGTGTCATGTGCCCGCTGCCGTGGCACAACTTAGGTGTAACACAAAGTTAATTTTGGAATTGTTCCTATTTTTCAATCACAATTAAAATACTAAATCTAGCTGAGCGTGCATGCTGGCAAGGAAGAATTGTAATTTACTTCTCCCAGCAAGAAAACAAACTAACAAGAGGGAAATAAGAGACTTGTGTGCTCCTCTAGTTACCCAGAGGAAGGGGAGACCTGATGGAAGTGGTCAAGGTGCAAATGTGACAAACTCCCGTAGATGAGAGAGTCCTACCACAGAGGAGGCAAAATATATATAAACCTAGGAGATCTCTGCAGGAGACAGATTTACAGTTATGAGATGTAGACTAAGGGTGGAAGAAAATTTGATTATTAGACATAGGGCTGGCTGAGTATGTTGTGATTGCACAACCCCATCAGTGACATGCCTGCCAGATGTGAAACTGGCCAAGTTCATGACATTTAGTATGAGCCTGTGGTTATGGTGCCTATTGGTACCCATGACACAGCGATAGTCACAGTGTTTAAGCAAAGGATGTGATTTGACCTTAGAGTTCTGGACTAGTACTGAGGAGCTCCTCCCCATCCCAGCGTCACTCAGCACCGCCTTTCAGAGGATGTAGGCGAACTTTATCTGCCCCGCTGGCTCCTGATTGGTCATTGTCATCTCTTGCCCTTTTATGCCTCTGCAGAACTAAATTGCATCAATAGCCAAGTCTGAGCATGTTATCCTTAAGTAGGGGGTATAAGGGTGCGAGTCCCTCCAGCAGGAGGTAGAAAAGACCTAACAGACCCCATCACACCTTCCCACAACAGTCTCATCCACCCACCAAGCCAGAGGGGGATTTTAGAATAATTTCTCTACACTGGTAATCTGCAGAAAAGCAGATCTGCCCATGGATCAGTGATGTATGGGAAGCAGCTCTCAGGGACTATTAGGAGCTCTGTATTAAAATTTCAGCATCCAACTGAAGCTGGGTTGTTTTTTATATGGAATCAACATCTCTCTGGACACTGCTACCTCATGCCAGCTTATGTGACTTATCCATGGAGTTCATAGAAATGCTTCAGAGGAGAAAAGTTTTTACAGGGTGCATTAAAGTCAGCCAAAAGTTTTCCTTTGACTTCACGGGGAGTTTGAGCTGGCTCATAATCCACTAGATTGCACTACATTTGTTTTTGGTTTTAATTCCATATAGAGCTCCCCACAGCTCCCTCCTCTCCACCCCACGCTTCAAAGTACATTGTGGCGAATGTATGAGAGTCTCTTGTTAGAATATTTTTGGAATGTCACCACTATGGATCACCCTATATTTATATGTGCTGTGACAAAGTTCCTCCTCTACCTTGGTGAGTCCTGCGCTTATTGGTGGATTTGTTCACCTCAGTGATCTTCCCCTCTTGTGGAACCCACAGTCTGGGTTAGCTCCTCCTGTGTCTGATCAGGAGTTGGGAGGTTTGGGGGGAACCCGGGCCCGCCCTCTACTCCGGGTTCCAGCCCAGGGCCCTGTGG
>NC_133770.1:117888583-117926542 GCF_003597395.2 Chelonoidis abingdonii
TTGGTGTTCTAGCCCTGTGGATCCTCCCCTTAGGCTGGGGGGAGGTCCTTTAGAAGTGGGCGGGCTTCGCCCGCCCACCCCTGGGATGCCAATAGGCTAACATACCTGCTTCTCAGTACTTTACTGTAGCCACCTGGCCTTGCCCCATCACAGTGCACACCGGGGTACATAGTGTATGTTCTACCAATACAAAAGTGTTGATGCTCTACGTTCCTGCAGCATTGAAGTCAATGGGGAAGGAGCAGCACCTGCTTTGGTTTTGATTTGTTTTTTCATTTGTTTGTTTGCTTGCTTGCTTGCTTGCTGCACAGACGTGTCATCACACAAATTGTGTGTCTTGACAAGGAAATATGTTTTGAAGAGTTCATTTTTAATGTAAAAATATTTTCTTTCACTCAAACATGTCAAAACTCTTGAAAGTGCACATTCACTACTTATTGCTTTGCTAATTCCACAACAGACTGTATTCTGTCTTCCTTGTAAATACAAAATCTGGACAGATGCATTTGCTAGAAAGCAAATTCCACAGTCACTATCATGCAAGTGGTAGTAATACTGTTCTTGTATAGGATCGCCCAATATTTAAACAAATACTGGGGGCTACCATATATTTGATACAAGCTATACTTCAAGTAATAAAATTAGTGATTAAAAAAATCTATAAAATGATCCTGAACTAATGAAAGTATACAAAGAAGAGCACTTCCTTAAACCGACACAGGAATATAATTATCTGTATATAATACCTTGAGGAAAACGCTTAGCAAATACACCATACTTTAAAAAAAAAAAAAAAAACGAAGAAAAAAACAACCACCACCACCACCACCTAATTCCACAACAGAACAAAATCTTTGTCTAGAGACAAGTAATATAAAGGTTTATTCTGTAAATGACAGATTCTTTTTAAACAAGAGTAAGGTAAAATTGCCCCAAATGAACCTTGGATCCAAGCAAGGATAGACATTTGAGTCTTAATTGTCCCATTGGCTATTGTTTATTTAAAGCCTTTTGATAACTTTACATTCTTGGTAGATATTGAAGTTTGCTCTCTATTCACTGTGGTAGATTTTCCAATAAGAGGCCTCTTTAATACCAAACCAAACTATGGAACTAGAATTAATTAGTATTTATATTTATCTATTTCAGGAATGGCCAACCACATGCGGCTCTTTAGAAGTTAATATGCGGTTCCTTGTATAGGCACTGACTCCGGGGCTGGAGCTACAGGCACCAAGTTTCCAGTGTGCTGGAGGGTGCTCACTGCTCAACCCCTCGCTCGCTCTGCCACAGCCCCTGCCCCTACTCCACCCCTTCCCACCTCCTTCCCAGAGCCTGCCGTGCCCTCACTCCTCCCCCCACCCCCAAGAGCCTCCTGCATGCCACAGCTGATCGGGAGGTGCAGGGAGGGAGGAGGCGGCACTGATTGGCAGAGCTGCAGGTGGGTGGGAGGGTGCTGATGGGAGGCTGCTGATGTATTACTGTGGCTCTTTGGAAATGTGCATTGGTAAATTCTGGCTTCTTCTGAGGCTCAGGTTGGCCACCACTGATCTATTCCAATTCCTTGGCAGAAATATAGAAACATAACTAAACAGATCAATATTCATCTCTCCCATCCGACCCCTTTTTGCTTTTATCATTATCATGGATAGATGAACAGCCCTAGGAAGAAACTTCAGCAAGGTCCAGAAGAAGTGGGCGGGGGGATCTAAAACCTCTAAAGCAGCATACCCCAGTTCTACTATTTCTGCTGGGTTTTCATTCTCTCTATCTGCTGAGGCAGTAGTGGCAACTCCCACACATTCCCTGCCTCAAAGATTTTTCCAATCTAAATAAAGTAAAACAAACACAAAACTACGTAAGACACAGAACAAAAAAGTGAGGAGGTTGTGGCGATCACAGATGATGAGAAGGGGCTGCATGAAGAAGTTGGTTTATGCTCTTATGGGGCAGATGTGATTTAATTCTTCCTAACCCATTCCCAGTAGATAGGGATACCTATTCTGACCCTTAGTCCCTGTGGTGACCATAATTTCATAATTTCCTACAGCTTACACACTGCCTTACTGTGCTTTATATTAGAAAGTTTTCCCTAACATTCAAATTATATTTTCCTTTTTGCACCTGAAGCTACTACTTCTTGGTCTATCCCAGTACAATAGTTGTCTACAACAGGATGTTATAAAGGTTAGTGGCTAATTACGTCTGTCTTCAACCTCTTTTTCTCTAACCCCAAAATGTGGAAGACTGTTCCTGTTACAAGGAGACAGGAACGTGGTTTGCACTAGCATAGCTTTAGAAAGTTCATACACAGTCCCAAGATGTCTGCACTAATTACTCACTTACTTCACATAGCTAAGTCATTATGGTTTGCAAACCTTTTTCAGCAATGGATAAAGAACGTCTCTCTCCCCTACCTAGCCCCTTTGTATTCTAGCTGCAAAAGGTGAACATGAGAGGGCTCCAGAGGTGATCCCAGAAATTAGAGACTAGTAAACCTGACTTCAGTACTGGGCAAACTGGGTGAAACTATAGTAAAGAACAGAATTTACTGGGGAAGACTCAACATGTTTTTTGTAAAGGGAAATCATGCCTCACCAATCTACTAGAATTTTTTGAGGGGGTCAACAAACATGTGGACAAGGGGGATCAAGTGAATATAGTGTACTTAGATTTTCAGAAAGCCTTTGACAAGATCCCTACCAAAGGCTCTTAAGCAAAGTAAGCTGTCATGGGATAAAAGGGAAGGTCCTCTCATGGACTGGTAACTGGGTAAAAGATAGGAAACAAAGGGCAGGAATAAATGGTTAGTTTTCAGAATGGAGAGAGGTAAATAGTGGTGTCCCTGAGAGGTCTGTACTGGGACCAGTCCCATTCAACATATTCATAAATGATCTAGAAAAAGGGGTAAACAGGGAGGTGGCAAAATTTGCAGATGATAACTATCTTGTAGTTTTGTAAATCCCAAGCAGACTACAAAGAGATACAAAAGGATCTCACAAAATTGGGTGACTGGACAACAAAATGGCAGATGAAATTCAATGTTGACAAATTCAAAGTAAAGCACATTGGAAAACATTATCCCAACTATATATATACAATGATGGGGTCTAAATTAGCTGTTACTACTCAAGAAAAAGATCATGGAGTCATTGTGGGTAGTTCTCCGAAAACATCGACTCAGTGTGCAGCAGCAGTCAAAAAAGTGACTAGAATGTTGTGCATCATGAAGAAAGGGATAGATAATAAGACAGAAAATATCATATTGCCTGTGTATAAATTCATGGTATGCCCACATCCTGAATACAGCATGCAGATGTGGTTGCCCCATCTCAAAAAAGATGTATTGGAATTGGAAAAGGTTCACAATAGGGCAACAAAAATTATTAGGAATATGCAACAGCTTCCGTATGAGGAGAGACTAATAAAATTGGGACTTTTCAGCTTGGAAAAGAGATGACTAACAGGGGATGTGATACAGCAGAGGTTCTCAAACTTTTTTTCAGAGACCCCCCCAGAATGCTATAAAAATTCTGCCGCCCACCTGTGCCACAATAACTGGTTTTCTGCTTATAAAATCAGGCGCAGGCATTAGGGGGTAGCAAGCAGGGCAATTGCCTGGGACCCAGTGCCACAGGGGCCCCCCCATGAAGCTACATTTCTTAGGCTTCAGCTTCAGCCCTGAGTGGTGGGCCTCAGAGCCCCAGGTTTCAACCCCATGCAGTGCAGCTTTGGCTTTCTGCCCTGGGCCCCAGCAAGTCTAATGCTAGCCCTGCTTGGAGGCCCCACTGAAGCCTGCTCAGAGGCCCATAGAGGGGCCCCAGACATCTGGTTGGGAATCATTGTGATAGAGGTCTATAAAATCATGACTGGTGTGAAGAAAGTAAATACAAAAGTGTAATTTACTCCTTCTCACAACACAAGAATGAGGGAGTCACCAAATGAAATTAAATAGGTAGCAGATTTAAAAACAAACAAAAGGAAGTATTTCTTTACACAATGCACAGTTAACCTGGGGAAACTCACAACAACACCTGGCAAAGAAGGTCAAGACTATAACAGGGTTCAAAAAAGAACTAGATAAGTTCATGGAGGATAAGTCCATCAATGGCTATTATCCAGGGTGGGCAGGGATGGTGGTCCTAGCCTCCATTTGCCAGAAGCTGGGAATGGGCGACAGAGCATGGATCACTTGATGATTACCTGTTCTGTTCATTCCCTCTGGGACACCTGGCATTGGCCACTGTCAGAAGACAGGATACTGGGCTAGGTGGAACTTGGGTCTGACCCAGTATGGCCATTTTCATGTTCTTATGTAAAATGTCTAGCTCTGAATTTTCTCATATCAGTTTTTATTTTCCAGACCATTTACTTTTATTTTGCTTTCCTCTGAACTCTCTCCAGTTTGGGCTGCCACATTTTTCAAAAGGCAGACAAATTGAATGGGGAACTTTGTGAGGAAGAACAGTGCTTAGTTTTAAAGGGATATTGTTATTAACACGCAATACAGCATTTGTCTTTTATGTAACAATGACACATTGTTTATAATACACTAGAACTGACACCTCATCAATGTTTCTCCATTTTATACCTCAGTGGTGATTTGGCCTCTAAATGTGCAAATATATGCTTTGAATTAGGAGCAGAGGGAGTGAGAGTGTCAGGTACTGGATCCAGGAGAACAGAATCAGGATCTTATGGATGTGGTGGAAGAGCAGGAGAATTGATCAAGATCGGGATGGTGTGGAAAGAGGGATCATTTGGGAAGCATTAGGCAGTAGAAATGGAAGTAGACAGAGAATTATTTTACTCAATCTGAATACATAAAGTGTTCAGATTTGGTTTGGGGGATGAGTGGGTGATCTGAGTTAGTTATTAGCTTGAATATATCAATTCTCTCTAGTGTGGTAGTATCCCTCCATTCTACTCTTGTATGCTTGATAGTTCCTTGACATTTCAGGTCTGCTTGGAAAATTAACCTTAAAATGGTATAATAGGGCTTCATATTTATTTCCCCTCAATTTTGAGATCATATATTCTCATTCTATGGGTATTAGTTGCCAGCCTGGCAAACTTGGCCAGGTTCTGAGAAGCATCATCAGCAAAATTAAGGCTTTGGAAACCAAATTATGGTCTCAATTATACCTACATAACCCACAGTGTTTTCAAACACTGACAATTCCAGTTGCAGCTTGGTAAATAATTCTGTTGATGGTGCACAAGGTGGAACAGAGCGCAGCTCTACAAAGCTAACAGGAGAGTAAAGCAGCAAAAAAACTTTTTTTGTCACTGAAGTACCATATAGGACTCCTAATGCAGAAATCTGTATTCAGATAGTCACTTTTCAGAGTAAAACTACTGTGAATCTAATGAAAGTGACTTTTAAGATCATACAAAATTTTAAGTCTTTCCTCCGAAATATTGCTACTGATTAGTATCATTTCTGAATTTAACCCTCCATTCTATCTCCACCTTGGTAGTTAAACAGGGTTTTGCTGGAGGTCAGACATTTTATAATTTGTTTCTTAATGTGTTTCTACCCATCTCTAGGCCTGCAGACACATACAGCCACTGATTTCCTGTAGACCCTGTATCTGATTTTTGGTGCTTGCAGGTGCCTACATGTCCCTTAACACATGCAAAATTTTTAGATCTTTGAAATAGAGATGCAGTAACATGGAAACTCTTCTGCTTACCAGGCCTTTCTCCAGAAGTTTTACACCATCAGCTGGCAGTGAGTCAGTTGCTGGAGAAGTTAGTTACAAAGAAAAAGGAAGTTGCATCACAGGGCTTTAGTCAGTTGTTGGGTGGTCTGATCCTCCAGCGTTCTGCTCCTTGAGTGCTGCAAAAGAACTGTAAAGCCATTCACATTTGGGAGTATTGTATACCCCCTTTGCAAAAAGGCAACAAATGACACCTCCTGTCAGCTCAGTGTCTAAATATAAAAGATAGAGCTTTCTGTGGCTGAGATGAAAACTAAAGAGACACACTGGGTGTTATTTTCCACTGCCTGATACATCATGCAGTCATTTGGTCCAGTGCAAAGTGGGTATATAGCTATCAGCTCAGAACAATCACCTTTTATACCTACTCAGCACAGGTGTAGATGACTATATTAGATTCAAGGCAGTGGAGAATCAGGCCTCTTAAAAACACTGCTGGTTTATATTCCCCATCCTCTAGGAAATCAGGTGTCTGAAGCCAGTTAGGCTTTTCCATTCCCCCAAGGAACTCCTACTGTTTCATTAAGCTTGATAGGAGGATTGATGACATCTAGTTCAGGGCTTTGGCTGCTCAAGATGAAGTGTTAACTCCTTCCTTGGCAAGTTTTGTGCCTGGCTTATCAGCCCCATGATACTAGTATCCACAGATGTGCTTTTTTTCAATATCGATAGCTTTGATCCATCCACTCCCTTCAAATAAATACAGATACCATAATGAATGGGGAAAATATTCCTTCTGCCTTTAACACTGTGTGAGTGTTCTCTACACCAATGGAGCTTGGGATCTACTTTCACATTAATAGGGTGTTTTCCCCCTTTATAATTCCAGTGCTGCCAAGCGAACACTCAGAAAAAGAGACAAATCCTCTCTTTTGTCTTAATGTAAGCTTATGTATTGTGGGGACCTATTTTGGTATTTAAAAATCGAAATAAGTTCGAGAGTTTTATCACATTTATGCTGCGCTTCTATGACCATTTTGTGGAATGCTATACAAATTTCCATATTCCAGACCAGTGTATTGAAAACCGTGTTAAAATTGTAGGCTATCACTTTAAATTTCAGGGGATTTCCTGGCTCTGTTTGTAGGCTAGGGTAATCCAAGGGAAGCCTGCAATCTGGGCCTAGTAGTCAGTCTGCAGACAGCCAGCTTCCAGCAAGATGAAGTGAATTATACCTCTCTGTTTCAGGGAACAGCCTGCTTTGTCTCTCTGTTTCAGGGTCTTGGGTGTTATTGTTCTGAATTCCAATCAATACATTAGGTTATATTGCAACCTTCCAGCAAAAGTATTTTTGTGTTCTTATCTAATTTCTTTGTGTGTATGCTGAGAACGTTATATAGGTGGGACGTGATGCTTTGTAGAGAATGAATGTCTTTTCTGTATTACTTTTAAATGGGATACATTGTTTGGAATTGAGTTTTTTATGCAGTTTTGGCTCAACCACTTTTTCATTTTTCAGACTATTATGCTTTGGATAAACTTTTATCAATATGCAGATTTTCCATGTTTTTATCATATAAACTGTGTTTTGTATCATGTGGCTTTTCCAAGCTGTTTTATTTATGCAATTACTTTTGGCTGCCGAGTAGGAAGTTATCTAGTGTAAACTATCACTTTGAATTATTAGGAGTTGGCTCTTGTCTGAATTAAACTTTATGGGGCAAATTCATCCCATAAAATTCATAACAGTTTCAATACACCAGGGATAGATTTAGCCCTGTGTTTTTATTTCAGTTTCTTGTTATGAATCACTTGTCATGGCCTGCTGATGTGCAAAGGGGAACTCTTGTCTCATGTAGTGCCTTTATGATGGATAAAGACTTCACTTTAACTGACTCAGGCTTCTTGTCTAGCTTTTGCAAATAACACCAATGTTTCACTGTTCCTGACCAGAATTGCCCAAAGAGGATACAAGGGTTTAAAGGTACCATACCTGCATCTGGGTTAGACCTTTTTAGTAATCCATCTAAACATCATAGGATGTGCTGTTATGATTGAGAGGACTCTGCTTGGCAGTTTTCCTTGAGAGATTTACTTTCTAATATATCTTTGGTTCTCCTATATAATACTCAGCTGAGGCATTTAATCCCCATTGTTTCAGTAGACAGCATTACAGAGAGGTGACGATGAGATAGTTTTCAAAGCTAACACAAGCCCGTAAGAGAGTTGGAAGCTCTGTGCTGAAAGTCTCAGGCCCAGGCCCAATCTGATTGGAGCTTTTTGCTGCCTATCTAGAGTGTGTCAAAAAAATGCCAGTTGTTTTATGCAGGAAACACTGATATTTGGTGTGTATTTTACAAAATTTTCCCTTTTTAAAAATATATATATTTTAGAGTTAGGAAAACTGTTTCAATAAAAGTGTTTGTCCTGGTGGGCTGTTCGAACATAAACAGGGGCTGCTTCAACCGTTGGAGCAGAACTTGGGAGATGCAAAGGCATAAATGAGTTTGCCAAGGTAGCTGAAAACATGCAACTTTGGGCTGGCTTTTTAAAGCTTGGTTGTTTTTTTAACCCAGTTGTGGCCTGTGTGTTTGGTTAAGGACCACATTTTCTCTCTCTCTCTCTTTTTTTCTTTTAATTTGATTGTACCACACCCAGCATTACTGTGACAAACTACACCTGCCCCCATACTCTGCCCCATGCTCTAACCCTGCCCCCCCATGAGTTTTGGGCTGCTTTAAGATCTATTTCAGGCGTGTGGACTTTGAAAATTCTGGCAACCTGCCACTGAGCCGTCCGCTTTAGAGAGTTGTAGCGCACAATCTGCCTCTTGAGGTTTATGGGCTGATTGACTTCAGTGAGCTTTGGATCAGGCCATAAACAGAAATAAAGCTAAAATGTAGAAAGTGTTTAGAGTAAGTGATTTAGATGCACTTGATAAAGCAATGGCTGGGGCGTCCATGTGAACTTTAAAAAGATGTTTGTTTATATACTTGTCAGCTGTTGGATTATGCACAAAGGAAGTCTAAACACTGTACAGATTAGCTGGGCAGATTCATTGTAATACTGTGTGAGTCCTAAAAGTAGTTGTAATAAGGGTAAATCATTGATAAGGAGTTCCCCTCCCCACAGGGATATGTAAATAAATATTCAGTGTTTGAGCACATTGTAATACTTTGCGTGCACATGTGTGCTATTTATTAAAGGGTGATCTGTCTTGCCGTTGAGATTCTCAGTCAATGTTCTCCTGATAGTTTCCTCCCTACTCCTGTCTTTTCTTTAGAACTGTTTGTTTTCAGACTTCCTTTGAGAGCACTCACCACCTCCCAGGAGGCAGTCTGGCTGGGATTGTCAAAGGAGCTGGATGCCCAACTCGCTGAATTTCAGGAGAATAAGTGCCTATTAGCCAAGAGGATCAGGACTGCGACCCCGTGTTCTGGGTGTCCCTAAGCCTCTGACTGCCAGAAGCTGGGACTGGATTATAGGGCATGGATCACTTGAAAATTGCCCGTTCTGTTCGTTCCCTTTGAATCACCTGGCACTAGCGACTGTCAGAAGGCAGGGATAGATGGACCATTGCTCTGATCCAGTGTGGCTGTTCTTAGAATCAGACAATTAACTCTCTGTTAGGCTCCTTTGGAAATCTTGCTCTCTGATCCATGCAGGATCAGACCGTAAAGCAGCAGTTTTTAACCTATTTACCATTGTGTGCCACATATGCAGCTCTCTGTGTGTTATGTGAGCCACATCCACACAATACATATACTACCTATATGGCCCTGAGGATGTCACATGGCTGCAGCTGTCTGTTGATTGAACTGCAGGTTGAGGACCACTGCCCTAAAGACACATATGGATACAGTCTAAGGTGCCAATCTTGCAAACACTTATGGACATAACGTTTTTGCTGATACAGACTAACACAGCTACCACTCTGAAACTTATAGACATGCTTACTTGACTCATGTGAGTAGCCTCATGAGGTACAGCTCATTTAAGGGACATTCTGCACCTTGCAGCCAAAGCACCTAGGTGCAATCAAGGAGCACCCTTGCACTAGATATAAACAGAGAAAGATGTGTTTAGGGCATGCTGGCTACTATGAATTGCAGCCCCAAGTTCCAGGGCATTGGAGTTTGTTTTCTGAGTGTGGGTTGATTGTTCTCTACACAGGGATCAAAAACCTGTGGCTGGCCCTAGTCAGCTGATCTAGGCTCGTGGGGCTTAGGCTCCAGGGCTGAAAAATTGCTCTGTAGGCCAGAGCCCAAGCTTTGGGGCCTTGTGCAAGTGGAGGGTCCCAGAGCTCGGGCTCCAGCTCAAGCCTGAACATCTACCCAGGAATTTTTAGCTCCAAAAGCCTAATCCCCATGAGCCTGAGCCAGGTGACCTATCCCAACTGCAGGGCATTTATCCTTGTGTAGACATACCCTGAGATAAGGGCCTTATGCTCCTTCCCTGACCTGAAGCCTAAAGGAAAGGGGAGAAGCCAATCTGCCTCCTAGAACAACAGATGAACTAGGATGCTGCCTCGGGTTGGTTTGGAGGCCTTCTTAAAAGGGCCACGGTTTTTGTTTGATTTTGACCTTCCCTTCTTTGGATCCTGTACATGGCTACTCACGTGAGTCAAGTTAAGCACGTGCATAAGTGTTTGTGGGATCAGGATCTAAATGGAGACTTCATGAAAAGACTGACTCATGTATGTGTATCTATTATTAAATGGCACTTTGAGGGAACATTTCAATACACTGGTATATCTGGGCCCTCTAGATATTTAGTAAATGAATGAAGCTGAACTTATAGCTTTAGCAGAGCCTTGGATTAGCAGGCAGGTCCCACAAGTAGAAATCCACTCCTCTCCCCCTTCCTGATGGTAGATGGTACAGTGCTACTGTAGACAGCGGAAACTCTTATCATCTCATCTCTTTTTGTTACACTCACCAGTAAATGTACTTTATATGCTCTGAATGGCTTCCTTTTATTAACTCAGTACATAAGGCTGTTGCTTTCACTGAGAACTATAGTCACAGTTCTTGCAGCTTTTTAAAGCTGTTGCATTGGCACTTTACTTCCTGGAGACCCCACCGGTGTCATTTTCTCCAAATTGTTAGCGTAAACATTCTGTAACTTGAGCAAGCCAATTGTGGGTATCGCAGTCTGTTTAGTGCCAACGAACCAAGCCTGGCAAGGGACAGTGCTACTCAGCTATCAGAAAAGGAAGAAATAATCTTTTAAAATGAAATGTTGAGAACTCCCACAGCCAAGGTAACTTTAAAGAGGGACTGGAGGTGAAGGAAATCCCATGTATTTTATCGCTTGGACAAGGATGAGGATTAAGCAATCCTTAAAGAGTCAGTATCCTCAGAATGGATGGAAGGTTGGGCCTGTCATGTGGTACAAAAATGACAAGTTACTTAGCAAATATTTTACAAGTGTGGATTAGCTAGGTGAAAATCAGCCAATACTGGACTAGGTTCTGATCCAAATTCCTATTGGAGTCAATGGGATTCTTGCCTTTGTCAGTGAAAAAAATTTGTGAAAAACCTCACACTGAATCACACCTTACTCCACAGTGGTGGACTGTAATGAAATAGCCTGTTGTAATTGGTGCACATGGGGGACCCCGATTAATCTTGTGGGAACCTCAAATCTGCATTTCTTGATTTCTCTGTAATTAATCTCAAGCCTAACCTGGTGTTAACAGGAAGCCTAGCTATGTACTTTGTATCCAAGCACAAAGGGGAACCTCCGAGAACAGTTTTCCCACCGCTCTTCCAGAAGGGCAGGGTCAGTCACCTCTACAGCAATGTTCTCTCTTTTTCTTTAGGAACCATTAGGAAAGGAATAGATAATAAGACAATAAAGGTCATAATTCCCACACCTTGAATAGTGTGTGCAGTTCTGGTCATCCCGTCTCAAAAAATATACATTAGAGATGGAAAAGGAAAAGAAATGGGTTATAAAAATGATTAGGGATATGGAACAGCTTCCATATGAGGAGAGAGTAATAAGAGATGACTAATGGGATAGAGGTCTATAAAATCATGAGTGGTGTAGAGAAAGTGAACAAGAAAATGTTATTTACCCCTTTACATAACATAAGAACTAGGGGTCACCCAATGAAATTAATAGGCAACAGGTTTAAAACAAACATCGGGAAGTACTTCTTCCCACAACTCACTATTAATCCATGGAACGCATTGCCAGGGGATGTTGTGAGGGCCAAAAGTATAATTAGGTTCAAAAAAAGAATGATAAGTTCATGGAGAATAGGTCCCTCAATGGCTGTTAGCCAAAATGGTCAGGGATGCAGCCTGATGCTCTGGATGTCCCTAAGCCTCTGTTTGCCAGATACTGGGACTGGATGACAGGGGATGGATCACTTTGCCCTGTTCTATTCATTCCCTCTGGGGCACGTAGCATTGGTCACTGTCAGACAACAAGATACTGGACTAGGTGGACTATTGGTCTGACCCAATATGGCCGTTCTTATGTTCCCTGCACTCCACAGCTGGCTCTCAGTGAGTTTCTGTGCTTGAGTGGGAGATATGGGCAGGCCAGGGAATGAGAAGGCTGGACTAGGCCTAGGAAAAACCTTGCATTGTCTTTGCACCATCGAGCTTAAACTAAAATGTAAATTCAGCCAAAGGGTGTCAGTGGTGCTCTCCTTGCAGTGTAGAACACCTCCTACTTCCCACACATCCATGCCCTCCACATAGATCCTAGTGGAGTGCTGGGGGCAGGAGTTGAGCCATATTATGCTGGAGTGTTCTATCAGTGTTAGTGTTGCTAGACAACATCCACAGTATCGCTCAGAAATGTGACAGAATATTTTTCTTCTGTATTTCGGAGAGAATGTTTCTCGCTGATCTGCAGGAGCAGTTCTGTCCTTAATGGAACAAAATCGGACATCTTCCTTCAAGATCTGGACAGTCATTTTGAATGCATCACCTGTGTGTTTTGGCACTGATAGCAGGGAATGCCATGGCTGCAGCTTGTCTCTGGACAACACACCAGGAGAAGGAGTGGGAGGGGATTCTGCTGAGACAATGCACTTTCTGAATTGCAACTGAATCATTTGTGGCTTTGTGCACAAAGGTACAAACATATTTTTCATACCTATGATTTAAAATGTACTTTACCTACAAAGAAGTGTGCTGTTCAAAGAAGACCTTTCCATCTCCTCCTATATGGTATGCATAACCAGCATATTTTCTCCATGCCATTTATGAAATAATCGGACATGCTTTGACGTTTCATAGTTATGTGCTTATCATTGCCTATATTGGAACTAAACCACTTATCTCGACAAGGCCAAAATATGTGACAAGGGCAGAGAAGAAAAATAACAATGCAGGAAGCGCTAATGTTTTCTGTAACATTAGCCTCAAGAGTCAACATTTCTGATACTGGTGATTTACAAGAATAGACAATGACAGTGGTGAGGTTTGAATCTGGTATATGCTGAACAAGGGTAATTCCATTGAAGTAATTGGAGTCTCGCTTTTGCAAGATCAGAAACTCCAAGGGTCTGTAAAGTGGAGGCATGTTTGGATCTCAAATTATTGCTGTTGCTTTTAAAGGATTTAAGGTCTGACACAACCCCTGGTGAAACTGATGGGCATCTTTCCACTGATTGCAATGGGCTTTGAATCAGGCCCTTATATAGAACCTCTCAAAGGAATATTTGACATGGCTAATAACCGACATATAGGAAACATTTCACACACACTCACCCCTCCAAAAACTCAGTGGGGAGAGGAGGCAGCAGACACTGTAACCCTAGGGTAATATCTTGGCCCTATTGAAATCAATGGCAAAACTCCCATTGACTTCAATGAGGCAAAGATTTCACTCTAAGTGCATGAATTCAGACACAAAGGGGCAGATCCTCAGCTGGCATAAGTGATCAGAGCCGCACTGAAGTCAGTAGAGCTATAACAGTAGCTTAGGATCTCCCCCAAAGTTAAGTATAACTTATTTTTAAACTGAGATATCTGAACAGAAAAGTATAGCAGCCAAAACCTGATCATGATAATTCTATTAAAAATAGATTCTTCAATTGCTTTTTCTCTTAAATAAAAGAGTGAAATAATAGAGAAAGAACAAAATAGTTATAACAAAAGCCACTTTTATTTAATTCACAAGTGGCAGAGCCAATACACCTGCACGTGCTATTAAAATATATTATGTATGACTCTATTTCCCTATTTCTTCTGCATCTGGATAGCACAGTGTTTAAGACTGAAAAGCTACAGCAACCCCCTACTGACTTCAATCATCCATTGGTCATTAGGACAATTAAAGAACCTAAGGAATGGGGGGAAAAATATACATGAATTTCTTTCTTATTTTGAAAATTGCGATGTCTCCCCCTTGCCTCCAAATCTCTGGTATATATCACATTTCCCGTAATTGGTATAAAAAGATTCAGATCGGATTTCCATACCTTTAATTGACCTGAGCCAACTGTTTCCAGAATAAACAAGAGCCTTTCCTATCGATTTCAATGGGAGTTGCATCAGACCCATGCATTCAAAAATCATGTGTCAGTCCTCAAATCATTAGATTGTCTTTAAACTCATGAGACTTAAAAAAATAAACAATTAAATTATACCACTTATTTGCACTGTAGTGTCCAGGAAGTGGATCTCTTGTGCAGCATTGCTATGGGTACCCGCATGCCCCACAGTATGCTAACATTTTTATGGCTGACTTAGAACAACGCTTCCTCGGCTCTCGTCCCCTAGTATCCCTCCTCTACTTGCAGTACACTGATGACATCTTCATCATATGGACCCATGGGAATGAGGCCCTTGAAGAATTCCACCTGTATTTCAAAAATTTCCACCCCAGCATCAATCTCAGCCTGGACCAGTCCACACGAGACATTCACCTTCTGGACACTACAGTGCAAATAAGTGATGGTCACATAAACATCACCCTATACTGGAAACCTACTGACAGGCCCAACAAGAAAAATAACAGAACACCACTAGCCATCATGTATGGCCCCCAGCTAAAACCTCTCCAGCGCATCATCAGCAATTTACTACCTATCCTGGAAAATTCTATTTCATCAATCGGATCTCAAATCTCTCTAGTAGCAGTAATCATAATAATATTCATTATCTGAGAAGCATTTTCTTCAAAACGAAAAGTAATAACAGTTGAACTCACAACTACTAATGTAGAGTGATTGCATGGCTGCCCATCCCCATATCACACTTATGAAGAACCAGCCCATGTACAAACCCAAGAAAGGAAGGAATCGAACCCCCTTAAATTAGTTTCAAGGCAATCACATAACCTTTATGTTTCCTTCTTTTTCCATTGATTCTCACTTTTCAATGGGTACTCATTATACCAAACTTGAGCAAAAGTTCATTTCAGAGTAATATCTGCAAGTGTTAATGTAACTTTTTCCCCCTCAACATTTCTTAGGCCTAGCTAGTACACCACAACGTTACTCTGACTATCCAGATGCTTATACCTGGAAAACAATTCCTCACTCTCACAGGCCTTGGGAGGCAAGCCAGTCCTCGCTTACACACAGAGTCCTCCAACCTGAAGCAAATACTCACCAGCAACTACACACCACACCACAGAAACACTAACCCAGGAACCAATCTCTGTAACCAAACCCCATTGCCTTCTCTGTCCTCATATCTACTCTAGCCACACCATCATAGGACCCAACCACATCAGCGGCTCATTCACCTGCACATCAATTAAAGAGATATATGCCATCATGTGCCAGCAATGCCCCTCTGCCATGTACATTGGCCAAACTGTACAGTCTCTACATAAAAGGATACATAGACACAAATCAGACATCAGAAATGGTAACATACAAAAGCCAGTAGGAGAGCATTTCAATCTCACTGGATATTCAGTAACAGATTTCAAAGTAGCCATTCTTTAACAAAAAAACTTCAAAAACAGACTTCAAAGAGAAACTGCAGAGCTATAATTCATTTGCAAACTTAACACCAGCAATTTGGGCTTGAACAGGGACTGGGAGTGGCTGGCTCACTACAAAAGCAATTTTCACTCTCTTGGTATTGACACCTCGCCATCAATTATTGGGAGTGGACCAAATCCACCCTGACTGAATTGGTTTTCAACACTGGTTCTCCACTTGTAAGGTAACTCCCTTCTCTTCATGCACCAATATATGTTTATGCCTGTATCTGCAATTTTCACTCCATGCAACTGAAGAAGTGGGTTTTTTTTGTTTTTTTTTTTTAACCCACGAAAGCTTATGCCCAAATAATTCTGTTAGTCTTTAAGGTGCCACCAGGCTCCTGGTTGTTTTTGTGGATACAGACTAACACAGCTACCCCTCTGATACTGAGATTTTCGCATACCCACATGACTCCAGGTGCTGGGACTTTAGGAAAAACAATGTGAGACGCACAATAAAATCATGTGAATTGACAACCTTGGACCTGCTATGAGGTTTCCCAGCTGAAAACAACGTTCCAGTTAGTTCTCATGCCGTATTGTAGTTACTATCCCAAGTTATATTTCTTCTAGTTCATATTTAATACACATTTTACTAGTAACCTGATTTATCCAATGCAAACAAGTGGCATTTAGGGAGGCAGAATGGAATTATTGTCACTGAGTAAATATCATTTATGTTTCTTTGAATTTTGCTTGAAACATGTTGCCATTGTGCTGTTGTTACTAGCATGCATGCGACTGTGGTGGGGGAGAGATTCAAGGAATCCTCTTCACCTTGCAAAGCCTATGCAAGGGCCTATCACAAATGTAGTCAACAGTAGTCCCTTGGTGCATCCGTAAAGTGCTGGGAAGGTTGCAGAGAAGGTGAGGTCTTGTCCAGAGGCCACTCTAGCTATAGGTGGACCGAGGCAGCAGGGCTGCAGGTTTGACCTGGCTGCTCCTCCATCATGATGGTGGGGGAGGGGGCAGCAACACTTAAAACTTACCTACAGCAGCAGATTGTCTTGAGTGGCCTCTGGTCATGCCCCATCCCACATGTGCCTATGGCACAGATTGTCCACCTCTACGGGAGCGTATTGGATAAACTGAAGGTTGGTGTAGCCTGATCAGTCTTCCTGCACATTCATAGAGAGCTTTGCCCTAAGCAGTGATTAGGCCTATGGCTAAATGCCACCAGTTAGCCCTTTCAGCGAGACTTTTCACAAGCACTTGGCCCCTGCAATCAGGGCCAGCCATTTAAGTCCCTAAATGGGAGCTGAGTTCTTAAATAAGTGTCCACATTTTCAAATGTGCTCAGCGTGCTGAGCACTTTTGAAAATCTGCTCATTGGTGACACAGTGGGAGCTAATGAGTGCTAAACGCTTTTAAAATAGGGTCCCAATTCTGGCTGCTGAGCACATGAAAATGCAGCCCTGAGTATGTGAAAGAAATAAAGAATTGCCTATCTCTCCAGCACTCTCATAGAAAGGACTCAAGATAATTTTACATGCACAGAAGTGTCTTACAGCTATCTATAGTAATTCAAATAAGCTTCGGCCACAATGAGCATCTCTTAATAAATCACTTTCTACATGAATGCAGCCAGGCTGAAGTTGCATTTTACTTACATTTCCTTTTAATGTCATTAGAGAGAGTGCAATGATGAAGTCAATGTTTTGACTCCACAGGGACCATAGCAAGATGTTATATGAAAAAATATGTAATTAAAAATGCTGGACAGCCAAATCTTTGATCCTGTAATTGAGCTCTCAAAGCCATAAATTTCAGGTGTCACCTTTAGCATTTCCAGCAGTTCATCTGAAAAAGAGATAGTATATTTATTTCTACCTTACTTTTCTCTTCGTTCACATAATAGAAATAATTGGAAAGCTACAGAGTGTAGACCACTAGTGATACAATAAATATTGCATAAAATATCGTAGGTCTGTGGCAGGGGCAGAAAATAAGTGCAGTTCCCAGTAAATCTTAAGTTAGGCACAGCACTTGGCCAATACTGCTTCTGTGACTTGCAGCAGAACAATATTTCTGTATCCTGCATAGATGAATTTAATGAAGTGTTATGTCTATAACTTTCATAGGTACATAGCTCAGTGAGAGCCTTTCCTTTTGATAATTGCTGGTGGTCTGCTTACTTTATTTTTATAGTACATTTTGCGGGCCAATATAAATTGACCTTCGTTAATTTATGATTAGGAATCTCCAGCTTCAAAGTTGACACTGTGACATCCATAATATTGTCATAAACTGAGGGTCTAGAGTTATTATGTACTAACCACTTCTGCCTCAGCACTGAAATAGCTGCTAGGCTTGCACCTTGTCAACGGGTCCAATTGTATTAATTTAACCTCCCCCCACAATGTGAGAATACTTTGACTATTTGTCCAGATAATTAAAGCTGTTTACCTTGTGCCATGAAAGGCCAATTGAAATAGATTGTGAACCTTAACCTAGGGAATGTTTAAGATTTCTGCTGCTTGTTACTGGCAAAAGATGCATTTTAACACTAGCATACTTATTTTATCATTAGGAGCACACTGAAATAGGTACAGCGATCCCTCTTGAAAAAGGTGATCATGATGTAAATTGTGCTGCAGAAATACAGAAAGCTGTCAGCTATTTCATGAGCTTGCCCAGAGCCTAGAAATAAATTATGCTTTAAAGAAAGGTGCAGCATTCACTGACCTTTATGTAGTCAATGGAAATCTGTTAACAAAAATAAATATCCACATTTACACCACTTAGCTGAATGCCCAAATTAACCTCATTAGGGGCATCCAAGCACATTGTAGATCACAGTGATTTTTTTAAATTCAGTACTGGGTGGGTCTCTATGTTCATTTTCAGTATTCTGAGTGTGCTGCACAGCTAAGATATAGGCAGGCATGCTGAAAAGCCTTAGCAATTTATTCAGTATGGAAGAAGAGTGAAACTCACCTCTTCCATGTGACCATATGGCTCGTACCAGTGCTGATCTGCAAGGCTACTCAGTTTGCCACTTTATGATCCTAATAAATACTGGAACTTTTGGGGTGCAGTCAGGAAGCCACCATCTGAGGGGCAGCAAAGCTGGAGACTTGCTCAAAGGAGTGTGGGAAAGGTACAGCATTATTATGTTGTGGTGCAAATCAACGCTGTACTAGCTGCTTTACCAAAAGAGTAAGTGACACATTTCTACTTTGTGCCCTGATCATTACCTTGCTGCTGAATTGTGTGCCTTCAAACCACTTGTTGTATCTAGCTGTTGTCTCTTGTCTTAGTCCCTGCCACAAAGAGTTTACAATCCATCTTACTGTTATGTTTGTGCAGCATCTACACCAGGCATCAGCAACCTTTGGCACATGGCCTGCCAGGGTAAGCCCTCTGGCAGGCCAGGCCTGTTTGTTTACCTGCCGCATCTGCAAGTTTGGCCGATCGCAGCTCCCACTGGCTGCAGTTTGTCTTTCCAGGCCAATGTGGGCGGTGGGAAGTGGTGGCCAGCACATTCCTCGGCCCACACTGCTTCCCGCAGTTCCCAATGGCCTAGAGTGGCAAACCATGGCCAGTGGGAGCTAAGATCAGCTGAACCTGCAAACGCAGCAGGTAAACAAGCTGACCCAGCCCACCGGGGGCTTACCCTGGTGGGCCATGTGCCAAGGTTCCCAGTCCCTGTTTTGGGATCTCCTGGTGCTACTATAATACAGATAATAAAAGCAATTCTTGTCCCAAGGTTCTTGTGACCTAATTATGAAAATGATGCAACAAACTCTGGGGGGAACAGGAGGACAAGAATAACAGCAATAAGATGGTGTGATTACGTAGTTTTTGATCTGGGCTTTTGTGGATGGCTCCAATTTAGCCAATTTGATTTTTCTGCTTAATTGCTCAGTCTTATCATGGGCTTTGTGGAAGAAGTGAATGGTTTGAATGAGAAGTGGCAGGAGTTTCTCCAATGGGGATTAGGTGTGAGGTCTGTGCATAGGGATGGCATGGAAGGAGGTCTATATAATCTAAGGACCTGTCTCCACAGGAAAGCTATACCAGTATAAACTAAGGTGTCAATTTAAATGGCTGTAGTTTAACCAGTATAACTCTACTCCAGTATGAGTGCCTTTGTTCAGGCTAGCTTATGTCACTTTGGAAGAGATTTAAACTAAACTAACAGCCAGTACAATATCAGAACTAGGGTGTCCATGTGGAGAGTTATATCAGTGTAAATGTAGCAGTTTACTCTACCATTGCAACTGGTAAAACTCTCTCCTGTGTAGATAAGCCTTAAAACCTTGCTCAGGTGCCCAATAATTGAGTTTCTGTCCCTGTCTCAGGCACAATGCTTCCTGGGGCATGGTCGCACCACCACCCCTCTATACTCAGGCCTGCTGGGTGCAGGGGCAGGGGGAATGGAAGGGTTCTAATGCTCTTGTCCTTGCCACTCACTTTGAAGGGGCTGGTGTGGATAGCTTTGTGTGGTCCTGGTGTCTGGGGAGGGAGCACACTGTATCTGCTCCTGCACACATGTGGAAATGAGGAGAGGGTCCCTGTTACTTTGCCTCCATCTTGTGCACCAGCGCAGGGCTAGGCTAAATTATGCTTTCCATGAAACTAGTCTTATCTGCCAATGAACTTACCAGAGAGCACAAGACCTGAGTTTGGTTTCCACTCTGACAGCTATGGCAAACACTTAACACCCCTCCCGCGCACCCCCCACCTCCAAAAAGAAAGTGTGTGTGTTTTTTTTTTTCTTGTTCCTTCAGGTAACGTTGCCCAAACTTCCAAAAGACGAGCCTCCCTGAAGGAGAATAAACCATTCACATCTCCTTCAGCTCCACTATGTGGTGTTAAAGGCCTATAAATATGAATTTAGACATCTTCCACCCCCTCCCTACTCTTTCACAGCCCACACCACCACTCCCTTTGGTAAACACTGGTGAGGACCTTCGTAATGTATTTTCTCTCCTTTCCTTCTGAAATGATAGGCCCCGCAGTCCCAATAGTTCCCCTCATCCCCCACCCCCAACCATTTGTGTAAATAACCTTTGAACTGTGCAGCCACCACTGCCCAGTTTCTCACCCAGGACTGTTGTGAAATAACTAGTTCCCCTAGAGGGCAATTACATGGGCAAAGAATAAGTGAAAGCAAGACACTGTTGGATTATTTGGATATTTAAAAAAAATAGGAAAGAAGAGTCTGAGGATAGTGAGCAGGGGAAAGAAACTGTGTAAAGAGTGGTGGATCAAAGAAAGGGATAAACGGGGAGAGGAAAGGAAGGAGGGAATGTGGGACCAAGGAGCAGGAAGAGCAAGCTGAAGAACACAAGGAGAAGGAGAGAGACACCGAAAGGTCTGAAGTAGAATAGAAAATTTGCTTACACAAAAAACAAAACAAAGGAAAGAAACAGGTAACCGCACATGGAGAGAAACTCAAGTGAAGAGAGAACGAAAAGAAAGGGAGAGCAAGTAATTTTTTTTTTAAGAAAGTTTGTTGAGAAACTATTCAGACATACGAATATTTGATTTATAAATGACTATCCAGCAGGAGGGAGTAGGAAACCTGCTTTGTTGATGGGAAATGGCTATAGAAGTCTGGTGTTGCAGGGGATTGGGAGGAGTTGGTTTTAGTTTATCAGAGGTTGTTTTTTTCTTTGTATGTGTTTACGATTTTTAAGACCAGAAGAGACCACCATGATCATCTAGTCTGACCTGCCCATTGTTGGCAACAGAACCTCATCTACCCACTCCTGTAATAGAGCCATAACCTCAAATGACAATTTAAAGACTTCAAGTTAAAGAGAATCCATTATTTACTCATGCTCCATGCTGCAGAGGAAGGCAAAAAAACTCTGAGGTTCTTTGCCAATCTGACCTGGGGGGAAATTCCTCCCTGACCCCAAATATAGCATATTGGCAAGACCCACCAGCCACACACCTGGGAAGAAATTAAAAGTAGTAACTCAGAGCTCTCCTCATCTCCAGTTGTTGGAGATATTTGCTACTAGCAGTCACAGATGGACCACGTGCCTTTGTAGGTAATCTCATCATACCCCTCCATAAACTTATCAAGCTCAGTCTTGAAGCCAGTTAAGGTTTTTGCCTCCACTGCTCCACTTGATATTCTGTTCCAGAACTTCATTACTCCAATGTTTAGAAACCTTTGTCTAATTTTAAGCCTACAGTTGCTGATGGCCTATTCATATCCATTTGTTCTTGTGCCAACATTGACCTTAACTCAAATAACTCCTCTCCCTTCCTGGTATTTATCCCTCTGATGTATTTATTGAGAGCAATCATATCTCCCCTCAGCTTTCTTTTGGTTGACTAAACAACCCAAGCTCCTTAAACCTCCTCTCATAAGGTAGGTTCTCCATTCCTCTGATCATCCTAGTAACCCTTCTCTGCAGCTGTTCCAGTTTGAAGCCATCTTTTTTAACCATGGGAGACTAGAAGCATGCACAGTATTCTAGTTGAGGTCTCACCAGTGCCTTGACCAATGGTAATAATGTGACGGGATCCCCAGGGTGCTGCCTAGGACTGTGGGGACCGCTTTGCTCCCTTAACTCTCCAGCCTGGGCTGTATCTCACAATGCTTTGTTAATGACAAGCAGCAAACCCCTCCAGGTGCTGTTATCACTCAGCACAACTGCATGTGGAGCCCAACACCCAACCTGATTGCATGAGTGGAAACTGGATAAACACGAACCTTTGTAAACCTGAGCAGATTTACCAAACACTTCAGGCAAACTCACTGTTAAAGATAAACAGTAAAACAAGTTTACTAACTACAAAAGATAGATTTTAAGTGATAGGCAAAAAGTCAGTGATTAGCAAAATAAAATAAGTATGCAGTTTAAACTCTCAACCCTATTAGTAGACACACAGTTTTCACCCTTGAAACCTGGGCCAGTCTCCTCTGTTGGAGTCTTCAGTCTTCTCAGTGTCCTTGCTGCTCGCAGCATAGATGTGGGGAGGAGAAAAGGCCAAGCATGAGGCTACTGTGTTCTGTTTTATACCCTTAGTCCATGTGCTTGGAGAACACAAGTCCAAGTACAGCTGGTGGGCATTGCTGAGTCCCCAGGCAAGGCTGAGCAATTCCCTTGGTGTGGCCTTATGGAGGTGAGTCATTGAATTGTAACTCCCTTGCTGGACAATGGCTATTGATGGTTGTTCAACACCCACCCGGGCGCTGGCTATCCCCCTAGTTATTGTCTTTGTGGAGCTAGTACCTGGGCATTTCCCAAACCCACAGCATATTTTAGTGACAACCATACAACATAATCTCATAACTTCTTATGCATTAACGATGTACATACTGTATTTAGATGGATCAGTGGGTTTTAGCAAATCATAACCTTTCCCATGATACCTTAGAAGGTATGCTTTATATGCAATATAAACACATACAAATGATGAATATGGGATTTACAGGGCTCTCCCCTGGGGTGTAGAAAAATATTATTTGTGACATTCTCTCAACTAGAAATACCTTGCAGTCTAAGAGCTCATTAGCCTTTTTCCACAGCTGCATCACATTGGCCACTCAGTCATCCTGTGAACAACCAGTACCAACACAGTGTTGATGTGGTGGCATTTGGAAAGGCTTTTTTCATGTTTGTGTTAATTTGGTTGCACATTGTTGGTATTTTAACAAAACGTTCAGATAAATATTATGTAGATATATTATTTGTTTTCATGAAAACTTTTGTTATGCACTATATTTCAAATCTTCCATTAATTGGGAAATTGCACCAGGTGTTTGAAAACTTTCCAGATGACCTTTCCCAGTTAATTTTTTGCCCCTCCCTCTATTGAAGCTCCCTATATTTGTTTAGCTGGCTGCAGATTTAATCAGGCATCTTGATCTGCATCTTCTCTGTCTTCCTGACCATTTGAAAAACCCCGGGGGGGATGACTTAACAGTAAATAACTAATAATAATAATTAATAATGTTAAAAAGCTGCTGCTAGTCAGCTGATCTTTCTGCTAAATGAGTCAGCAAAAGGGGAGGGGGAGGGAGTTTTCTTTCTCCTGACATGCAGAACTTGCTTTTCTGCTGCAATTAACCCTTGAAAAGGATAACATTTTTAGTTAAAAGCATGAACATCTAAAATTAATCTGGATGGATTACAACTCAGGTTAAACTTGGTCTCTGCTTCACCATTTCTTAATACGTAACCATGAAATATCACCCCACAATTGAGTGGAAATTTTTGATTTTAAAATAAATAAAACCCAACAGGAACAAAAAGCAAGAGTAACATGTAATTGTAAATTCTTCCTTCCCCTTTGTATTTGTAAAGTTTAGTTAACATGAAATTAAGAATCAGAATGAACTTCTGCTACATGAAATGTATTAGTTAGGGTAAACTAAGGAGGTATCCTCTCTATCCTCAAAAGACCATATGGTGAAGAAGTATGTAATTCCTCATCAATGGCTTGCTGGCAATAATGGAGTCAGAATGAAGACTGAACTAATTTTAGATCACATCTGTAAGGAAATGGATTCTACCACATTTTTTGTGCCATACAATTACTGCAGTTTTAAACTGTTAACACCTTACAATGAGAAACATTAATGAATTATTTCTTTTTCATTCATAGGGCCAAATATCTGTCCTTTGATACATTCACGTGACTTCTGTTAAGTTAGGTGGAGCTGAACTCAGAATTTGACTCACAGTATTTGAAAATTTTGAATATGCTGGCCTGAAATTCTGCCTCCATCCTCCTTTGTACAACCTTATTTGGGTCACCGGAGTTGCCTGCCAGTCACAGGGGGCAGAATTTTAGGCAATATTCCTAGTTAGTATCTGTTTTTACAAACACCAATCATTAAACATAAGATTTTTTGATCAAGTTCAAACTATTGCACATTATAAAGAGAAAATATATATCATAGAATATCAGGGTTGGAAGGGACATCAGGAGGTCATCTAGTCCAACCCCCTGCTCAAAGCAAGACTAATCCCCAGACAGATTTTTTTTTCCCCCTAGATTCCTAAATGGCCCCCTCAAGGATTGAACTTAAAACTTTGGGTTTAGCAGGCTAATGCTCAAACCCTTCACCCCCCATATGTGGTTGGCATTTGAATCTAGACACCTCACTTGAGACCAAGACCACCATGGACTATGTGGTGTCATGCGTTGGCACAGTGTTTGCCATGTCTTCTTACAATGGTTGGCCCACATAAGGGAATAAAAGCCAATTGCTGTAACTAGCTAATGGAGTGATACAGGTCCATGATTTCCATAATATGATACGGATCCATGATTTCAATGGTCAAGGTCCCATGTTCAGACCCCACTGATGACCCACAGAAATGGCAGCCTGGAGCAGGGCTTGAAGTCTGCTGTGCAAGGGATGAGCTTTTCCTAACAAGGCAAGCACAGAGCACCCTGACGCAGTGTGTGTCATGTCTTTCTCTAGTGGTCAGTGCACATGACAGACTACAAGCCTATTGTGTCTACCAGTTCCTGGTGCTGGCAATAGTCAGAGGGGAATGCTTATAATACTGAAGATCCCCAGTTCAAGTTCTGCTAATGAGTGAGACAAAGGGTCATGACACTTGCACTCGTGTACAGGGCTTGTGTTGGAGCTCAACGGCTGTGAGCTCTCTGCTCTATGCACACAGGCAATTGTTATATTAAGTGGCTTGGTACTGTAGAAATGAGAACAGAAAAAAGAACACTGTACTCAGTTTATACCTATTTCTTCTGAAGGGAAGTAGATCCTCTGCAGAGAAATCCTTGGGACAGCTTAGAAAGAATTATAGTAGCACTTTCCCACATCAGTAATTTTCATGAGGTGTATCTGTTTCTACAAGCACTGCATATCACTGGTGCACTAAGGAGGACATGTGCTCTTTGGGGTTCCTACATGGACCAAGTAAATACACACGTGTACTTTTATCTGATTCCTGCATTGGTTTCCATACAATTAACTTGTAAAGGAGTCGGACTGACTAGAAACACTCTGTGTTACTAATTCAGAGAGATGCATCCTAGGTCTAGAAGCTAGCACCTTCATTATGACAGAAAGTGGCAGAAGAACAAAGTGGACACAGGAGCTGTTCAGTGGGGTAGTAGAAGCAGAACAGAAAGGTGGGAAGGGCCAAAGAAAACATTCAGTGATGTTTGTGTATAGGGAAACTTAAAAAAAAATTGCATTTTTCAGAATATACTGTGATGGATCTGCTAAGTGCGACACTATGATTGTCATCAACATTCCCTTCCTCCTGGCCAGGCAACTGCTTAAGTGCCTGCAGCCAGGGGTGGCTGTAGACATTTTGCCGCCCCAAGCACGGCGGCATGCCGCGGGGGGCGCTCTGCCGGTCGCCGGTCCCATGGCTCCGGTGGACCTCCTGCAGGCATGCCTGTGGAAGGTCCACTGGAGCCATGGGACCAGTGGACCCTCCGCAGACATGCCGCCGAAGGCGGCCTGCCTGCCACCTTCCCGGCGACCGGCAGAGCGCCCCCCACGGCATGCCGCCCCAAGCACGCGCTTGGTGTGCTAGGGCCTGGAGCCGCCCCTGCCTCCAGCTATGTTAGGTGTAGGCAATCTGTCCTTTTCCTGCCAGCCCTAGTAAAATACACTCTCACTTTAGTCAAATATAAGTGATTATTGGGACCTACCGTGGCTAGTGCCTACAAGATCTAGCCACTGAACTGCCTTCACTGCTTGTCTCAGAGTCATAGTACGCCTGGCACACTACTAGCACCTGAGAGGTTTGGTATACTCCAATCACTCAGCAGCAGTAATAATTACAATACCCAATGATCAGTAAACAGCCCCTGAAATTCCCTTCACAACTGCCCCAAACAAATATTTCCTTCTCTGGTATTTGCAGAGCCCTTTTGAAATGTGTAGGCACTGACCAAGGAAGCAGGAGGGGAGGCTCATCTGTATTAATGGTCCAGTGCTGGGGAGTGCCGATGGCCCTGATTCTTCTTTGCACCAAGTCCCTTTTCTACTGTTCTGCTAGGGAATATTGACCTCAAAGAGTGTGTGAAAAAGTTATGCATGAACTTGCAGGCCTGTTTACACCAGATAAGTGGCATCAAGGGACCTTATTGTAACTGAGAAACAGGCCTGTATATGTACGTAGCTAGAAAATAGCTAAACTGCCAGTAGCTAGTACGTGAGACTACGTTCATGCATTATGTAGGTCCATCTAGTGAAGTGTATTGCTGTTGTACAGTGTAAGTGACTTAGTCTCTGCACCTCTTAACAATAAAGCAGTAAACTTTTGTAGCCCAAGGTCCAGTGTGCTTCAGCAGCAGCCATGGGAACTATAAATTGTGGACTACAAACAGTGACGTTGGGAGAACTTCCTGGTTCCTGCCAGGCAGTACCCTCTGCCCCTCCCAGCAGGAAGTTTCAGCACTGACTGAAGCTGGGAGCACAAGGCAAGCAAACAGAGAGGAGGCTGCTGGACTGTAATCCTGTTCTATGTTTCTTACAGAATAAAACTTTGTTCCTGGTGGTTTGTCTGAGTGGATTTGATCTGAGGTGAATACACACTGACACACAACACAGAGCACACGGAGAAATTTCAGGCTCAGTATCCCAAATTTGTGTAAAAAGCCACAACACAGTCTTATCCTGTCTTGAACAATGTGATCTTGGGCCAGTGGACAGGAAGGGGGCCAGACTACACTTTGCAGGCCTGATTTTACTTTCAGATACACCTGTTCAATGTTGTTGCTCCCCACACCCTCACCATAATTTGACTTAGCCCGGGTCTATATTAGCGGGGGGGGGGGTCGACCGAAGATAAGCAACTTCAGCTATGCGAATAGCATAGCTGAAGTCAGTATATCTTAGGTTGATTTACCTGGCCATGAGGACGGCGGTGAGTCAACCGCTGCCGCTCCCCCATCAACTCTGCTTCCGCCTCTCGCGAGCTGGAGTTCCAGAGTCAATGAGGAGTGTGATGGGGGATCGATTTTATCACGTCTAAACTAGACGGTGGGTAGTGAATGAAGACCTGCCCTAAGGGAAAGTTTTAGTTACTGATATACATAAAGGACTGATCTTGTATGATTAGTCAGTATTTGAGAGGCAGGCAGAATGATATAATGGTGAGTAGATGAGACTCGAAGTCAAGGGAACTTGGTTCTATTCCAGACTCTGCCACTGAGTTCCTGAGAGTCCTTGGACAAGTCACTTAGACTTTTTTTGGAGACCCAACTTCAGCCATTTTACATTTCTCATATCAGGCATCCAGAAAGAAAGGAACTAAAATTATTAGACACATTTGCAGATGTGGGCTTTAACCTCTATGCTTCTGTTTATCTATACAATCAGCATGTGTTCCTAAAATGATGATACCTACTCATCTTTATAAAATGCTTTGAAAACCTTGGATGAAATTGCCAGATAAATTATTATTATTGATAATCGATAGTGTAACCCTGCTGCCAGCTGGTGATGGCAGCAACAATTGCTAAGTTCAATATCTCTTGCTCAACCCTACAAAACAGCACTAGCATGAGCCCCAGCCCAACAATCTGAGAAAACTAAATACCACTCCTGGGAACCTTTAGGAAGCAATACTGCCCCACTCACAAGCACTGAGTCTATGTATAACAAAATGAAACTTTTCTCAAGAGCAGAAGGAAGTTGGAATTAATTTTGGGAAAAACATTGCAATAGTGATTCAAAAGTATGCAAACCATAAGAAAACACTCACCCCACACTATCTTAGGCAGTAGTCCTTTGCCTCAGTTTCCCACCTGGCAAGGTGAAAGTCTAACAGAGATATGTCCCTTTAACATGACCCTCCACTTTCTCTCTACTGAACCCTACTCATATTTGGTTGTCCAAGGTCAGTGAGATCCCAGAATTCAGAGGTGCATTCGCATAGGTTCACCTCCCACCCCGAAAGGACAGAGTTGAGCAATACTGTTGTGACTGCTGCCGCTAGCTACAATGCTATGTTCTGAGGTTCCCCCACAAGCCGGTTTTTAGTGATTTCTGCTCATAGTGACTTTTCTGGGTAGTAGGGAACCTTTCTGTGGCTGCATCCTGTGTTCCGTGTTTCATCACACCACTATCCTCCCAGCAGACCTAAGGCTCAGCCACTAGCTCTGTTCTTCAGTGTTTTCAGCTCTAGAGATCCCTAAGAAGAAACAGGGACTCTAACTTTAGTCTGATCAGCTCTGCTTTTAAACATTGGGTATCTAGGATGCTTTAAACAGAGTCCTCACCACCAGCTAGGACCACCTGCCCCCACCCCTGCTGACTTTCACTTGGATTTGGCATCTTGCTACCTCCTGCTCAGCAAGCGAGGGTAAGGGTAGGATGACCCCACCCCCAGGGCATATTAAATACACTTCAGCTACCCATTAGTCGTGCAATGAAGATGCCATTTCATACCTTTATGTTCAAGACTAAAGTGAATTTTACCCCAAAACAGCCACAAATGATGACTATGGCAAAGCAGGTCTTTCTGATCATGTAGGCCAAGTAAGGGCATCTATATATGTAGTCTGCTCCCCCCTGTTCATCAATAGAAAGCAGGGGAGAGATCACTGAGACCACTGACTTACCAGAGTATCTATTATTGCCACTCAGAAAATAAATAATATGCATTATATTGTTACATTAATTAGCATAGTACTGGAGAATTGGAAGGCAATAAGCTCCAGTGACTAGAGCCAGGAGAGTTTCTATTCCTGATTCTGCCACTGATTTACTGTGTCACCTTAGGCAAGTCCCCTCACAGCTCTAGGCCTCTATTTCTCCTTCCACCCTTTGTCTGTCTTGTCTGTTTAGATTGCAAGCTTTTCAAGGTAGGGAGCCTCTCTAAGTATAAATCTGTGCAGCATCTAGCACACTGAGGCCTTGATCTGGGCTTAGGCCATGAAGCACTACAATGCTAGACAATAAAATGTGTTTTAAATAAAGAATTGTTTGAGGACAGAGTGGAGTCAGGTGTGTACAGAGCAGAGAGGGAAGAGAGAACTGGTGGGTAAAAACGTGCTTCAATATGATCAAAAGCAATAAAGCTTCTACAGCAAAGTGCTGCTGTCATGGGATCCCCTTCGTGCTGATTAAAGCTGAAGCAAGAGGCCCATATTGTTGCTCTAGCCAACATAGCTGCTCTCAGTTATTACTAATCTTTCCATGGTTCCAGGAGTGCTGACACAAATCCAAAAGAGTTTTTAAAAAGGCAACCACACAGCTGCAGCCCAAGAAAAGATAAGGGCTATAAGCTAAGTCAGAATTGGTCAAGCCTCCAGCTTCACTGCTTACTATAGGAAATATGACTGTAACTGGAAAAGTTTTAAGCTGTATCTCAGCAGTTGGAGCAACTGAAAATCCCGATAAACATAAGTTAACCCTGCTTCTTACATTTTCAGTTACTGATCGTTTGTAATTTATTTATCTTGCCTGTGCATAGTCGTTTAGCCAAATGATGGCATCTTCAGTGGTGTGATGCAGTTCTTCTAGGCCACTGCTGAACCTAGTGAACAGGCGTTCATCGACCATGTGCGTCATCGACTGTTTTGCGCTGCAGCTGCACAAAGGGCTGTCACAAAGGCCTCAGTGATACTGGTTGGCTGCACAGAGACCTTGCCCAGTCCGGAACCTGTTCAACAGAGACCACTGATGACAGGGCAGGTCAAAACCAGGTGGGCAGATTGTGGGGTCAATGACAAGGGACTGGTTGGGGATTATAACAGATATCCGTTCCTCTCGCCAGAGTGTTTCTGCCCTAACATCCTGGAGCGGTGGATGAGACCATAATGGGTGACATGACAGCAAACGTGCAGCTGGTGGTTTAAAAGGGTCATTGTGCAGCGCCAGGCTTCTGTTGATGTGTACTATCTCCAGTAACTTGCCAGTGGCAACCTCTTATCTGATATGAGGAGGAGCAATATTGCTCAGAACTGGAAGCCATGGGTGAAGTTGGACGCAGAGTGCCGGAAATGATGCGCATAGCGGCATGTAACAGCATATCCACCAGTTTTGTGTGTGACAATCGACTCCATACTGGTGCTCAGTACTTCGCCACAGAATACAGGTGGCAAGAGCTGATGTCCGCAAAGTTGGAGCACGAGCACCTGATGATGAACCTGCGAACCTACCACTTTGCTAAGGAGATTGTTGTGTGTCTTAACTTTAGCTGCTGTCTTCTTCAGGTGGGCATGGAAACTTAGTGTGTAGTCTAAGGCATCACCTAGATAGACCAGTTTTACTTCATGCTTCACCTTCTGACCATTCAGATAAACATTCAGTTCTTGGGATGTGCTAGCGTGATGAAGAAGGAACAAACTGGAGACTGTTTTTATGACGCTTGGCTGGAGGTGCCAAGTCTTACTGTAGTCAGCTAACTTTATCATGTCCTGGTTTAAAGTGGCATCAAACTCGTGAAATGTCCGGGCTGGGTACTGCAACAGATGTCATCTGCGTAAATGAATGTTCATGACTCTGTTGTTGGCAGGTCATTGATGTAAAGGTTGAACAGGGTTGGAGAAAGCACAGAGCCTCTGTCATCTCCAAGCACTTGTCTTCTCCCCCATATGGACTATGAACTACCTATCACAGAGGAACAGTTCAATGATGCCTGTGACCCAAGGTAGCAGGACCCATGATATCTTCACGAGCAGGCCAGTGTGCCATACCATATCATACACCACTGTTAGATCGATGAAAACAGCACCTGTTTCCAGGTTTCTCTGTAAATCATTTTAAACGAATGTGGTCAGCATGTGCTGTGGCCTTAGCAAATGCAAGCTTGGTCAGGGCTCATAATTCTCTCCATGTTGGGTAATATGTGCTGCGCTGTAGGACCAAGCTCTCCAATGCCTTGAAGCACACTGACAGTAATGATATGGGACGATAGCTTGATGCTTGACTTGCATCCTTTCCAGGCTTTAGGAGGCCAATGACTTTTGCAGTCCACCATATCTTCAGTAGCCTACCTTCACTGATGACCCTGGTAAAGAATTTCACAAGCCAAAGCCGAGCACAGGGGCCAGAGTTTTTCAGGAATTCTGGAGATGTGTTGTCTGGGCAGCTTCTGATATGGTGTACATATTTAAACATACACCGTTTGTTCCTCACTTGTGTTCGTGCCTGTTTCTCCAAAGGTGCTCTGGCCACTTTAAGTAGGTGTCCAGCTATCTGCTTGGGTGTCACTGAGGGTTGGCAGAGTGCAGGTGGCTGCTACAAAGTGTTGGAGCAGTCTCCAACATTTGCGGCTGGAGCAGGTAAAGCTCATCTTCTCAGTTGTCTCCTCCCATCTGGCTCAGTGAGCAGTGTCCAATGACAGAATCAGATGGTTAGCAACATCTGGGTCACCAGATGCCTCATACTGCTCGAGCAAGACAGCGCTCTCCTCGTCGAGACCAGGGATGTAGACCAGGCGGCAACCGCATGGGATGGCTCCGCAGGCTGCTTTGTAAATAGCACCACAGAAGCAACAGTAGGTCTCATTTACAGAGGTATGCCGGGCTGGTGTTGTCACCACACTATTTTCCAGCGCTTCCTGGTATTTTTCCTAGTTGGTCTTTCAGAAGTTCCACCACTTCTTTCTGTAAGTCTTGACAACTGGGGGCTGTTGCCCGATATGGATCAGCGATGGTCTGTGTTGGCTGCGTAGAAAGTTATCCAAGACTCAGCATGTTGCTGGCTGAGGATGGCCATGAACTGAACTGACCTGGCCCCGCACAAGTCAGGAGAGTAGTCATGATCCCATCTAGAAGAATGGAACCTGCCTTGATGCTTAGCATCATGAATAAGGGCGAGATCATTTTCAGATGCCCAATCTGCAAGTTGTTTGCTGTCCGTGTCAACCTCTTTATATCCCCAGTCTGTATGAAGGCTGTTGAAGTCTCTGACCTAGATAGCTGGGTGTGGCAGGCTTGGTAGAACCTGTTGGTTCCAGCTGACGCTTGTAAATATTTGCCAGCCAGAAACCGACAACCTGAATGACATCACAGAATTAAATATACATCGGCTGAATGTTTGTTCTGATATTGCAGATGCCATGTGTGGCTCGGCCGTGCCTTGGATGAGACACATGGCACAGCAGGTCGAAGCCATTGATACTGTAACATTCAGCTTCAGCGGTTGCCGCGTGTGTCTCTTGCAAGCAAATGATGTTGATAGTATGTTGATGAGCAAGAACACCAAGTAAATCACGCTTGGCAGCCAATAAACCCTCCACATGGATTTGTAACACGTGTAGAGCTGGACCCACGACATAGAAGTCATCAGGCTGCATTCTGGGGTTGTCTGTGATAACAGTGCTGGGATTCATCGAGCCGGTGCTCGTGGAATTCGTTGAGCTGGTTGGATCATTAGCTTCCCTGACTGCTGTCAGGTACTGGCAGGTAGTGTGACGAGGACGCTGATCTACTGCATTACATAGAATAAGAAAAATGAAGTTACACCAAACACTCTTGCCATTATCTTTCCATCAACTGCCAGAGCCTCATATGTTGTGTGCCAGAGTGGGAACACATGAGGGGGCAAAATACCGTTTTTCCCTCTTTGAGATAAACCATTTTCACTGAAAATGGTTTAAGTCCATAGTGTTTGGCGTCCTTAAGCAACAGCAAAAAAACACTTTCTTCCTTGTGTTCCTCCCTTCTTAAATATTTCATGATTATGCTTTATGTATCTATACACCTAATTTCAAAATAAATGTCTGGAAGTTATGGGAAAAGTTATGGAATAGATCCACATCTCTGTTCTTATTGCAGTAAGTATTCATTTTAGGGTGAAATTAAGAAGCTTTGTAGTGCCTCGTGGTTTTGATTACTGCTGTGTAAACAGATGAGAAAATTTAAGCTAGCATCAGTCTGTAATATATCTGTTTGATCTTGAGCATTCAGTTTGCTACAGAAAGCAAAGCAGACAAGGTGACTTCAGTGCTGCAGTTTAAAAATATTTTTCAAGTCTTCACTGTAAAAGACTCTAGAATTCTCTACGTGGCCTCTCCTACCTGAGGTGATTAAGGAAAGTAATTATTCCAATACTAATTACATACAAAACTACTGTAAAAGATTAAGTTTGCAAAGTTAATTCTACATTTTTTTAAATTTGGAGTACTTAAGGCTGCCATGCTGTCTGGAGTGGCTCATAACCATGAGTGCCTACCTCAAAGCAGATTGTCAAAAAAATAGAGCAGGCACCCCAAACAGGTGGTGTGTTCTATAATTAGATTTCACCAAGCCAGTAATAAGTGAACCCCTGGATCAATCCAGTCTTACCATGGAGTCACAGACAGTCCCCTTGGGGTCCTCATTCTATCTTGCTACTCAGGCAAACTGCAATTAGTGATAAATAGTCACATATTCAAAAAACAAAAACAAAAACAATTTCCAGTTCCAATAGACTAGTCACTTACCCCAAACAATTGGTTACCTAGATATTACACCAAGGACCACACCTGTAGCCAATCCTGTGAAACTATCTAAAGGTGTATTCACTAGGAAAAAGAAATGAGTTGTATACAGACTAAAACAAGCCAACATACACACAAATGAGTTACCATTTATGGTTCCTAACAATCACAGATGGAGTAATCTGTCCATTCAAATTGTCTTTTCAGATCCAGGTTGAGCCTGGGGATCTCTGCTTTACTTTAGTGCAGGGGTCAGCAACCTTTCAGAAGTGCTGTGTTGAGTCTTCATTTGTTCACTCTAATTTAAGGTTTCGCGTGCCAGTAATATATTTTAATGTTTTTAGAAGGTCTCTTTTTAAGTTTATAATATATAACTAAACTATTGTTGTATGTAAAGTAAATAATGTTTTTAAAATGTTTAAGAAGCTTCATTTAAAATAAAATTAAAATGTGGAGCCCCCCGTACTGGTGGCCAGGACCCGGGCAGTGTGAGTGCCACTGAAAATCAGCTTGCCTACCGCCTTTGGCATGTGTGCCATAGGTTGCCTGCTTTAGTGTCTCTGACCCTGTGAGAGTTCAAGCAACAAAGATGAGAGATTCTCTTGTGACCCTGTTTTACATTTAGTCTTCTAGTCTATGCAACAAGGTCCTTTGCATCTGGCATTTCTAATGTGTGATAGGGCCATTCACCAGTCCTTTGTGGTGCAATGTTCCTTAATGGCCCATTTAATCTTGATAGGCATCCTGAATGGGGGGTGCGGGGAGGAAGAGAAAACAGGATTCCCATGCCTGACTTCACAAGTTCAGAGCAAACATTTTCAAAGTTACAAAAGCAAAACTTTGATATTTTCTTAGAGCATGAAATAGACATCACAAGTGAGATTAATGCATGTAGCAACTTACAAGCATTTCAGAGTCTAAACACTAAATACATTTCTATAAGACTATTACCTATTTTGAACAAAACTAACATACAGATGAGCTGGTTTGGTTTCCAGCATGAGTTTGTCAGTTCTTAGCTAACGCCTACAGCTTTGGGCAGAGCTGGTGCTTGGTTTACCAGGCTCACAAACTGCTTATGCAGCCTTATGTTAGTCTCCTTGTGCATATTGTGACGTCACACTCGATATGATTTTATTAAAATATGCTAATGAGCATGAATATAATGTAACTGGAATATGCTTCATGCAAAAGGTCTCTTGTAAAATATCATTACAAAGCTTATAATCTACTGAGTGTGGTCATCCTATTTGTATATATGTATCATTTTTGTATCTGAAACTAAAAGTATGAAATATAAGTCTGAGGGCCTATTGTAATTATGCAAAGTGTGGTCCATTAATGGTGGTTTGGAATCTTGATGGCTCCCATCAACCAGGACAATTGACTGTGGATGGCTCTGTTTGCTTGCAGGCCTTCCTGTCAGTCAGGCTGGGAGTAATGAAGGCTTGGGATCTTACAGTGACATGTGATCATATCACCTGAACTGGAATCTATCTTTAACCTGGTGCTTTCCCATGTAGAAGGAGGGGTGGGAACCCAGAGAGAGACAAAGGATTGCTGCTTTTTGCCAAAGCTATGAAAGGGAGTGGAACAGAACAAAAGAGGCTGCAATCATGAAAAGCCCTTAGCTACCACCTGAACTGGAACAAGGGCTGTATCAGGGGAAAGGATTGTGCCCAGACTAGAAAGGCATCCAGTCTGTGACAGAAGCTTATTGAAACGTCTGAGGGTGAGATTTTATCTGTATTCAGTTTTCTTACTCTATTAAGCTTAGACTTGCGTGTTTTATTTTATTGTGCTTGGTAATTCCCTTTGTTCTGTCTGTTATTACTCGGTACCACTTAAATCCTACTTTTTGTATTTAAATAAAATCATGTTTTACTTATTAATTAACCCAGAGTATGTATTAATACCTGGGGGAGCAAACAACTGTGCATATCTCTCTATCAGTGTTATAGAGGGCGAACAATTTATGAGTTTATCTTGTATACGCTTTATACAGGGTAAAATGGATTTATTTGGAGTGTGGATCCCACTGGGAGCTGGGCATCCGAGTGTTGGAGACAGGAACATTTCTTAAACTGTTTTCAGTTAAGCTACTGCTTTTGGGGAATGTTGTTCAGACCTGGGTCTGGGTTTGTAGCAGGCTAGCATGTCTGGCTCAAACCAGGCAGGGCACTGAAGTCCCAAGCTGCCAGGGAAAATGGGCTTAGAGGTGGTCTAGGCATATCAGGTGGCAGTTCCCAAGGGGGGTTCTGTGATCCAACCTGTCACACATATGCACTGAGATAGTAGCTGACATGTAATTAAACTTTTTCAGTGGGACACCTGCTTCATTTAGTGGACACAACAGTGTTCACTTAAGCAACAATTCAATATTTTGTTTAATCTCTGTTGTTCAATGTGTGGCTGCAGGCCTCAGTTACCACACAATTTGAACCCTGCTCAGAGCACTGAATTGTTTTTCTTCATGGGCTTT
Source organism: Chelonoidis abingdonii (assembly GCF_003597395.2). Lineage (NCBI taxonomy): Eukaryota > Metazoa > Chordata > Testudines > Testudinidae > Chelonoidis > Chelonoidis abingdonii. The sequence continues at coordinate 117,925,024 of NC_133770.1, forward strand.
TCTATGGTGCTCATTCTTACAGTATTTAAGTGCTTCACAAGCACTAGTAAACTGAGGTCCGGAGCCATAAAAATCAAATATATCCGCTAATTATAGGTTCCTACTTTGTCACAAAGAACCTAACTTTTTAGAGTAATGTAGCATTACAGAGCAGGCTATAATATATATTCAAAGTACAACTCCCACTGACTTCAGTTGCAGCTATGAGTGCACAGTACTCTTGCCAATCAGACTCCCTGGCCTGGTCTACACTACGCGTTTATACCGAATTTAGCAGTGTTAAACTGATTTTACGCTGCACCTGTCCACACAATGAAGCCCTTTATATCGATATAAAGAGCTCTTAAAACCGATTTCTGTACTCCTCCTCGATGAGGGGAGTAGCGCTGAAATCGGTATTCCCATGTCGGATTAGGGTTAGTGTGGCCGCAATTTGACTCTATTGGCCTCCGGGCGGTATTCCGCTGTGCACCATTGTGAACGCTCTGGAAAGCGAGAGCGAGTGGCAATACCTTCTGGAAGCTTGCAAACGCCAGACAGCTACGGTCAGTGGGGAATTCAATTTGGAGGGGGCCAAATCCTATTTTGAGGACTGCCTGTGATGCAAGTAGCCAAGCAACTCACTAAACTGCTGCTACGAAAGGTTGTGACTTCTGGGACATGTGCAGGTCATAGTGTATGCCTTTGCTGGCAATGGATTCCCTAACTGTAGGTGGGGTGATAGATGAACCATATCCCCGATCTTGGCACCGCGAGCACCAGGGCACCCACTACATCAAATAAACTGAAGGGGTAACTTTTCCATGTGCTGCAAGGTACTGCTGGATCACAAGGGACGTTTCAACCAACATCCACATGGGATGCCGGGAAGCGTTCATGACACTCACATTCTTCGAACACTACTTGCTTTAAACCGGCTGCAGCAGGGAATTACTTCCCCAGACCAGAAAATAAACGAGTTGGAGGATGTTCAATGCTGTTGTTATCCTGGAACCAAGCCTTTAGCCCTTGATGCCATGGGCTCAGTGAAGAACCATACAAGGGCAGGGCCTGGACACTAGGTCAGGAGCTGTTCAATCAGGCTGAGCAAGTGCAGAATTGGTGGTAGAATGTGGCATATTGGCTGTTTAAAGGGGCGTGCTGGCTCACATTAACTGACTCTCTCAGACCTCGAGCCAACCAAGTCCCCATTGTTATGTGCTGCTTGCTGCTTGTGCTCCACAATCTCTGTTGAGAGTAAGGGGGAAGACCTTTATGCGGGGTTGGTGAGGCTGAGCAAAATCACTTGTCTGCTGGTACGGCACAGCCAGACACCAGGACGATTTAGAAGAGCACACAGAACCGATTGCATTTAGAGAGAGCTTTGGAAAAACCAGTTCATCACTGACCAGGGTCAATGTGACTGTTATGTTGTTTTCCTTGGATGAACCTTTCACCCCTGATTGACTCATCCCTGGAACACCCCCCCTTCGATCACATGCTTTGTTTTCTAAGGAAATATAAAATCTCGAGACGTCTC